>NC_064276.1:5855652-6166847 GCF_003254725.2 Canis lupus dingo
ACGGAGGTCTTCCCTCATTAGCCCATGCAATGTTTACAACAGCCTAGCAATTAGGAGTGTTCGCAGCACTGTCTGTGGTAAGGAAAGGCAGTGCTTAGCCTGAGGCCATGGGCCGCAGTGGCTGATGGTTGGTGATATTTCCCAGTGGATCAGGGAAGGTCACTATATGAAAGGAGTCACTGAACCATTTTCAGATCTCCAGAATCTTATCATGTACATCTCTGCTTGCTTGTTCTGCATTAATGTCAGTTTTCCAATTTTCCAAAAGTAATCAAATAAATCCTATAAAAACCATGCCATCTTTTAGAAAATAAGAAAATCTGATTTTAGTGTTATCTCTTATTTAATACCAGGAAAGTTACAACTATAGATTTTTAAATGTATACCTAGATGTCTTACATAATAAAGTTTATTCGCATATCTTTTCCTAGTGTACATATATGCACATACTTTGTGTGATTATAATAAAGTGAACCAGAACTGCTGCTTCATTGTTCAATAACTATTAAGCCCCAGATTTTTCTCAATTCTTACATTATCTTCTTAATTAGTGTGTGTATACTATCTAACAATTCATTAGGATTTAGCCATTTCCCACTGGCTGGATTAAAATTCTGCTTATAGACATAGAAATTTCCCCCTAGAATGTTCTCCCCTTTCCACTCAGAACTGACACAACATTGGATTATTTCCATATAGGTGTTAGGGTTAACCTCATTGCCACAGTTGTCAACACATCAAAATTTAGCTGGTATATTTCTTGCAATCCTCGGAGCTGGTGATCTTTGCTACAGGTTTCCATCTTCTTCCCCCTTAGTGGCTCCAGAATTTTGTAATAGAGGGAAGGGGAAACTCAGGTGATAGGAAAGCAATTGCTACTCGAGTACCCTCCCTGCTCACTAGGAAGCTACATCTTTTCCTACAGTGCTGGGCAGATGGAGGGCTCTGTTCCATAAAGATTTTCTCAGATTAATATTCAGTCATTATTAACCTAGGACATTGGCATTCAGTATAAGTAAGAGCAGTCTAGTTGTTATAGTCTGATGAAGAATGGTGTATAGCTGGTGTAATAGTTCTATTATACACTCTAGAGGTAAAATCCTGGTGGGGCAATATTTTTAATAACTAGTAATGATTATTCCAAAATTATGCCATTATCCCTTGGAATTGAATATCAGAAATTTCTAGGTTTCTTGCAGCACTGAAAGCCTTTAGTCTCTGGTATTCCATCCATTGCCCACATGGATTGATGGCACTAGAAGATCCTCCAGCTAAAGGGAGAAATGTAGCTTTATTTGGGGACAATGCCATTGGCTTGAGATGTTTTGCTTAGCTTCCTTCTCTGATGGTGAACAGTTGGTTTTTCATGCGCAATCATGTTTTGGACATAGGCTGTTTAAGCACACCTATGAATGCAGCTGAGTCAGACTTTATCGTACTTTACGGAACAAAGTAATAAAGTGATTTTGCAGGTATTATAACGCAGGGGCAATGTTCCCTCCCAGTGACTGTCAGAGGGAAAGAAACCCCCCACTCTACCTGTTACACACAAGGCTAACAGACATTATGACCTGAAAATGGGAAAAGGTTACTACAGCAAAGCAAAGGCTAGAAATCTGGACAGTGCCAGACAACTTTTGGAGGCAAAGCCCTGAGGTCTTAATCAGTGACGACAATAACAAAGAGCTAGGGACAGCAGTGGGGAGACTCCCACCAGTCCACGTTCTGAAGAGTGTTCTGTGCCCCGCAATGAAGTGCCCCGCAAGCACCCAAGCCCGGGAGATGTAGGCCTGCACATAGGGACCTCTGCTTGTCCGCCTGCACCTCACACAGGTGTGCTCTGAAATGAACACGCCCCAGCGCTCTGTTGTCCCACCCTTGGTGGAAAATTCTTCACCTTGGAGCATTCTTTAACACTGATTATTCCTGGAAATCCTCGACTCTATTCTGCTGCTGCCTGGTTTCCCAGGACACCTGCCGCCTCCCTTTGGCCTCACCTGAGTCAACCAAGCCTCCTTCTCACCACGTGGCCCCATGGGATCCTGACCCCTCAAAGCTGAGGTCTGAAACTGCAAGTTCTGGACCCTGGATTCTTTGTCTTTGAAGGCTTTTCTTCATTGTCTTCATTCTTATTCACTTATCCCAATGAATGAATGCAAACAGCACCTCCCTCTCTGTTGGGCATTCATAGCATACATACTTTGCCCTTTGCTATTTCTTTTTAACTTTTTCTTTTGTTACTGTGTTTTTGTCTGTTGCGTAGGGTTTTTATTTTAATGTGACTGAATCCACTTGTATGTTTTTTTTTTTTTAAGATTTTCTTTATTCATGAGAGACACACACAGAGAGAAAGAGAGAGGCAAAGACACAGGCAGAGGGAGAAGCAGGCTCCATGCAGGGAGCCCAATGTGGGACTTGATCCCGGGACTCCAGGATTATGCCCTGGGCCGAAGGCAGGTGCCAAACCGCTGAGCCACCCAGGGATCCCCAATCCACTTGTTTTCATTTAAGACTTCTGATCAATGATTAGAAAGGTCTCTCTTTCAAAATTATTAACTGTACCTTATGCTCATGGTTTTAACTTTTTCAAGTGATTTTTTATATTACTGGAATTTATTTTCCTGTATACCTAGATGTCTTACATAATAAAGGGGTGAGGTAGGGATACAATTTGCATTTCCGGATTATTAGGGAGTTGTTTTAATCATATTTACTTAAGAATCCATATTTCCCCACTGATTTGAAAGAACTTTTTTTTTTTGCTAAAGATGTATATGTTTTTAAATTTATTTCCAGATTCTGAATTTTTCTGTTGATTATATACTCTCTTTGTGCTCCAGTATCACACTATTTGAACTACTGTCACTTTCTATTACTTTTTCATTAAGACTTAATTGACAGGGACACATGTGTGGCTCAGCGGTTGAGCATTTGCCTTTGGCTCAGGTCGTGATCCCGGGGTCTGGGATGGAGTCCCACATTGGGCTCCTTGCAGGGAGCCTGGCTCTACCTCTGCCTGTGTCTCTGCCTCTCTCTCTGTGTCTCTCATGAATAAATAAATTCAATCTTAAAAAAAAAAAGATGTAATTGACATACAACATTGTGTAAGTTTAAGACGTGCAACAGTTGATTTGATACATTGACATATTGCAATCGGATTACCACTGTAGGGTTAGCCTCTATTAAGTCATATAATTATCATTTCTTTGCGGTGATAACATTCAATATCTAGTTTCTTAGCAACTTTGAAGTTTATAATATTGATTATGATCACTATTACATTTTTAATATCTGATAGAATTAGTTCACCCTCATTGCTCTTCATTTTTAGAAGTATCCTACATATTCTTGCACACTTGTTTTCCCAAAGAACTTTAGAATTAGCTTATGCATGGGCAAATACCTGTGCATTGATTGGTGTCCACTGAATACTCTGTATAGGCTAGTTTAAGAAACTAGCTTCTTAACAATAACATTTTCATTTTCTGATCCAGGAGCAGTATATGCATTTCCATTTATCTTCTGTTGTATCCCTCAGTGCCATCTTAAAGATTTATTCTTCTAAAACTAAATAAAATAAAATAATATAAAAAGATTTATTTCTCTACATGGTGTACATGGTTTGTAAAATTTATGTCAAGATGTTTTATCTACTTGTATTATTCTAATAAATGAGATATGTCCTTCTACCACATTTACTGTTATGTTTAGTTAGGCTATTGAGTTTTATATTAATTTTGTACTCAGCAACTTACTGAATTTTGTAATTGATTCTAAAGTGCTTTTACTTGATTCTCTTATATTGACTTTCCACATAGTCCTGACTCTCACAGATACTCAAACCTGAAACTCATCATTTATTATGTGTTTTCTTATATACATGCAACGCAAATCTGTCAGCCAGTTTTTTTTATAGATATATTAGCTTGTGGGGCTCCTTCTTGTTTTCTGGTATGTAAATTAGAAAGTTAGAATTTGAGAGAAATTCATGGACAAACCCATTATCTTCTCCCCTTGTTCTTGCCTACCTCGAAGGAGCATCATAAGGATTAAACAGATAAATCCTCTAAATTAGTTTTGACTGCTATAGAGAGTGATTCCAAGTAAGTACTAAGGATTAGGATAGGACTTTATCTCATTAATATTCAAAAATGGAAAGAGACTGTAAACTAAGAATGTTAAGTGGCCCTGTGTGTTTTTGGAACTGACATGGTATCTACAGAATGGAGATGGAAGTTTTCTATAAACAATGTAGATTCGTACAGCAAGTGTAGGGACATGGCTGAAAGAAAAATTCAAATAATATGTGTTAATATAAATGAAAGCTGTGTTTTTGAAAAGAGAGAGAGAACATAGCCAAAAGGTATGTTGAGTAATGTGAGAACGAGCATTTGCCAATAAATGCAAAATTTCAACACAGAAATTTATTCATGGTTTGCAGTAATATAGTAAAGCTAACAGAAGTCACAATAAACATTTCGGGTGTAGAGTTTCATAAAGGATTGAGTCTTAAGTAATTGTCAGTGATCCAGATATGTCCACAAAGTCAAAGAAGCTTCCCCTGGCATCTCAGCTGATTGCTTGGGAGTGAGTGGTTGTCAGAATGCCACTAGGAAGGTGTCCCAGAACCGAGATTTCACTGGGGATCTCCCCCCACCTGCAGGAGACCATGGTAACGAAGGGGGTGGTTCTCAAGAGCCCACCAAGAAGCTTCAGGAAACCTGTGTCTGCCCAGGTGTCCACTTGTAACAGAATTCCTCTTTCTGGCAAATTCTAACCTGGAGACTTACAGGAAAGGGACTCTAGGCACTGTACTTCCTGGCCTTGCTGGCAATGCAGAGGAGTTCTTAGAAAAAGCAGCAGTGATGCCCAGTTGATAAAACCCAAGGATGTGAACCCAGCGAATAGGGCAAGGCAAGCCTTCTCTGGCAGGTGTGCAGCTCACGGCACAAGGTCCAGGGACCTGTGGTTCTTCAGTCTTGTGTCTTTGCTGTCTCCTTGGGGCATGTGTCCTCTGCACCCATTCCGCAGATGGATGGAAGAGTAGACCACTACCTTGGCCTAGGAGTGATCTGCATCACTTTCACTCATCCCAACAGGCAGGAACATGCTCACATCCCCACTTAACCCCAAGATGGGCTTGGAGGTATAGTCTCAAACTGGAAGCTACTTCCCAGTGACCATTCATATTCTGGGAAGAGGAACAGTGGTACTAGTGAACAGCACTTAGGAAATAAATTATTAAAAAATAAAAGTTTGAATCCACTTTGATGTTTAATTTTAAAAAATCAA
This sequence comes from Canis lupus dingo, assembly GCF_003254725.2. Classification (NCBI taxonomy): domain Eukaryota; kingdom Metazoa; phylum Chordata; class Mammalia; order Carnivora; family Canidae; genus Canis; species Canis lupus. The sequence goes on from NC_064276.1 coordinate 5,860,945, forward strand.
TCCTGAGATCAATAGGCAGCATGCACTAATACTGTCTCAACACAATTTTATGCTTGACACTTTAGATTTGTCTTTATCTTTGAAACATTATATTCCATTACTTTGAATACACTAAAATTCTGCTCAGGACAAAATATGATCTAAAAAAACTCCTGATTTTCTTGCATTTTTTTTTTTATTGAACCAATATATCACCATTTGTCTTCCATCATTCACACTGGCCATTAGCCTGCAAGGAATGGATTCATTTTCTGGAATTTTGGGGTGAATCTGTCCACTTAAAAATTGATGAAAGAGGTTTTGAAGTCCTTGATGAAACATGCTTATATCAGAAAGACAGAGTAGCCACTTTTACATTTCATTACACCATACAGCAATATTTATTTAAATTTCCATAAATATGTGTACCTTCTACCCCTGCATTGGGAAAAATAAAAAAAAAATTAAAAAGCCTAGGCTTGCACTATTCGGAATAGTTTGTCATCAAGGAGAAAATAAACAAATGCTTGTCCGAACCCATTTCTTTTTTTTTTTAAGTTTTATTTATTTATGATAGTCACACAGAGAGAGAGAGAGAGAGAGGCAGAGACATAGGCAGAGGGAGAAGCAGGCTCCATGCACCGGGAGCCCAACATGGGACTCGATCCCGGGTCTCCAGGATCACGCCCTGGGCCAAAGGCAGGCGTCAAACTGCTGCGCCACCCAGGGATCCCCTGAATCCGTTTCTATTTAGCTCAGCTGGACCAGGAGACTCTGAGAAGTCGATTAAAGCCAGGTAAGTGATACAACTTATTACCAAAGGCAGTCTGACTGAATAGTCGATGATGAACTAATGTTTCCTTCCCTGCCTTTGGTCTAGGATTTCCAAAACCAGATATCTTCATCTCTTGCGCTTAACAATGTTTGCTGCATTTATTTCAATGAATGAACAAAAAAGCAAAGGATGTGCTTGCAGTGAGAATTGGCAACCTATGCACCTGATCAGGAGATTCTAAACATACCTTCACATCATGGTTGAGGAGCATTATTTTCCCTTTACAGTCCCTGAAATTATAGCCAGAGTCACACCAACATTAACTCACCTGCAAAGTGGGTTCTAATGTATTAAGTTTGAAGATCATGCACATTTTTATAGCAGAAAGGAAACTGATACAGAGATTCACACACTGTGTTTCCCCTAAGTGTCATTACTGGTTAAAGGTTAATTAGTTTTATTATATATCTCTGTTTTCATTGAGCTATTGCCTAGTCAACTCCACTCCGGGTGGCTGCCTGAATTATCTGTTCTCTGATAACTGCCTCAGTGTGTTTGAGGTCTAAGAATCTTTCACCAGAATTATAGCACTGGTGTGAGGCAGTAGTTATACCTGTGACAAATTTAGTTTATAGAGCATATATTTTCACATGATTTTCCCATTCTAAAATAAGCTTGGCGTGAAAGGGCTCACGATGTAGATGGCATTCCCATAACACTCCTGATAGAGTGTAGTTAAAAGTTCATGACACCAGATGATGATAAGAACAGCACATTTTCTTATAATTAGAGATTTATGATGATATTATCATTTAATTTCCACACAGCAACCATTTATACATGGGTTTTTCAAGCGCGTAATTGTGAAATTCACTTCAAAGTGCCAAATGGAAATGTCGCAACTGGAACTCCTGAATCCCCACGTCAGGCGCAAGCAGAGCTGATTCTAGGAAGTAGGGAAGATTGTGAACCAAAGCAACTCTCGGCACCTGGCATTTCTCCACAAGGAAGCGTGGGACGGTAACAAGAAGTCAGAGAATGTATGTCAACTCCTCCAAGTGGGAACCTGAGGCAATGCTGAGAGCCTTCCTGTGCCCACAGACCCTGGCAGCAGGGAGACCTTCGTGGCCACAGGAGAGTGGACCCCCAATCATGACCAACCACGGACAGTCACAGAGGCAGTTGTTCAAAACATCATCAGTCTCTGTATGGGCTGAATACGTCCTCCCACAATTCGTGTTGAAGCCCTTCTCCCAGGACCTCAAAGTGTGACCTTATTTGGATACAGAGTCTTTGTGGATGTAACTCCTTAAGTTACAGTGAGGCCATGGATCCCTGATCCATGATGACTGGCATTCTTCTCAACAGGGCAACTTTGGAGACAGACCTATGAACACAAGAGCAGAGGCTAGGGAGATGCGTCTACAAGCCGAGCACCGCCGGAGGTGGCCAGCAAGCCCCCAGAGCCAGGAGAGGGTGCTGGAGCACTGCACTCTCAGAGCCACACAAGGAACCAGCCCTGCCCACACCTGGGCCCCACGTGGGGCCCTCCAGAACCAGGAGAGGGTACACTTCTGCTGTTTCTCCGTGGCCCGTGTGGACTTTGTTACAGCAGCTCTGGAAAATGAGCACAACAGCCTTCCTGTGGCTGGAGGGACTCACTTTTCCATAGAAGATACACTTTAAAACGAGTGTGATTTACTGAGCAAACAAAAATGTGCTTCAGTGGAATCAGATGGTGTACGTTTGGAATCTACTGTTCACTTGATAAAGCATCCGGCAGGGGCCCGCATGTTTTAGTTCATTTTAGTTGGGCACCAAACCCTCATGAATTCAGAGTAGGCAAGATTTCATAAATAGCTCAGATACCTTCTTTTCCTTGATGACGTACAGACAAATAACTAATCATGTAAAATGAGCAGGAATATCTAAGCCCTGTCCTCTTAATTCCTAGATAGCAAAGTTCCTCGAAGACTAAATTATGGAATATGAAAGAAAACAGATCTGATTATAGAGAGTATTACATTAGATTTTTGTATCCATTAATTAATGATGAAAAATGAGACAGTATTCACTAGAGAATGTCTCTTACATATAGGTTATTCTACTAGAAAATGGAATAAATTGTGAAGAAATATGTATCTAATATATGTGTTTTTCTTGGACACTTCTGAAAATTTTTTTTGTCTTCTTTGGCTTCTAGCCAAAATTTGGAAGTCTTTGTCTATATAATTAAGGACATTAAGTTGTCATTGTGAGTGAAATCTCCCTGATATGGACGGACATTTTAGGTGAAAATGTAAAATTTATGTAGAACCACATATGATCAAATAGAAGACAAAGATATTGTCCTAAAGTCTAAGTGAAAATTGGGGTCCCTGGGTGGCGCAGCGGTTTGGCGCCTGCCTTGGGCCCAGGGCGCGATCCTGGAGATCCGGGATCGAATCCCACGTCGGGCTCCCGGTGCATGGAGCCTGCCTCTCCCTCTGCCTATGTCTCTGCCTCTCTTTCTCTCTCTCTCTCTGTGACTATCATAAATAAATAAAAATTTAAAAAAAATTTTTTTTAAAAAGTCTAAGTGAAAATCGACATTTTCACTACTACAAAGTTTTGGCCAATATTGTATCTATCTTTGAAGATATTTGAAAGAGCTGGAAAACTTCCATTTTGTTCATTTATTTTGTGTTGAGGCAGGGTACTGAATTTTATTTCTCTGAAGGTTTTTAGATGAAGAATTTTATAATTTCAGACCAATCAATTTAAATGATTGAAAGTCCATAGAAGTACATAGACGGTACAACTCAGTGTTTACATAATACATCAGAATCATTACCAATAAAATGTCTCTTCTTCATTAAGTTATTAAAAACTAAAAATGTGTATAGAGATAAAAAATCATTTAGTGGCTGCCTAGGGCTTCAGATGGGAATGGGAGCCACTATAATTGGTCACAAGGTCTCACAAGTGTGGTGAGCTGAAATTGCCCCTCAACCAAGACATATCCACTTAATCCTCGGAGCCTGTGAATATTACTTTATGGGAGAAATGTAAAACCTTGAAATACAAATCAAAACTATGAAACATCACCTCACACTTGTTAAGAGGTTGACCATCAAAAAGACATCAAATGTTGACAAGGATGTGGGGAAAAGGGAACCGTATACACTGTTGGTGGGAATGGAAATTGGTGTAGCCACTGTGGAAAACAGTATGCAGGTTCCTCAAACAATTAAAAATAGAAACACCATATGACCTGGCAATCCCTTATCTAGGCATATAGCCAAAGGAAATGACATTGGTACCTCAAAGACATATCTGCATTCCCATGTTCATTGCAGCATTATGCCCAACAGACAAGATATAGAAAAAAATCCAAGCATCAATTGACCAATGAAGAGCTAAAGAAAATGGAATATATATATATATATATTCCATTTGTACATATATAAATATATTTTTTCCTGATACATCAGGCTGTGTGTGTGTGTGTGTGTTATTTATCTATATGTATATCTCTATATATATTTAGATTTCACATGCAGGAAAAGAAATCTAACAGGAATCATTTTTCATTGATTATTGTGTTTGATATAACACAGTTGAGAGAGGAAATAGTCTAATTTGAAGATATTCAGAAAAGAACCATCCAGATGTCAGAGCCCTATTTTACTCTAAAAGCTGCCCCAGTGAAACTTGCTCCTCTTATGACAGCTGGGACTGTCCCCATTCTCTCTGCTTTCCCCACTCTCCTGGTGTCGATGTGTCAGGCCACAGCTCTTCTATAACTAACGGCAACCAATCATGTCCTCCTTTTGAGCTACTCACTTGCAGTCACAGAGCACCTCTTCATATGAGAAGTAGTACACTGAAAGGGCTGGATTGATCTCTAAAATCTTTTCCACCTCTGGTATTTACATTTAAAGGAAGATTTTTATTTTTACATCCTATGAATTATTTCTGTTATGGAGAAAGACCATGAGGCTTGCTATGGTTGGATTCTAAACTCCCAAACTATATCATATTCATCATCTTGGGTTTCAAATAGTTTCAAGTTCTCCTAAGCCAGAGTTAGTTTTTGAAGGAATGGAATTCCTAACTATAGTTAAAATATCTTACCGGGGATCAACTGCAGGAAGTCTGTAGAACTTGAGTGGTGTTTATCTCTACCATATGATATTTACTATTGTCCTTTCCTTGCAGAACTGTGGCACTAAAGGAAATTAGAAAGTTAATAGTATTTCTCGAATTTGGTGTTTACGAGGTATAATGTGAAGTGTTTCACATGTGTTACCCCACTTAATTATCTGACAACCCTGAATTTCAGTATATTTCCATCTTTTGACAGAGGAATACACCATGTTAATTTAGGCAAGACCACTTTACTCACTCACAGACAGGACGGGGATTCCAGGCTGGGACTGGACGTCTCAGGAGCCCACCTCCGTGAAAATGCAGTTTGTCACATGAGCCTTAGCCTCTCCAAGCTGTCTACATTGATGCTGATGCTGATGCTGCCTCAGTGTTGGGTGATGGCCATAGCCTTCCTGGAAGTCATTAAAGCTCCCTCCTGGCTTCAGCACAGTATCTTACATATGGGGTGAGAAATACCACTTCCTATCACTCAAATTTTAACGTTCCCATCATTGCTGTCCATTTGAAGTGAGAAAGCAAAGCACTAATTGGAATTGTGGATGTTCTCAGCTGACCTGTCTGCTGTACGAGGGCCAGTCTCCCTGTGACTCTCCTCAAGGACACATGTCATGACCACATTGTGGACCCTAGGGCTGAAAGGGGTTGGAGGAGAAGAAAGGCAACAAAGGGTTTGATTCTCATCCCAGGGTCACATGTATCTGATGCCATCATCCAAAGGGTGGCTGTCCCTTGTCTCCCTCGAGGGGCAAAATGTGGATTTGGGGCAGCAGGAGGTAGCACATTAAGACACCACGGAGTTCTGCTGGAGTTTTGCTTCTACCCATGAAATCAGATTAGAAGTCATGCTCCTCCTGCATCCATCACAGTAAACTGTCTTGGACATATTTGAGTTAATAATGACTGGAAGGGGCTGTTGCAAAGGGGCTGGAAATTGCATGTTTTTCTGATCTCTAGGCAAAAAAAAAAAAAAAAAAAAAGTTTTGTTAGTGATTCAATGGGAGGCTTTCCATTTCTCTGTGAATCCTCCAGACGGTTATTCTGTGCAATGATGGGAAATGAAATTACTGACCTTGGAATTAATCTGTGCTGCTGTTAAATCATTTTCCTATTACTTTAGGGAGGTTCCAAAGTCCTTCCTTTTTCTGTATTTTCAAGAGATCCCTTTTCCAAAATCATACCATATTTTCCTTTTAAATTATTGCCTGTGTTACTAGGGCTTCAGAAATACAAAGGTTGAGTAAAAGCTCCCCTATTTCCCACCGCTAACTTCTCTCTGTTTTAATAGTCTAGCTGGGTAAACAACAAAAGGTTGATGTGCTCACTTGAGAAAAAAGAAGAATAAAGCCACCCTCATCTACTCAATTTGTTAATGTCGAGGTTTAGGTGGAGGGGAAAGAAAACCTGTTACCAGTGGCTTTGGGCCATTTTCTTGCTTGCACGGTGATGTGCACATGCCTCGTGGACCTTGTGTGGAAACTTGTCTAGAGACGAGATGCCTCCCCAGGAAACGCGTTGCATTTGTTGGCGGGAGGGAGGCTTCCCTTGGTTTGATTTGGAAACGCTGCTTGCCACAGAGGTTCCTCACAGGGCATGAAGATCAGAGGGCTGCGAAACGTGAGTTCCTCCTCCTCATTTATCATAGATTGTCACTGCCATCATTCTCTGACACAGGACATCTGTTCAAGAGGTCCTTGGTCCCGATGTTCCCCTGCCCCCCCAAAGCTTCCCCAGAGGGACAGCGGCTGGCTACATCTAGAACCCTCTCCCAGTGAAGCCCTGGGTGTTTTCTTTCTTTCAGTGGGTGCTGGCTGAGTTACCGTGTGTTGGCCCAGAGCTGTAGATACAATCAAGTCACCCACGGGGTACAGCTGAAATCTCCCTAGGCATCGGAGCTCCCATTCTGGGGAAGTGGGATCCTTTTGACTGAAGGTGCAACTTCAACAGACCCACACAAAGTAACCACAAGGTTCATTACTCCTAAATCCCAGAACAGGGGGTGCAAAGAGCTGGGGGATGGGCCGTCCTCTGTCCCAGGTTGGAACTGGCAGGAGCTAGGGAGCAGAGCAGCAGGCACCTGTTTCAAGGTGACAGGGCAGAGGTCACTCACTTTTCTTGGGCTCAACTCTTAGGGGCCACTGTAAAATGTGCGAGGGGAAAAGCCAAGTGGGAGTTTAAGGCGGGCATGCTAACCCCGGTCCTTATCTGAATGCCCAGACTCTGCGGGTGAGCAGGGTTATCAGACCATAAATGCCCGGGAGCAACTTGGAAAAAAACAAAGTTGGTTTTCGCAAAAGTTGTTCCTTGAGACGTATACGTCAGCCAGATAACTTAGGAAGACAGAGAAAAAGAAGACACAGTTAAAATGCCACGAAACACAACTGCTTGCCGCGTGTCTGAGTCTCCTAAGACTGATAACTCACAGCTTCTGTTGAGAGCACTAATGGGGAGTTAATTAGCCATCGTTGTGCCTAATACCTGAGCCCTCGATTTGCAGGCTGTTTTGCACGGAGTTTATTTATTTATTTTTTTTTTAAGATTCAGCTTTGGGTAAACCCTAGCTATTCTTTTTTTTTTTTTTAATTTTTTTTTAAATTTTTATTTATTTATGATAGTCACACAGAGAGAGAGAGAGGCAGAGACACAGGCAGAGGGAGAAGCAGGCTCCATGCACCAGAAGCCCGACGTGGGATTCGATCCCGGATCTCCAGGATCGCGCCCTGGGCCAAAGGCAGGCGCCAAACCGCTGCGCCACCCAGGGATCCCGATTGCACGGAGTTTAAAAACCAGAAGTTTCACACCAGCATGGAAAATAATTCACACATGACGAAAAACTTTAAATATATCCAGTCAGTCTGTAAACTGCCACTCCTGCTCATTAAAAGTCGTGAAAAATAACAACACAAAGACTCTGAGTTCAGCTTAAGTTCCACTTTCTAATATCAAGAAAAGGACAACTGTCGCAGCCGATGGGAACCAGGAATCCCAGGCCTCCCAGCCACCCGGCCGTGCAGGTGGCGGTGGGGTCCCCGGCGCCCCAGGCTGCCCTCCCCGCCCCGCCCCCCCGCACCTGCCGAGGCCCCGCGGCGGCCACGGGACGACCCCGAAGCGGAGCCGTGGGTCCCCGCGGGCCCCGCAGTCTGCGCGGTGACGCCCCCCCCCACCCCCCGGGCTGCACCCGGTCTCACCCCCGCCGGGAGGCCCCCAGGGCCGCACCGCCTCCAGGACGGCCTCCAGGACGGCCTCCAGGACGCCCTCCAGGTCAGGGGCGCCTTCCCCGGAGAGGGGCGCGGCTGGTGGCACCGCGGCTCTGACGGCGGCCCAGGGGCGGGGGCGGGGTGCAGAGCCCGCGCAGACCTGGAGCACAGACCTGGACGGAGGAGGGGAAGGCGAGCCCTGCGTGGCTCCTGCCGGTCCCGAGGTCAGAGCCCCCTGCGCATGGTCCTGCCTCTAACTCTCCCTGCCGTCCCGAGCTCTGAGCTCTATGACCTGCCTCTGACCGTAGAGGGAGGGGGACCCTGTGAGCCCGGTCGTTCAGCTCGGGGCCCACGGCGGCAGGCCCCGGGCCAGGACGTGTCTGACCCCGGAGCCGGGGCCCTTCTCCACCTCCTGCTCCCTCTGGAGAACCGGGGTGAAGGCCTGGGCTCCCCTGGGTCCTCTCTCCGTGTCTCTGGAAGCAGACTTTCCTCACCTGTAGAGCCGCGCTCCATCCATTCCCGCCCAACACACAAGGTAGTCAAGCTACCAAGAAAGAAAATAAAACAAAGCTCAGCCAGGGACGGAGGTGACTATGATGTCTAGGTGGGGGGGGGGGGGGGGGGGGAACAGAACCTAAGTTAAGGAACTTAGTTGATTGGTCCAAGGTTGACCTGGACAATCAGGAAATCATATTTTGCAAGTTAGGCACCAGTCCTTTAACTTGACTGCTCTGAGTCACTCATCTCAAGTATTTTTTCCTGGATGTGATAGTTTATTTTGTCTGTCACCCTGGCTAGGCTGTGGTGCCCAGTTCTGTCAAACAGTGTTTAGACGTTACTGTGAAGATATTCTATACATCCGATTAAACTTTACAATCAGGTGACTTTAAATAAAGCAGATTACCCTCAAAATGAGGGTGGGCCTCATCCCCCAGTTGAAGGCCTTAACTGCAACTTGCAAAACTAAGGTTTCCTGGAGAAGAAAGAAATCTCCACAAGACTGTAACAGGGAAATCCTGCCTGAGTCTCCAGCCTGCCTGGCCTCTTGCTGTTCACGGAGTTTGCCAACTTGAACCTTCCTTGGATCCCACATATCTGCTCCTCCCTCTCACTTTTGTTTCCTTGTGTCTAGATCTTTCTCATCATCATTCCTCAGCACAAATATGTCCTCCTAGGAGAAGCCTTATCCGGCCACTTTGACAAATGAAGCATGATTAAGCACTGATACCTTGTTCATTCCCTTTAACCACCCACTATACTGAAAGCTCCTTAAGATTTGATGCGTTCTGTCCCTTGAACTCCCACACTTAGAATAATCCTTGGCGGGATCCCTGGGTGGCACAGTGGTTTGGTGCCTGTCTTGGCCCAGGGCGCGATCCTGGAGACCCGGGATCGAATCCCACATCGGGCTCCCAGTGCATGGAGCCTGCTTCTCCCTCTGCCTGTGTCTCTGCCTCTCTCTCTCTCTCTCTCTCTCTGTGACTATCATAAATAAATTAAAAATTTATTTAAAAAAATCCTTGGCAGATACTGGGAAGCCAAATCCTACTCTGAACAAACAAATACATGAATGAGTGTTCGGTCTGGTTTTTAGCTGTATTGGGTGAGAGAACAAATCTGGTTTCTGCAGTTCCACCTAAAAGTGAACCCCTGGTTTAGTTTTTTGCTCATTTAAGTTAACTTTTATTAAATTATCAAATGCATGATTTGCAGAATTCCTAAATACTAGGTATGGAACGTGATGAATTTTTCACAGTGAACACTTTTGTAACCTGTGCTAGATGAAGAAACGAGAGTATTACCAGCACCCTGCAGTCAATGCCTCTGACTCCAAGGGTAGCCCGAATCCTGATTTCTGCCTCCATAGATTTCTTTGCCTATTTGGAGGTTATTTATGTTCTTTTCACATTTACAAAATGGAATCCTATTGTCTCTATTAATTTTTACTTGACTTCCTCCACTCAACACTTGGTCTCTGAGTTTGGTACCTGCTGCTACATATGTAGTTGTAGTTTTTCTGGTATTTGCTGTATATAGTATACCTATACATATACTACAATTTACATATGAATTCATTGAAGATGGATGCCTCAATTTTTCTCCCATTTGGCTTTCAAGAATAGTGCCACTAAGGCTTTCTAGTACCTCTTTTGGTGAATGCATTTACTCTTTTTTTTTTTTTTTTTTTTTTTTAGGAGAGAGAACATGAGCAGGAGGAGAGAGAAAGGAAGAGAGGATCTTAAGCAGGCTCCATGCTCAGCGTGGAGCCCAACACAGGGCTCAAAGTCACGACCCTTAGATCAAGACCTGAGCCAAAATCAAAAGTCAGACACTTAACCAATTGAGCCATCCAAACGCCCCTGCATTTACTTATTTCTATTAGAATATAAAATTCCTAGAGGTGGAGTTGCTGCTTTATAGGGAGTGCTGTGCATTGGTCAGCTTTGGCAGCTACTACCAGTTTTCCAAAAATTTCTAGGTATCATTACCAGCTTATATTTCCATTAACAATATACAAAAGTTCCACTTGCTCTGGACCTAATCAGCATTAGACATTGTCTGCCTTTATCATGTTAAGCATTCTGGTAGGTGTGTACTCTTTTTCTTTCTCCTCCTGAACACATTTTCATATGTTTATTGCCCTTTGGATATTCTCTATTGTGAAGTATCCATTTCAAGTAAGTGTTTTGCCTATTTTTTATGGACCTTCTGCCATCTACTCTTTGATTTGTAAAATGATATATATGGCCCTTTTTCAAACATACACATTGAAAGTACCCCTTACCGGCTGGGTCTTGCATGTGCCCTCCAAATCATGTCCTTTGATGAAGGTAAGTTTGTCATTTTAACATAGTCAAATTTATCTTTTTTCCTATAGGGTAGTATTTTTATCCACGTGTGTTCTGTTTAAGAAATTGTTCCTACTGCAATGACTTGAAGCTATTTTTCAGTTCTCTTCCAAAAACTTTATTGTTTTATTGCAATAAAGTTTTATATTTGAAATTGATTTTTGTATATAGTCTTCGCTAAATGGTCAACATTCTTTATATTCACGGGGACAGCCAATTATCTCAAATCTATATTTTTTCAAAATACCTCCTTTTCCTAGCTGCAAAGCAATGTCATAAATCCCATGACCTTTTATGGGTGGGTTATTTCTGGGCAGCCTAGCCTGTTCTACTGGTCTATTTGCTTTAATTACTGTAGCTTCATAATAAATCATCATATCTGACAAGTTAAGTCTTTTGTTTTTGTTATTTTTCTTCAATATTGATTCTCCTACTCCTGTGATGAATTATGTCTAAACAGGACAATTTGGCTGCTGAGTTGAAAACAGAATTGAGGATAAAGGAGACAAGAAGGGAGAATATCAGGGGGGAGGCTTTTGCATGAAGCTAGACAGAGATGTTGAGAAGTTGCTAGATTATGGAAATGCTTGGAGTATCAGTAGCAGAGATGACTTACAGACCGATGTGGACAAGTAAAGGTCACTCCACAGATTTGGGGCCCAGCAAAGCAAGGACAGGGCTGTCGTTTATTGAGAGGTGGGAGACTCAGAGAAGGAAAAGTTGGGAGAGGAAATCAAGAACGTCCATTGCAAACATCTTAAATTTGAGCTCCAAGTGTAGACAATGAGGAGGAAGTTCAACAGAGAAGTCTTCCTTTTCCTTCAGCTCTGACCCTGCAGGATAATTGCGAGTCATGTCATCCTCACTGGCAAAACATCTTCAACACTGTCAGATATCCACAAACATTTTCTCGAAAGGGCCAGATAGTAAATATGGCAGACTTTGCAGGTCACACATGATCTCTGTTTTGAAGGGTCTTCTCTTTTTGCAACCATCCAAAAAAATGTAAAAATCATTCTTAAGTTTCTGGCCCTCCAGAAATTTCTGGCCATAGTGTGCCAACCCCTGGTCGAAAGCATCCTTGACCCTCCCCGAGCTTCAGTAATGCTCTGTCCCATCTCTTTGTTTACATTCTTGTTCCTCCATGTCTTCTTCACAGAGAAGCTAAAATTATGGGTTTTGGTGTATGGGTTTTGTTCCTGTGTTTGTATTTTAACCAAGGTCAGATAATGGTGTTTTAACTGACCTGGATTTACACTGACCTGGAAATAAAGAAAAACTTTCTACCAGGCTCTGCATGCTCTGGCTGCTGTTGAGGACAGTGGATCCAGCCCACAGCCTGTGTTTACAAATAAGGTTTTACTGGGACACAGGCCCACACATTTGTTTACATGTTGTCCATGGCCACTCTCACTCCATAAGGGCAGAGCTGAGTAGTTGTGACAAGACCACATGGCCCTTGCTTGTGCTCTCTCTCTTTTTCTCTCTCTCAAATAAATAAAAATCTTCTTAAAAAATTCCATGCATTATAGAAAGCAATGTGTAGATGTTGAATACAGCTTTCTCTACATTTCCATTAAGACCATTTTGTTAATCATGTTAACCAAATCCTTTGTAACCTGTTGTTTTATCTGCCTGTTGTGTTGCTTTCTAAGAAATGTATATTAATATATTTCCCTTTGACTATGGGATTATCAGTTTCTCTTTGTAGTTTGTCAAATTTTGCCTTATTCAGAGCACTATCAGATACATAAAAATTGACTTGTTATATATTTCTGATAAATTGAATCTTTCATCTTTTGATATTTCCCTTATCTCCTTCCTGAATCTATGTCCTCTTTTGTTAATATAGACACTAGAGGATGTTTTGGTTAGTGTTTGTATTCCACATATTTTCTTTTTCTTTGTACCTTCCTGCTTCTTATGAATATGTCTCTGATAAAGAGTAAATAGTTGTCTTTTTTTCCACACCAATGGACTTTTTCTTCCAACAAAAACATTCAGCCTACTGATGCATTTATGTTTTAGTGTCTTAAACTTTTCTTTTTAATTGAACCTCCTGTTCACTGTTCTTTTAACACACTCATTTTCACTTTTCGTTTATAATCCCTTTTAATGTCAAAGTAACCCCCCTTTTTTAAAGATTCTGTTTCTGTGCTTTTAATAACTTTTCATGATATGAACTATGAGATTATACCTACATTATTTAAAATATTGCTTTTTTACAATCCTTCTACACAATGCATATCCTCAGGATTTTAACTCCATTTAGTCCTCTCTGGCTTCAAAACTACTGTTGTCATAAAATATCCAAGACTCTGCGCTCCCTCTGTGGTGGTCCCTCCCGGCCCCCAGCTGCCATGCCAGGACAGCAAAAGCTCAGAAGAAGGCCATACTGAGGTGTGCTCCTCTAGCTCCCACTAGGCTCCCAGCCAATGACCATAAAACACTTCCAGTCACTTAAGTCAACTATCAAAGACCTTCCAGCGCAATCAAGCCCCAAGATGACTGGCGCCCCAGGGACATACTGGAGGAGAACTGCCACGCTGAGCCCCCAGACTATGAGAAGTAATAAAATGTGCTTGTTTTAAGCCAGTAAATTAGGGGGGTAGTTTGCTGTACAGTGTGCAAAACAATAGGGTGTTTTATGTAATTTTAAAAATAAATTCTCCCTTCAAATGAGTTCCTTTGCCCATTTTTTCTTTCTTTTGTTCTGGAATTCTAATTAAATCTATGTTAGATTACACTCTCTTCTTCCTTATCACCTCCATCTAGTCATTATATATCATCATTTTATCTATGCTGCATTCTTGATATCCTCTGAGTTGTTTCACCAACTGTCTATTTAACTGGGCTTAATCTGCCATTTAACTTGATTTTTTATTCAGTCCTTAATTTTTACTGTCTCCTGCCAAGAAATATGAAGGGTCTGAGAATTTGCCTTACTTACAACCTAACAAGTTAGCTAGACTGTTCCATGAATGGAAAACAGGAGAGTTGGTTTCTTAAATTTGACAACTGTGCCATACTTAGGTAAAATGACAGCATCGAGGAAATGGGGAGCACTAAAGAACAAGTAGAGAATCTTCTCAAGTTTCTGCAAATCAAAAATTATTTTGAATGAAAAATTTATTAAAACAATCTGCTCGGTATTGCAAGTCAGTTCAGTCTAAATCTGCTGCTTTCCTGTGAGCAAATACTGCGGAGATAAACATGGCCTTGAGTACCTGAGTTTTAGGCTTGCTTGGCTAGATTCTGTTAGTCTCCTTATTGTGGGCTTTGTGATTTCTAGTGACATCCTTAGCATTTCATAAATTATAAAAAGGCCTGTTTTATATTTCAAGCATACTTCTAATTCACTCAGCAGAAGAACTGTCTACATTCCAAATTCACTGTTATCAGAAGCATTAATCCTCTCCCACCCGTAGGAACCCACTCTCATTTATTCAGTCTGCAGCTTATGAAGCCACCATCTGCCTCTAGCTTATTTAGATGCTGTGTATCCTTTAAAGGGGATAGTATTATGTGTGTCTATTTTTAGCTTAAAGACTTAATTCTCATACTCCCAATTTATTCATCACTACATTTTTATGTTTTTATATATGTTTTAATTTTACTACATTTTTTAAAGTGTTGCATACTATTCCACCTGATGCATATGTCACAGGTGTCTAGTCCATTCTTATAAAGATAGATACACAGGTTGAGTTTAACTCCTTGCTTCTATAAGCACCAGCTGTGCTTCAACAATTATCATAATACACTTTTTCAGGAACATGAATATATGACACATATTGATCTTAGTGTTTGCACATATGTAATTTTGCTCCATACTGCCAACTTATTTTTCATAATGCCTGAATTAGTGGCATCATGGTCCTACCAACTGTGTTTCATGTTTGAGACTCCATACTCTTACAGTCACTTGACAAGAGCTAGTAATTTTTGCCAACTGACAGGGTGGTTTCCCAAAGTTTTGTTGATTTGCACTTCCCTGATTGTTGGTGTGATCGAGCTTCTCCACATGTACTTATTAGTAATTTATTCAGGATTTCCTTTCTGTGAATTGTCTGTTTAGATATTTTCCCCTACATTTTCTTACGTAAATAGCTTCTATATGCTCCAAAATTAATCCATTATCAGCTTAGCTATTGCAAATACTGTTGTGATGTTTATAACACATCTGTTACCTTTGTTAATACTGTTTCTGTTTTGGAAAGAAATTTTAATTACTAAACTATACTAAGTAGACAAATCAATTTTCCCCATATGAATGCCTCCATGATTGTGGTCTCAATTAAAAATGTTCTCAACAAACTAATTAAAAAAACATATGGAAAGGCAAAAGACCAAGAACAGCCAACACAATATTAAAGAACAATGCAAAACTCCCTGTAGGGCTACAATTATCAAGACAGGAAAATGGATGAAAAATTGACAAAATAATACTGGTGAAAGAATAGATAAATAGATTGATGATACAGAATAGAGATCCTAGAAATGGACCCTGCAGTGGTCCCCCCTTACCCAGGGTTTTGCTTTTTGCAGTTTCAGTTACTGAGGTCAACAGCGACCAGGAGCAGATGATCTCCCCTCTGACAGACAAGTCAACGGTAGGCTAACGCTATGTGACAGTGCCTACCTCACTCACTTCACTTCATCTCATCACATAGACACTTTATCATTTCACATCATCACAAGAGGAAGGGTGAGGACAATACAGTAAGATATCTTGAGAGAGAAAGAGACCATATTCACATACATTTTATTACAGCATATTGTTTAATTGCTTTATTTTTCTATTATTTATTGTTGTTAATCTCTTCCTTTGCCTAATTCATACATTACACTTTATTATAGGTGTGTATGTACAGGAAAAAAACATAGAATATACAGGGTCATTATAATCCGCAATTTCAATAGTCCACTAGGGACCTTGGAAGAACACACACCCTGTGGGTCAGGGGGAAACAACTGTGTTGTCAACTCATCTTTGAAAAAATATCCAAGGTAGTTAAATAGAAAAGGGATAGTCTCTTCAATGAGACACCCACATACAAAAACATGAATGTAGACAAAGATCTTACATCTGTCACAACAATTAACTCAGAATGGCCTATAGACCAAAATGTAAAAAACAAAAGTATGAAACTCCTAGAAATGAGCATAGGAGAAAATTTAGGTGTCCTTGAGTTCAGTGATGAATTTTTGATATGGCACCAAAAGCAAGATCTATGAAAGAAATAAACTTCATTAAAATTTAAAACTTTTGCTTTGTGAAAGACACTGCTAAGATATTGAAAAGACAAGCCTCAGACTGGGAGAAAATATTTGCAAAGGATGTATGTGCTAAGGGGCTGTTATCCAAAATACACAAAGAACACTTAAAACTCAACAGTAAGAAAACAAAAAATGTGATTCAAAAAATGGGCAAAGATCTGAATGGACACCTCACCAAAGAAGGTATACGGTTGACTGATAAGCCTATGAAAAGATGTTCGACATCCTGTGTCATTAGGAAATTTCAAACTAAAACATAAATTAAATACTACTACACCCCCGTTAGAATGGCCAAAACTAGTAACAGTGACACCATCGAGTGCTGACACAAGACCCCTGACTCATTGCTGGTAGGAATGTGTAATGGTGTAATCGCTCTGGAAGACAGGTTAGCAGTTTCCCACAAAACTAAACATTTACTTACCGTGGGATCTGGCAATTGCACTCCTTGGTATTTACTCAAATTGAAAACTTAATGTCCACACAAAACCTGTACATGGATCATTATAGCTGCTTCATTCATAACTGCCAAAATGTGGAAGCAAGGAAGGTGCCCTTCAACAGGTGAGTAGATAAATAAATTGTGTTATATCCATACCATGGGATAGAATTCAGTGGTAAAGAGAAACGAATTACAAAGTCCAGAAACTAGGGGCATCTGGGTGGCTCAGTGGTTGAGCGTCTGCCTTCAGCTCAGGTCGTGATCCCAGGGTTCTGGGATCGAGTCCCACATAGGGCTCCCCGCAAGGAGCCTGCTTCTCCCTCTGCCTCTGTCTCTGCCTCTCTCTCTGTGTCTCTCATGAATAAATAAAATCTTTTAAATAAATAAACCTAAAACTGCTCTAAGAGATAAAGTGTATTAATTTTAAAAAAATGTTCTCAACTATACTGTCACCAAGTTTGGTAAGTATAACATACGAAAAAGAGGTGGTAAAATGAATCCCCCTAGAACAGGAAACAATTTATTCATTATTATCGTGGGTAGAATAACTCCCACATTAGATTTTTATAAAGATCCAGGAATATATTTCTATCAAGAGGAAGACTTGCCTTAGGCTCTACATTTAGAGGAGGCTCCACAGGCCTATGATCTATTTTTGTATAATCTGCAAACTAAACTTTTTTTTCATATTTGAAAAGGTTTTTTTTTTAATCTAAAGGTGAACCATAGGATAGTTCTATTTTAACATTTCAAGGAACCTCCATTCTGTTCTCCACAGTGACTGCACCAGTTTTCATTCCCACCAACAGTATAAGAGGGTTCCTCTTTCTATAACCCAGCAATTATACTACAAGGCATACAAAAATATTGATTCGAAAGGGCACATGCACCCCGATGTTTATAGCAGCATTATATGCAATAGCCAAATTATGGAAACAGCCCAAATGTCCATTGACTGATGAATGGATAAAGAAGATGTGGTATGTATATATACAATTGAATATTACTCAGCCATCAAAAAGAATGAAATCTTGCCATTTGCAATGATGTGGATGGAACTAGAAGGTATTATGGGAAGCAAAATAAGTCAAAGACAAATATATGATTTCACTCATATGTGGAATTTAAGAAACAAATCAGGTGAACATAGGGGGAAAGAAAAAAAGAAAGAAGTAAACCATAAGAGACACTCTTAACCATAGAGAACACACTGAGGGCTGCTGGAGAGGAGGTGGGGGATGGGCTACCTGGGTGATGGGGATTAAGGAGGGCACCTGTTGTGATGAGCACTGAGTGTTATATGTAAGTGATGAGTCACTATATTCTACTCCTGAAGCTAATATGATACTGTCTGTTACCTAAGTAGAATTTGAATAAAAACTTGAAACACTAAATAAATAAATAAAGTCTAAGGGAGAAAAATATTTTATGACACATGAAAATCTTAGGAATTTCAAAGCTCATAAATATAGTTTTATTGAAAAACAATTAAGTACCTTCGAAACATTCTCAATCTTGTCTCTTGGCTCACAAAATCTAAAATATTTGCTACCTGGCCCATTACAGAAATAGTTTGCTAGCCCTATTTTAGAGGGTACACTACACTATAAAACAAAAATGTATTAAAGAACACCTGGACTTGTCTTTCACTCATATTTATTGCTGGTTCAGCAAAACCAAAACTCGAAGCACCTGTTTTTATAACTAACCCCATTTGGGCCCCAGAGAAATACTTCTCCACAGAGCTTGCTTATTTCCTTGAAAGAATGGGACTTCTGTCTGAATTCCATGGAGTTCTGAGGTTTATGCCACTGACCAGGCTAAGATGGACTCAGCTTTGGAGCATCGTGTGAATTTGAACAGTAACAGCACTTAGGTAAATAATAATAATAATATATATATATATATATATATATATATATACACACAAATAGATTAAAAGACAAATCAACACATATGCTAAATCCTTCCTATTATATATCAGAAGCACAAAACACACAACAGAGTAACATCCCAAGTAATGTGGATTACATACTCTCTTTACTTTGTTTTTTTTTGTTTTTGTTTTTGTTTTTTACTCTCTTTACTTTGGATCCAAATCCGGGTTTCTGGGAGAACTCGTCAATTAGCAAGGAACTGCAATTTGCATATGGTGCCTGAGAAGTACTCTGCAATTAAAAAAATTTAAATATTCTTGGCTATGTATAATCTACATACTCTTAAATACATTTAATCTAAGTAATACGCTTGCCGTACAATGTGATTCTTTACACTGGCAACCACAATTGGAAAAAGTTTGTTCAGGAAATCAGGTGGAGATAAATATTAAGCCAACATAAAAATATCCTTACCTTAATGGGAGCATGCCTGAAGACGCATATACAATTATTTTATCGGAACAAAGACTGGGGAATATCTTAAATGGCCTTACATCAAAGACTGAACAGTTTTGCACATGTACACGATAACACCTAGTGCTAGGCAGTGCGCAGACCTCTACGTGCCAGCGTTCAGTGAAAAAGCAGTTGATGAAGGGAATAGGGAGGCTGAGTATCTGGGAATGCTGCTTACTAGAGACTGTAACTTTTTTCTGAATTATTTAGAACATTTGCCAGGAATGCATATCTTTTAAAAGTCCATTTCAATTCTGAGGGCGGGAGGGAGAAAAAGAGGTTTATGTGAGCTTAGATGTATCAGTAAATAAATCTGACATACTGAGTTCAAATGAGAAAGCCACGTTGTACTAAAAAAAGGCTCATTTTCTCCCCTGGGCTGTTCTCTAGTATAATTTTCTGTCTGCATTTCTGAATTGCATAAAGATTGGTGGAATACCATTAGCTATGGTTGAAGAATTACTTTCATGCTAAACTCTTGTTCTTAAACACTTTTAACTTCTTGTAAAAAAAAAAAATCTCGCTTCCAATTTTACTAGCTATTTTCAAGCCAAAGATAACTTTTATTTGAAAAATCTAGAGGGAAAAAATCCCTTATTTCTTGTTAGTTATTATTTATGCATAAATCAAAGGGTTTTTTCTAATGCATTGAAAGAAAAAATATATTATTCTGAAACACTGTAATGGGTAACCTGAAAGGGTTTTCACTAAATACCCTTTAGCTTGACACAGTTGCAGGTAAGCAAAACAGAATAGTTCAGTCACTGAAACATTACTGCCTTTGTGGATTCTCTGTACTCATGTAACTATGGTGTAAGTCTTTTCTTATGCAAATTCCATTCTCTAGTGTTTGGTTTTAATTATAGCAGCTGGGCAATATGGCAGTTCTCCTACTTTTACATTATGTTCTCTCTCTGTTTTCCATTTTCTTTTGTTTCAACTAAGTGATGCACAGGCGTGACCCAAGATTTCAATAAAATCAAAGGACAAATAATAGAAATTAAGTCCTCGACACCCATTCCTCAGGTTAGCATCCCAAGAGTCACATGACCAGAACAAGCTCCTGCTGTGTTCTATACGTTTCCAAGCACGTGCGCACACACAGGATACTTCCTCCTACTCAGGTGAAGTTGTGTGTATTCTGCATTGCAACCCTGGGGACTCAGATGCTTTTTCCAAGATGTTAGTTCAAAGACAGCAACTCTGCATGTGTAACCATTCTTGCCAGAGGTGGGTTTATGGTTTCATCCATCAGCCTCAGCCAGACATGGCCAGCATGAGCCTCCTCAAAAAAGGAATGGCTTTCCCCCACACCTACACACTCACTCTGGACAGAAAGGAAGCTGAGGATCCTGAGACTGCATGGATCTTGCCCTCATGTTTTCACATTTTCCAAAAATCTAGAAGAGCTGTGCTCTCTGCCTATGCCAGCAGTCGTCCTGAGGGCTCCATTTATCTTCACTCTGGGCTTCTACCTTCTGGATGCCCCCCTCACACAGAGAGGATACGGATGGCCAGTAGAGGGCCTCCAGAGAGGCAGCAGAGGCCAGAACCAACAGACCTAAGATGGCACCATGTCCATAAAATTAGGGCATACTCAACATTCCCTATCCACGGTTTCCCGTAACCCCTAGCCAGAAGAGTTAGGCTCCGCAAAGATTAAGGGAAGGAGATGTCACAGAACTGGGCTCTGACCCCTTCCTCCATTCACCAGAACTGGAGTAGGAAGATGAAGGAGTGAGTGAACAGACCAGACCCTCCCCACTCCGGGACCCTGGAGCCACTGGCCTGGCCATCCAGGATAGAGAAAACAACTTTGGGCTGGACATCAGACTGGAATTTGAAACTGGATTTTGTAAAGCTGGCAGATGGGATCAAGACAATATTGAAGAAACTGCTGCTAAACAGGTAAGGAAGGTTTGGCGCAGCACAATTAGTGGCAGCAACTAAGAAAATCAAAGTCCCCCCACACCCCCATAGGTGTCCCATGCCAAGTGCAGACTGTTTGCTAAATGTTTCCGTAACCCACAACTTAGCAGTTAGGGACATGTAGATAGGGAGATAGTTGATAAATTGTTCTTAGCAGTTGATTTTCACCATTTCTCAATTTTACACATGAAGATGCTTTGATATATTTTAAAAGGTATTATTTTAGCCTTTGAAAATCTGTTGCTCAGAAGTGCAGGCCTTCTCTACCCTTTTTCCCTTTCTATACCTGCCACAGAAATGGAAAACACACGCCACCCTCCCAACATACACATACACACACATATACAAGAAGTGCAGGTGCACGTATCAAAGGGAAACATGCATGCACAGGTGTGGATGGGATTAAAGCAGCAGAGACACAGAAGCAGGTGTCTGCCTGACACCTGGGGTTGGACAGGGACCAGCTGGAAGGGCGCGTCGTGTACTGAGAGAGGAGCTGAGGCAGTGGTGAGAAGAGAGGGCGAGAAGAAGGAGACAATAGGGAAAATACAGCAGAAGCGCTACCTGGATGTGGATGCAGAGAGGGAGTTTGGCAAGAAGGTTCTCACATTCTGACTGGGTGGAGGGAGAGATGGTGACTCATGCAAAAACACGCATCGGTGGGGGCTTTCAGTGTGTTAACACTTCTGGCGCTCACCAGATACCTGGGAGCATGTGTTCCCCTGGGGATGGACATATCAGGCAGAGCCCAGGGGAGAGGTCTGGGCTGGGACCCTCTGGGCACAGGTGGGCTGAGCTATAGGAGGGGACACGGTGGACCAGGGGGACAGAGAGGTTTTCAGTGTGGCAAACCATGAGCACCTGCTCAGGCCTGGGAAAGCAGGTTTTCTCTCCATATTATAGACTGGGGTTATTTTATAGTGTAAAGTTATACAGCCAGAGTGTTTTTTGAGACACAGGCGAAGAGTTCGGGGTCACCAGACTTACCTCAGAAGTCAAGGAATCATTGTTCCCCAATGGGCTAAGAATAAGGGGAGGTGGGTACACAAGGCTTAAGGAGACAATTTTTAACAAAAGACTTTCATTTCTGAAGTGTGGGGGAAGCTGTGCTATTTTTACACTCATTAATTACAGAATGACATTTGCATGAGTGATTTTTCAAACCATGTCCCTTAAATGTCTGAGCAGGTGCAGAAAGAAAAAACCCAGGTGCACCTGACACCAGGCTGCCCACCACCCTCAGGCCTCCCAGCTTCCCCAGCTGACCACCATGCTCTGCTTTTGGCCCTCACCTCCCAGTGCCTGCCTGCCTTCCTCACGGTGAGTCAACCAAGCTGGACCTCCCTGTATGTGGCTTAAGATCATCCATCAGAGCTAAACTATTGTCTTAATTTTGTGTTCTCATAGCCCAGTCCTCCTGGCTTTGGACGTTAGAGAACTTTGCACAGGCCTGCACACTGATGGCTCTTTCCAAGGACTGCCTGCACCCTGGTGGGCCGACCCTGTCCCACCCTCTGGCCCATCTGCTGGCGCATTCTCCTACTTCTCTACCTCCTCTTCCACTACAAGTCCCTGTCATGGTCCCTGCCTGACATGGATGCCACTTTCTGTGCCCTTGAATCATACTGCTGCATAATAATGAGTCATGGAGAGAAATGTGCTGGGAGAATAAAAAGAGAGCCTCTGGGAGACTGATTATGGCAAATACAATGAGTCTCTGTCAGCCCCAGAAAAGGTGGAAGAGAAACCAAGTCGTGCCCGAGTGCCGGTCAGGTGCCCCGCAGTGGAGACAAGGGACACCGGCCTCAGGAGGGCCTCCTGGTGCAGGTGGAGCCCAGGGCGCCTGGCAGGGACAGGCGGGCGGCCGAGGGACACCGGCCCCTGTGGAGTACACGCACTGGGGACCAGAGCGAAGGTGGGCACGGCCTTAGGTTCTGGGGCCTGGAGACAACGCCAGCAGGGAGCGTCCTTGAGCCGGATATACCTTCCGGGCGGCTGCAGGTGGGGTTTCTGGAACCTCCCCCCGCTCCGCACGGGGCGGGGGCGGGCTTGTGTCCTCCCTGCGCTAGACTCCCGGTGAGGCCTCAGGTCCCCAGACGGAGTCAGCGCCCATCCCCGGCCTCGGCCTCGGAGCCCCGAGGGCGCGGGGCGTGGGCGGGTCCCGACGGGGCGGGGCGGCGAATGAGCGAGCCCGGACTAGAGGCCGAACGCGTCCCGGGCAGGGTCAGGCAGGGTCGGGCGGGGTCGGGCGGGGTCGGGCGGGGTCGGGCGGCCGAGGCCCAGCCGGCAGGTGCGGAGCGGGGCGGGGCTGCAGAACCTGCGCCGCCCGGGAAGCGCGGCCCTCGGGCAACAGACGGGAGAGGCTCGGCGGGGCGGTTTTCTGCTTAGAGAAGCACCGTCCTGGAGATCTTACCACACAGGGAGGGGCGTTACCAATCATGCTGTACACGCTGCTTGTGTGAATATGCAGAACAGACCCAGAACGAATCACCTGTGGAAGAGCTGCCTTGTCTTCACAGGTTGATTCAGCTCTCAGTACAACGAAAGCAAAACGGAATCGAGGCCAACTCATTTTCCCCTGTTGCAGCTGTTACCGTGTTACTATGACAACTTACTCCACAAATTTGTTGCCAGACACATGATAAAAATATGGGAGAGCACAGTATCTAGTAAAATTGAAAATAAATCCTCGAAAGTGCAAAGCAAATAATAATCCAGTAGCCAAAAGAGTCAAAAACGTCACTGGCCGTCCCTTTAGCAGTGAAGTAGATTTTAAAATTCCTAACGTTGTGAAAACGTTCACAAATTAATGTTGAAAATGTATTTCTTATAATCTGCAAAATTAAATGGTAACAGAAAACAATTTTAACCTACTCAAGAAATATTTGATTAGGTCCTTAGTATATTTGTTTTATTTTACTTGCAAAATTAATATGTGACATCATGCTATTTGTGAAACAATAGAACCATGCAGAACTAGAGCAAAAACGGAAATTCTTCCTTCACTCCCCCTGCTTCATGCTGTCACCGGGTTGTCATCTCTTCCCCAAGAGGAGCCACTCTTCATAATATTATCTGTCCATAGTAATACAGCATGGATAGAGAGAGAAATTTCTTTTTTTTAATTTTTTAATTTTTTTACAATATTTATTGTTTATTGGTGTTCAATTTGCCAACATATGGAATAACACCCAGTGCTCAACCCATCAAGTGCCCCCCTCAGTGCCCGTCATCCAGTCACTCCCACCCCCCGCCCACCTCCCTTTCTACCACCCCTTGTTCGTTTCCCAGAGTTAGGAGTCGAGAGAGAAATTTCTTATGTATACCTTCTTGTTTGTTAGCATAACAAAATGACTTAGCAGTCTTTCATAGTAGCACATTCTGCTATACCCCTTCCCTTTAATGTCTCCATAACTAACGCATGACATAATATGGATTTACTAGATTTTCAGCCACTCATTTATTGACAGACATTTAGGTGTTTTTCAGATTGTCATTAATGCAAACAAGGTTGCAGAGGATTTTTCATGCACATGCCTTACCGCACATGGTTTATTCCTTTGGTGTGGTGGATGCTGAAAGGGCAAGTGCTGGTCATGGGAGACGTGTACTTAATATGAGACACATTACCAAATTGTTTGTTACACGGTCTGTGAAAAGCTGCCTACTAAAAAAAAATGCAACTCTCAGGATGCCTGGGTGGCTCAGTGATTGAGTGTCTGTCTGCCTTTGGTTTAGGTCATGATCCCAGAGTCCTGGGATCAAGTCCCACATCGGGCTCCCCACAGCAAGCCTGCTTCTTTCTGCCTATGTCTCTGCTTCTCTCTCTATGTATCTCATAAATAAATACATAAAATCTTAGAAAAAAGAAAAAATGCAAGTGTCCATTTCTGCACTACTTTAGACAAGGCATATTCATATTATCAATCTGTTTATGCACAAACATAAACATATATGTGTGTAACTGATATACATATATATCATTGATTTTATCATTTGTTTCCCCAGTAACTGAGATAACATGTGATTTCATAGTTGTATTAACATTTCAACTTTTTCTGTTGATGTGCTTGTTTATATTTTGTACACTTTTTAATTTAAATTCAATCAGCCATATAGTTTCAGATGCAGTGTTCAATAATTCATCAGTTGCATATATCACCCAGTGCTCATCACATCACGTGCCCTCCTTCGTGCCCATCACCCAGGTACCCCATCCCCCTACTCACCATCCCTCCAGCAACCCGAAGTTTGTTTCCCAGAGTTAAGAGTTTCTTCTGGTTTTTCTTCCTTTCTGATGACTTCTCATTCAGTTTTCCCTTCCCCTATGATCCTCTGTGATGTTTCTTATACCACATATGAGTGAAACCATATGATAATTGTCTTTCTCCAACTAACTTATTTCACTCAGCATAATACCCTCCAGTTCCATCCACATCAGTGTAAATGGTAAGTACGCTTTTCTACGTGGCCATTTGTCTATTGAGTAGAAAGGGTTCAGCTTACATTATTAACATTAATCCATTGCTATAGTGAATCCTGTGTGTGTCTATCAGATCAAATGTTAATTGTAGTTACAACTTTGGGGGTTTTTTTCAAATTTTTTTTGAAAAATTAATTCTGAAAATTAGGCATTATAATATTCAAATTGGATTATAAATTTCTTCCTAGTCACCCAGTTTTTGTTTTGTGTTCTTAGAAACTCTGTTAGTAAGGGTAGAGTATTATCTGTGCTCTTCATGGGATATAATTTTTGTCTCTATTTGTCCCATTTAATGATTTTCAGCTGGATTTCTGATTTTATACTTGCCAGGCTTCTTATTTTTTTATTAACCTATTCCTGATAGATCTTTCTTATGCCATGCATTTACTTTTTGCTTTTATACAGCATAGCTGTTAAAAGTACAGTCTCTGGAGTCCATTCTTGGGTCAGTAATTGTGCTTAGTTCATAATGTCATTTTGAGGATTAAATGAGCTGATCCATGCAAAAAGATTGGTCTAGTGCTTCTAACATACTCAGCATATCGTGTGTCTTTGTTTTATTTTTGGTATGTGTCCTTGTAAACGTCTTTTAGCTGAATTCTTATTTTGTCCCAAACTGGCAATAAATCTCTCCCATTCAAATTTATTGTGAAAACTAATACATAGCCTTTTATATTCTTCAGTTGACTCACCTTAGTGCTTAGCAAAAACATTTAAACATACTTTCTTTTTAACATCAATTCTGGAACCCTGTGTTAGATCCCCCTGACTTGAACAGGATAGTCAGTCACATACTCATATGTATCAAATTCTTCTCACCCCCATGCATTTAAAAAATTATGTGGAATTTTAATTCTAAGCTATTCATTTTTTAATATTGTGTTTTGGAATTTCTTGGAATTGTTTCTTATCAGTTGGAGTTTATATGTGGCTACATTTTCCATAGTTGTGGAGGCATAAGTCAGTTTGAATTTTTTCCACCACTGGTTTTGAATACTGTGTTTGATCCTAAATTCTAATCTTTCCATCTTTCTGCTCTTTCAGTACTAATTGCTCTTTATCTAGCTTTCAAGGTGGAAACTTGAATCATCATTATGAATCCTTTCATTTAAAGTGACAAATTTGTCTCCAAGCCTTGAATATTTTGGCCAATATTTGGCCAATCTACGGGCTAACAGGCAAAACCCAAGGATATTCTCCAAGTGCTTCTATAACAAGAGAAAAAAGTTTTTCACAAATTTCTATCAATGAAATTAGAACAGAGTGGTAACTATTGATTAATAGTTTGTAATACAGGTGTACTGATGAAAATAATGGGATTCTGATTTAGGGGGTAACATTTCACTTAACGTGGGTTTCCTTATATCATGTCATTAAAAATGAAAGTAAAAACATATTAATTTGATTTGTTGGGAGGCGAAAGAAGCTGATTTGAAGTTTTAGAGATTGTGACTCAAAATCAGGGTAGTACAGAGAGAAAAAGAAAGTGAGTGCACAGGTGCCTGAGAGCCCAGATGTTTCCCCAGTGAGGTCATTCATTCATCCAACAAACAAGTAGGGAGGACCTACCATGTCCCCAGCACTATTCTAGGCACTTGGTATACATCAGTGAACAAAACAGCAGAGATGACTGCCCTCGTGGGAACTCACACTCTACAGGATGATATAAGAAAATTCACAGGCCAAGATCTAATATTTTTTAAGTATACCCTGTGTTAAATTAGACTAGCTCACTTGGGATGGTCTCTAGATTTAAAAACACACACAAAAATTTGTAAAAAAGTGAAAGCTGGAAATTTACATGTTATTTATAGGGCCGATAAAGAAGGAGATATCTGAAATTACACATCAAGATTCAGCCTTAAGTATATCCTACATGTAATTGAACAGAAGTCTCAGGAAAGTTTATCGAGAGATCATTGAGATATTTTTGTATATTCAATTAATTTCTTATATGTAATCTTAACTATTTTTGTTATAGGTTACAGAGCATAACAAAAATATATTGTTTTCAACTCACACTTCTTAATTTGAGCCTTCATTTACAAAATAAATGAAATGCAAACTTTCAAGTTGTTTTTGCTTGCATTAACGAATACTCAAAATAGCTTATTTTTACAATAAAAAAGAAGTATGCAATTAAATCAACTTGATAGTTCTTCTGAAATTGAGAATGAGATTAAAGGATTATTTTTTGGAAAATTTTTAAAGATTTTTACTTATTTATTTGAGAGAAAGAGCACAAGCAGAAGGACTGCCAGAGGGAGAGGGAGAAGCAGGCTCTCCACTGAGCAGGGAGCCTCACGTGGTACTCAATCCCAGGACCTCAGGATCATGAGATGAAGTCAGACACTTAGCCAACTGAGCCACCCAGGTACCCCAAAGGATTATTATTTATTCACCCTATGGAAAAGGTGGATATGGAAAATCCTTGTCATTCTTAAATTAAGATCACAATATGCCATAAACTAAGACACAAGGGGGAGATTTTTATTCTAATGTGTAATGTTCTGTGAGCGGTATACCACAAAAAAATTAATTCACAATTCTGAACTGAAAAAGCATTCCTGGTTCTAAAATCCATCAAGATCTTTATTTGAGAGTTTTTCCCATATAGCCACATTTTTCTGTGTAACCATATTTTTATTTTTTGAAGCTAATGTCTTTAGTAACAATATTATTTAAAAGAAATATATCACAAAATAGAAATAGTTTTGGTAACATCAAATGCTCCTTTAAAAACTTTGCATAAAATCCTGTACTAGTACACAAAAAGATCTGTTGAGGCTCATGGCATGGACATCTTCACAGATTCTAATTTGAAGCAGAAGTAACCTAGAACATTCTGCACCAGGGCACTGCATATACACTGCCCGAAAAGAAGTCTCATGCGAGCTTACTCAAAAATTAACTGGTGGCTATAGAAAGCATCTTGATCTGATCTATTTGGCAACATTTAAAATTAAACCAAGTGTAATTATAGTTAGTTTGTTTTTTTAAAAAAGCAATGTTCTTTCTGACATTTTACATGCTTTTTAACCGTGTAGTTTAATACTCCCTCTGAACCATGAAACAAAATGGAAATTTTCAGAATATAGAACATGTGTCATTGTCAAATAAGTTCCTTCCTTCCCTTCTCTTTCTCAGGATCATTAGGCTGTTTGAAGACTAGAGAACTTTCTTATTTGCTCATCCAGTCAGTGATCAACAGATTTCTTTACCAGGTCTAGCCAGGCCTAGGCTAGATCCTGTGACACAATAAGACCTTCAAGGTTTACAGATAGTCCCAATTTGTGCTATGCACTGTAAAGGCAGCACATCATACCAAGGTAGAGAATGAGAGGAACACACTCTTGGGATGACCACAAACATGTCAGAGGAAGAAGGCTTGCCATCAAAGGTTTAGAAATAAAAGAGATTTTAGCCTCTTGATCTTTGGTAAATAGCCTCTTTAAACTTAGTTTTTTCAACTTTTTTATACATATGAAGCCTGGAAATGTATATGATATCTTTAATAAACATTATTTGTCTGTTTTATCCTTTTCCGTCTTTCCTTCTGAACTCACTTTCTCTCACCTCTACTCATATTATATCATCTTCAGTTTGGGACAAATTCATGGGGCATGACCAAGAAGGCTTCCACTTTCTAAATCCTTTTGTAGAGAACCAAATCATAGTCTGGACCCTCGCGAAGACCATAGCAAACTCTGGCCTACACCACGTAGAGTCGACTATGCCTTGAGCCTCTTATTCTGGAGTCGACTCCCTAAATGGTTCAGAAACACCCTGGGATCTTCAAAACCCAGAAGTAGAACATACTGAACTGTAAGAGGTAGCCAAAGAGAATTGTGTTACTTCCAAAGCCAACCTAATGACCTAATGATGGCCTGTGGCCATTCGGAGACTATCACTGTCTCCAGAAAGGAACTTTGTTATTAACTGAAAAGCAGCCTCCCCAAGAGAATCCAAATCTATCACAACTGCATCTACTAATCCTCCAATTCGAAGGTTCAGATTGCTAAACTTTTCTCCACTGGGCAGAGCTCTTCCATTTTTGCAAAGGGACAACAAGCAGGGAAGCCATCAGGAGCTACAGCTTCAATTTCAACAGGGAGGAAAATATCTAAATAATAAGGACAAAGGCATTTTCAAGGAATTATATCCCTATCAGTTTGCTCTTTGTGAAGAGAACTAAAAAATGGACAAAGAAAATGAACTCCTATGCCTTACAGTTCCTGTGATGCATGAGGGTCCGTGGGACCCCAGCAGGTATAGAACAATTCACATTAGCTGAAAGCAAGGTCTGAAGTTCAAAGCCTCCAGAAAGAAGTGACAAAACTAATGGCACTCGTACCTAGGACACGAGTCTGGCCACTTTCTGCTCAGGAAACAGAAGCTTGAACTGGAGAAGGTCCTGAAGCAGGCTCTGGAGTAGACTCTGCTATTGAAATCTCTGCTCATTGGGCAGCCCCAGTGGCACAGTGGTTTAGCGCCACCTGCAGCCCAGGGTGTGACCCCGGAGCATGATCCTGGAGGCCCGGGATCGAGTCCCACATCGGGCTCCCTGCATGGACCCTGCTTCTCCCTCTGCCTGTGTCTCTGCCTCTCTCTCTCTCTCTATCTCTATCTCTCTTTCTCTCTCTCTCCCTCTCTCTGTGTGTCTCTCATGAATAAATAAACAAATTCTTTAAAAAAAAAAAAAAGAAAAGAAATCTCTGCTCATCACCCCTGGATGTGATGTTGGCCATTTACTGAACCTCCCATGCCTCTGCATTCCCATCTCTAGGATGGGCATGATGAATAGTATCCACATTCTTGCATTACCAGGAGAATTATGTAAGTTAATGTATTTAAGTACTAAAAACAATATTTGGCATATAGTCAGGACCAATAAACTATTATAATTCTTCTTTCATAGGTCTTACAGCTCCTGATACTTTATGTTAAGAGGACAATTTAGAAAATAAACCAAAAGCTATCTCTCTAAAGGCATGGACTTGGATACCCAGAATGTCAGACCAGAAAGGATCCTGGATGCTGTCTACACCTTCACTGCCATGTTCAGTGGCTACTCCCACATGTGGTCACTGAGCGCTAGCATTGTGGGTTGTCTGAACTGAGATGTGGTCTTAGGACAAATACCCACCAGATTTTACAAACAAAATAATAGGAAAACTGTTTAATAGTTACTTTTATATGGATTGCATGTTAAAATGATAATATCTTGGATACATTGAGCTGAATAAAATGTATCATTAAACTAAAATTCACCTATTGCTTTTTTACCTAATGTGGCAATTAGAAAATGTAAAATGTGACCCACATTATATTTCTACTAGACCTCAAATCTAGACCAATGTTCTCATTTCACAGAATAAGAATATAGGAAAGAAATAATATGTTTTGTGCCCAAAATCCCACAGCGAGCTGGTAGCAGAGTCTGGCTGGAGTCAATAATGCCTGAATAGTGGTCAGTTTGCTTCCTATTATACTGAGACCCCACTTCATGGAAGCTTCTTTCAGAATCCAAATGGAGAAACTACTTAAAAACTGACTAGAAAAAGTCAGCAGAATAGACCAGGTTTACCTTTTATTTTCTCAGTGGGTAGTTTCAGTTGTTTTTTTGCCTCTGACTCAGTTTTTAATTTCTAGTACATTGATAAACAGGAGAAAGCGGTCATTATCCCCCATGCCACATTTTGAAAAGATGCTGAATTTTCTATAAATGTCTTCTGAACCTTCATCTAAATAAAAAGAGGTCCTCTGACTTCTTTATTATCAAATTTGTAACCCTCTGCAGCATACCATGTTGTGACAAGTCTGGAGAAGAATAGCACAAGAATTAAGTTCCTTTTACTGTCTACTGGATTCAACAGGCCCTGAACTCTCCAGATAATAATAATAAAAAAATTAATCTCTCAAACACTTAGGTGCACACAAATATAATCACCACAAGAAAATATTTTAGGTCAGATGGCTTTGTTCACAGTATGGTTATACAACAAGAGTAAGCTAAACAGAACATGCCAGTATCTGCACCATGGGGTGTGAGAAGTGCCCTCAAAGTTACCCCCAATGATTCAGAAAGACCTGGGATCTTTAGAGCAGTCTTCCTCTGCTCCCAAGAAGATGATTTTGTATTTGGTGGGTCTCTAGAATTGGAGAACACCAACGGGGAGGGAAATTGTCTATGGCTGGCCATCCTGGGTGAGGATTCCTGGGTGAAGTCCACCAGGAGAGCTCATTGACCAGATCACAGGGGAGCTTCACATCAGTGTCCTAGAATTGAAACAAAAACCTTCCAGATATGGGTGGAGGAGCCATAGATGAGGGACAGAGTGAAAAATGTTTCCATCAGGAGGGAGTGCCTTATTTTGAGTGATGATCTGAAGGGGTGAGGGTAGCCTTGACTTGGAGATTCTGTGAGACATAAGGACTCTGCCTACTGGGTGAACACCAGATCTGCATATTTCTGGCTGAAATGCCCTTGCAGGAGCTCCTGTGAGCTGGGGGATGTTCCCTGCAGGAAGAGGCATCTGATGGGCAGGCTGCAGCCACTGCAGTGGGCAGAGTCCAACAGAAGTCAACACTCAGGATAGAAGCCACAGAAACACAGAACTCAGACATATTTTGCCCTCCACCAACCCTGGAGTTACTTGGACTTCTGAGAACCCACATATGATGGAAAGAACAGAGGTTGAGGACTCTGGAAATGTCCTTCTTGATGTATTCTTTCACAGACAAGTAGGATTAAGGCCAATTCCTTGTCTTCACACCCTTGCCAAAATCCTTAACAGAGCGCTAGATCCACAGTAGTTTCAAACAACTCCCACTCACAGGAGATGACCTGTTCTATGTCTCTAGAAGCTTTAAGTGCCAAAAGGTTCTGCAAACTTCTGGTTCCATTCCAGGAGTATAAAGCCTATGAATCTGCAGTTTTCTCCAAATCATATTTAGCTACACTTTTTCCATGATGTTATACACCATTTAAGTGTCCACCCAATATTAGATTTTTCTTTTATCAGTCAATAAACAGGCATTTATTGATCACCTACTGTGGGGATTGCATAGTAAATATACAAGGAGCCTACACATTGTGATTAAATAGGAATTCTGTGTGATTAATAGGAATTAAATAGGTGAAAATTGCTTTTAACTGAAAAAAAAAGAATTTAGACTACTTATTCTCTCACTCTATGTGTGGTCTCTCTGTCTCTCTCTGTGTAGATTAGTTTATAGGCTATGTATTCTAACCAGTCATACACTGGGTGCTTAGACCCTCCCCTTAAACATCTCCATTTGCTTTCGGAGGAAGAACTTCCCTAGACAAGTCCCTCCGCCCACCTCCATAACACCAGATCATGCCCTCAGCCTGGATTTAGGGAAATGGCTCCCTGTTCTTTGTTGCTCATCACTGCTTCCAGATCATGCTCCTCTTTCCTTCTTGGCTCCCCCAACTTTGAATCTTATATATCATAATATACCACCTGAACCCCCACTCTGTTACTATCATCTACCAAACCCTGGACTAACCCTGAACTCCATGAAGATTTTAACCTGCTCACCATCACTCACCTGCTCTCCCCAACACTACTACAGCCGTAACTCTTCACCATCTATGAAGATGATGTTTCACTTGTTTGGTCCCTGTCCTCCATAACCTCGGCTCCACATGAATTCTGTACCTCCCTTGTATGGCCAACCCCCTGATCTTGTTGTTTCCAACCACTGCAATACATACATGATCTCAATGTCAAAGAACTCTGGTCTCCAAGAGCCATCCTCCAAGTTTTCTAGCTTACTCCTTCTGCAACCCCACACCAGAAGTCCTTTGACCTACCAGGACCTCAATTTTGTTTATCTACCCATATCTTCACTGCCCCACAGTGGTACTGTGCTCTAGCCTTTGTTATTTATCTTGAATTCCGTGGTCTGCCACTTTTTTAAAAAGATTTTATTTATTTATTCATGAGAGACACAGAGAGAGATGCAGAGACACAGGCAGAGGGAGAAGCAGGCTCCCCACAGGGAGCCCAATGAACGATTCGATCCCAGGACCCTGGGATCATGACCCAAGCCAAAGGCAGATGTTCAACCACTGAGCCACCCAGATGCCCCTGTAGTCTACCACTTTAATCAAGGCATTTCATATACTCCCCAGCTCACTCTGGTTTTGTTTCATAAAAAAACAAACAAACAAACAAACAAAAACAATATAAACTGAAAAACAAAAATCCCTGCCTGAGCCAGCTCAGCATCAGTAAAGCTGAATGAGGCTGGACAGAAGTACAGAAACACTTTAATTTCGTGACTTCTCACATCAAGCAGCTTCCTGGTGGTCCTAATTTCTCTCTTCTATTCACTCACTCTGTCTCTTCTCCCCATTTCCCTCAAACTCTGACACTTCCTCCCCCCACACCACCCACCCATGCTTCCTGATTCACTGAGAGGCCTGTACAACTCTGCCTGCCACTCCACCCTCCCTCCTGGTGCCACGATGACTTGTCCTAAAGCAAGTCCTCCACCTGCCAGCTAGAGCCCACCGTTTTTTTTTTCCCATCTAAGGAACTTATCCCAGCAATTCTCCCCCTCTTCCTACTACACCAGTTTTTCTCTACTGGATCATCTCCATTAGGACACAATCACTGGTTTCACACATCTTTAAGAAAAAAAATCCATAGCAGTCTCTTAACTCCACATTCCGTCCTGGGTACCATGTGATTCCTCCATTCCCCTCAAAGCAAGCTCTTCCACCCACTGCCTCCAGAACCTTCTTACTTCTCTTGCATGAACCTGCCTGTGCCCCAACAC
Source organism: Canis lupus dingo (assembly GCF_003254725.2). Classification (NCBI taxonomy): domain Eukaryota; kingdom Metazoa; phylum Chordata; class Mammalia; order Carnivora; family Canidae; genus Canis; species Canis lupus. The sequence continues at coordinate 5,895,232 of NC_064276.1, forward strand.
ACTTGCTCTATCCTGGGCCTCTAGTGAGTTCTCCATTGCTACACCCACTCAGCCCATCTCAAACCTCTCTTTCATTATATTTGATACGGTTGATCACTTATTCTTCCTCAGAAATGCCTCTTTCCTTGCCCTCCAGGGCTCTCACCTGCATTTCTTCTGTTGCATCTTTTTTTTCTTTTCTTCTGTTGCATCTTAATTGGAAAGTTCTTCTTTGCTGGCTCCTTCTCATCACCCTGAACTTCTAACTCCTGGAACCTCTGAGGGCTCAGTCTGTGAACCTCTTATTATTTCCGTCTACACTCATGCACTCAGGGATCTCATTTGCACCTGTGTCTTTAACTACTACCTATACCCTGACAACTAATAAATTTATATCAAGATATCAAGCCTGGATCTCTCCACGGAACATCAGATTGTAAACCTCACTCTCTTCTGAGATTTTGCACTTTCAGGTATAATGAGCTCCTCAAACTTAACATATTCCAAAGCCCCTGATTTGCGTGCACGCACACACACACACACACACACACACACAAAAGGTTTTTGCTGATTTCTTCCCCATATCAGTAAAAGATGGCTCCATTTCCCAGTTGGGTAAACCAAAAACCTTGGAATAATTCTTGACTCTTTTCTTTTACATCCATAATGCAATTCATTAGCAAATCCTGCTGGCTTTAGATCATGAATACATCAAATACATGCCTGCTCTAAGTCCTCACTATCTCTCCTCCAGACCATGGCAGCGGCCTCCAAATGGATCTCTATACATTGTTCCCTCACATGCTATTCCTATCCAACAGCTTTAGCAATCCTCTCAATGAGCAAGTAAAATCATGACAACATTCTTCCTAATATCCTCTAAGGCCCCACATCTCACTCAGAGTAAAAACCAGTTTGCACCATCTTCCGTAGTGCCCCCCAATCTGGCTCCCTGTTACTTTTCTGATTTGATCTACTATCTTCCTCCATTAGAATTTTCCTGCCTTAGGCACCCTGGCCTCCTTGCATTTGTTGAAAATGACAAACATACTCTAACCTCAGGGCCATTGCACTCTCTATGTCCACTGCCAGGACCTAGATAGATAAGCTTGCTTTTCTCATACCCCCGTCACCCATATACTACTTTATTTCTTTCTGTTACACTTATCCTGAATATTATATTAAATTATATTATATTATATGTAATAAAATATAGTATTATCTTGGATGTATTAGTCTCTCAAATGAGCTGTATTTTTCTCCTCTAGAATTTAGTCCCCAAGATGGATTTTAATCTGTTTTTTACACTGCTAAATCCCCAGAACAGAATACAGTATCTCACATGCGGAAAGCACTTACTAAATACTTGCTTAATTAATCAGTGAGACACTTCATACCACATTGTCATCCAGCTTATGCATAAACCCTCTGTAAACAAATATTCACTACCTCCTTAGATAACCTTTCTATTCTTAGAGAATTCTGTTGTAAAATCAGTGCATAAAGCCCATCATGTTTACTTCTGACCTGTTCATAGGCCCATTCATTACAACGTCCATCATGTTTACTTCTGACCTATTGTTCATAGGCCCATTTATTACAGTCATACAGAGTAAGTAATCCCTCTTCCTTCTGATCTTTGGTAACAAACCTGGTGACTTTCTTCAGTAGGGTGTATAAAGAATTGTGAAGAGAAGACACATAACAAGAAGCAATCTGAGCAACATAATACCTGGGATGGACCATAGTATCTCTTATCTGGGGTATCATCGTCTTCCTCACCAATAGCCATTGTCTGTTTTTGATAAAGAAAGCATATTAATGTTCCCAAAATACTTTTTGAGTTAGTTCATCAAGTTGGTCCACTGAAGGTTTCTGCTGGATATTGTCTGAAACAATCCTCCTAGCAAATTAAAATGCAAAGGAAGTAAATCTGAAGCTAATGTCTGAAAATGAAGCTTCCATAAAATAAGTCAGTAGCGGTGAAAGAAGAAAAATATAGTGATGAATAAGACAATGGACTTCCATAGTTCAGGCCTTTCTTAAAAATTTACAAAACCATGTTAAATCTCAGGAAGTGGCATAGGATAGTAATCAGTAGATTCTTAAACCAGTTCTCAGTATTTAAATTGTGTCCATGCTCCTGCCACACTGCCAAACTAATGATCTAGTTGGATTTCAGAATTACTGTGGACTGAGTTGTGTCTCCCATTTTATCCTTTTTTGAATAAGATAGTTCATAGCATCTATCCCATACTTATCCTACCTGTGTATGTTGGGTGCTGGGGGCAGAGGTGAAAAGATAACTCTTCATAGGTCTTTAGATGAAGAGGTTAGGAATGTACTCCAGGAACCATACTGAAGAGCCTCATCCACACCTGAACTTGAGTCACATGATAAGATCCTGGATTTTGAGCTGATTTTATAAAGGGTTGAGACCTGGGGGGCGTTGGAAGGGGTGATGACATATGGAAAGACATGAATCTCCATATCGATTTTTCATATGGAGAGGCATGAAGCATTGGTTCAAAGTGTGGCATGTGTGAGCCAACTCCAAGATGGCCTCAGATGATCACCACCTCCTGGGACGTAGGCCTGTGTAATCCCCTCCCACGTGGAATCAGGACTAACCAGTGGAGAATAGTCAAAGTACATGATTTCTGAGCCTAGGTCATAGAATACATTGCCGCTTCCACCTTGGTCCTTTCAATTGCTTACTCTAGAGGAAATAAGCCACCGTGATGTGAGGCCACTACCAGCCTGTGACAAGTCCTAAGAGGAGAGGAACTGAGTGAGGTTCCCTGTCAGCGTCAGTTCACCAGCAAAGTGAGCAAGTATCCAAGGGAGCAAACTCTCCAGCTCAGCCAGGCCCTCCCAGGATTGCAACCTGGCTAAATAGTACTCCACAATGATGCAAAAAAACTGCCCTATAAGCAGATACGTGCAGACTAATGGTGTAATGATGAAAGCAGAGTTATTAAAATAAAAAATAAAGATAGTTCAACAAACACTTACTGAGCATTAATCTGTGGCAGATGATACTGTAAAATGGGGCCACTTCCCGGTGGGCCACGGGCCGCTGCCCCGCCGCCGTCCGCGCAGCACCGTCCCGGCGGGGGGGCGTGAGCAGGGGGTCTGCGCACCGCTCCCGGGAGCCCGTCCCCGGCGCCCCAGCTGAGCGGCGGGACCCCGGGGCGGGGGAGCCGAACCCGAGCCGGGCCCAGGCGCACGAGCCCCTCCCTCCACGCGCAGGTGCGCCCGCCGACGCCGGCTCGGGGCGGGACACGGGCGCCGGGCACACGCGGCGCGAGGACGGACGCCCCTGCAGGGCCGGGCCGGGGGTGCGAGGCCCTGTGGGTGGGGGGGGGAGGCGGGCCCCGACGCCCCGGGGTGCAGCGTCCTGGTGCTCCTGCTCGCCGCCGCCCTGGGGACCTGCCTCCGCGCCGCCGGCCCCCCGGGGGCTGCGGGGGGCGGGGGGGGCACACAGTCCGCGGGGCCCGCGGCGCCCGCAGGTCTCCTGTCCCTGCTGCTTGTCCTTGCAGCCCGTCCCTTCGCCCCCGCAGGCCTCCAGGCCCCGTGAGGCCCATCGCTTCGGGTCAGTGACTTTCCAGGAGAAATGACTGGGGAAAGGTCTCTCTGCTGCTTTTGGATCTGCTCCCTCCACCTGGGCGAGCAGCTCGGGTAGCAGGATCGGCGAAGAGCCCAGAAGGGTCTCTGACCTGGCTGTTCCCGTGGGCCCCGAGGGAAGCCCCAGCACTGGGCCCCGAGGGCCGCTCCGAGGCCTGGGCGCGCCCCGCACCGCCTCCCCTGCGGGCAGGACGGTCCCCCGCGGGCAGGTGCACGCAGCAGCCACGGCCGTGCCCCCCAGGTCTCTCTGAGGAAATGGGGGGCAGCCCACGGGCCCCGGCTCGGCTTCTCTCAAGGCCGAGAAGGAAGCGCTCACCTGGGGACAAGCCAGAGATGCCGCAACACGGACAGAGGACAGGCGGCCGGAGCCCTCCACGCTGAGGGTGAGAACGTGCGGCAGGGAGTCAACCCAGTCCTCACCTTCAGGCTTTCGTCCCCAGTGTCCACGCTGAAAAATCCTGACGCCCCATGCAGATGCATTCAATGACTAGTTTGAGAAAACCTGTCTTTCTCCGGGAGCGTGAAGGAGCACCTCGGGGAGCTTGTTCACTTCCGCACCTGAGACCCTGAGAGCTGTCCGTGGTGACACCTCGAGGTGCATGGGCTCCTGCGACCATCGTGATGCTGAGCCACAGCCCCGGGCGAACAGGGATGGAGACCCTGTGTCTGCTCCATTCTGCAGCTGCATGCAGTAGCCCTGCTGCCGTGACGTCAGGGGATGACCTACAAAGAGAAGACAGAGTGAAATCCGGGGTCTCAACGCTCCCAGAAGTTGTGACCCCACACTTTCCACCCAGGGTACTGGCTGCTTTTTCTTTCCTGAAAAATGCAAGTGATGCCTGTCCTTTATTCATATCAGTCCTTGTGTCAAACTTAATACGGTTGAACCAACTGGAAGAATATTCCTTCTGATTTGTTTTCTTTTATGAATTTTCACTTATGTGATCTGCGTGGTTTTAAGAGTAAACCCAAAGCCAAAGGAAAAATACTAGGTAAAAGACATTTTTACTGGCATTTCTAACATTTTAGGATGCCAAGATACTTTCATTTCCGAGAACAGCACCTCCGGCAGAGACTCTTGCCCCTGAGCACTTCCTACTGCCTTAAAATAGAGACCTGGCAGGATTTTACAACCTCCTGATTAAAGAATGTGAGGGGGAGTGCAGTTCTACATATTAATGACACCTCTGGAAAATTATCTGGGTCACCCTGGAGGGCCCGTCTTAATCTTTCTACAGGGATACCTATGGACAGGCGCTGGTTTTCCTCCAGCCTCAGAGAAGCAACTCAACATTCTCATTCATTCGGTATGTGCCACAAAGAATTGAGAAGGAAAGAAGGGAGACAAAAGCAAGATTCTACATGGGGCATTAGAGTACTTTTCATCATTAGGTCAATATAGTCAGATGATAAAAATTCCTGTATTGTTTTATAATAAGCAGGCTTTGTGCCCAATGAGAAATGCATCTCCTTCAATAGAACCTAAGAGCAAGTGTCTCCCCTTAAGCTGGTTTTGATTCTTTATTCATTGAGAAGAAATTAGGTTGGAACACCTGGCTGGCTCAATAGAGCGTGAGACTCTTGATCTCAGGGTTGTGAGTTTGAGCCCTATGCTAGACATTGGGATTACTTAAAAAAGAAAAAAAAAAAAACTACAAATGTTTGAAAAGAAGTTAGGTTGTTGGTCCTTAATAAATGTTAATAAATCAGTACATGCTATTTGTAAGGAAAACAATAAATGAGTCTTCCAAATTTCTGGACTCAGGATATAAATGATGTGCTCCTGGTGAAACACTTGACAAGGTCACAGAGATGTTTCTGCAATGTATGGAGATTTTTTAGCACATGGGCTAGGAAAGAAAGAAAAATCAAATTCAGATACATCAACTTTAACACTAAGTAAGGTGACATAAAGATGCAAAGCAAGCAGTCTAATTACTCATCAGTGAAGAGTAAATTAGATTTCCATTAAACAGACACATCTATTTAATTATAAATTAAAATAAGATTTTTCTTGTATTGTCTTAAATGTATTATAGCCATCTTAGTTTTTATTCATAGCCACTGGCTCCATATTATTTTGGACAAGCTGATATTGACTCCATATATTCTGAAACAAGCAGCTGCATTTGAAGCTTGTGGATGGATCTTGCATCCTTGTCGACACTGAGAAAAACCATGGACAGTGAGGAGAATGTGCTGCTCCTAAAACATGCCTTCTTCCTACTGCAGGTTTTAGCTAAAAAGCTAAGATTGCTTTGTGTAAGGTGAACTGGACCACATGACACAGATCGTTCCAGTGCTCTAGAAGAGATACAAGAATAAAATATTTGGAAAAAAAAAGAATTAAACATTTATAGGTAGTAATTTCAAATAATACAAAAGATTTAACCATTTTTTCTATTGAGAGTGTTTTCCATTTGAGAATTTGAGTTTAGATTGTTGAGAGTTAAGTAATTCTGAATCATTTTTTAAAATACATCAGGAAGATAGGGACGTCAGTTAAGCTTCTGCCTTGGGCTCAGGTCATGATCCCAGAGTCCTGAGATTGAGCCCCCCATCAGGGTCCCTGCTCAGTGGGGAGCCTGCTTCTCCCTCTCCCTTGCCCTCTGTCCCTCCTCCTGCTGGTGCTCACTTACTCTCTCTCTCTCTCAAATAAATAAATAAACAAATCTTTAGAAATAAATAGATAGATAGATACATACATACATACATACGTCAGGAAGACTACATTTTGAGTCCATTTACTTAGATTTACTCTGTTTCCCAACCCATGCATTTTGCATGTTTTCATATGTGTATATTTATATACAATATTAAGTGAACATTTGATTTGTATTTATAGACAGATCATACCCATGCAGTGTCTAGGTGCATATGTGTAGATGTCTAAAAGAAGGCTTACTGAACTTGCCTGTGTACTGAAGACTGAAATTTCTAGTGATTTGTTTCTTCCTTCTTTATTATTCTAATTTCTGACATTTATGTCTGTAGAATAAGTGTATATTATCCATGCCACTAGGTAAAATGTTAAGATATTTTATTGACTTTTTTATTGAAAAAAATGTAATTGCTTAATATGTGAGAATAGATCACGCAGTCTCTTTGTACACATCTTTTCCTATATTATAATGGACTGTGTTAGAGCTTTTAAAAAATTAATGCCTTGCCTCTCACCCCCAGACACAACCTCCATTTTAAATCAATAGGGGAAAGCTAAGATGATTATCGTCTACATTTTATTTGTCTTTATAGTAAACCACTTTATTTCTGTAAGTGCACAAACCATTTGCATTCATATTTGGCTGAAATCAAATCTTTATCAAGCACTATGGATCATTCCTACAAACCAGGTTGCATTTCTAAGAAATATATTCTGATCTGGTCCCACACAAGACAGATGGCTCAATATCAGGGCTTAGCCCTGATGCTTCAGAAATCTTCATCCCAAATCAATGAGTAAAGAATGAAGGAACTAAAAAAAAAAAAAAAAAAAGAATAAAGGAACTCTCAACACACTTGCACAGGAAAGTCCTGAGAATACAGAGAAATACCAACAACAACAACAAGCTTAAGGCCCCATACAATTTTAGTTTAAGTCAAATTATTGGTTGCAGCCAACACCACAAAGGGGAAAGTACTCTGCGTGTTCCTCATCTCCAGACAAGGCAGTGACATTCAAGGTACAGTGTTCCCAATACTGGTTATGTTGCTTTTGTCTTCACGTTTTTGTTTCTTAATACATTTTTTTTCAAAACTGTTTGAAAAAAAACTGTAATTTGCATTCCCAAGAAAGTGCTGATTTTTATTCATTTGTTAGAGAAAATTTCTAATGTAAGATAACTTCAGAGTAAAGTAAATTGAATTCTATTTTTTCTAAAGTATGACTTGGCAAAGGCAAAACTTCTGCAAAAAGAAAATTGAAGCACTAAAGCTTACATGAAAAGGAACCATGAAAGGAATATGACAGAGAGGAAGTATTAAACATGAGAAAACCTGCCCTGAGCAAATATTGTATGTTGATGTCTTGATTTTATAGCATTTGAGTATCATTTGTAAAAATGTTTTACAAATTGCCTTTAATATTTTCAAAGGAATCCAAAAGATTCAGGCAAGGTTTAGAGGACTACCCACCAGTGGAAGCTATGGCACCAGAATTGGCATCATGGCCTCAGATCCCGATTCTCTCCCCTAACCACAGGTCTTCCTCTGAGGTCACACAAGGGCATGACGTCAGCAATCTGTAGCCACTGGCTAGTGATGTCATCCAGGACAGGGTGAGGGTGGGTCTTTGGCTCCAACCTCGCTGCCAGCACCGAGGTCACATAAAGCAGAGTGGACATGGTACACATTGCTCTGTCACACTCTGACAGGCAGTGCTGTGATGGCGAGATCAGGTGTTGGATGTCAGAGAACCCCCACCCCACACACAATCCACCTGTTCCCCAAACTGGGCTCTGCGTGGACTGGGAAGTAATGGGCAGATGTCTGATTGGATCATCACACCCATTCCTGATTAAGGCTTTGTGGGGACACTGGCTCCTAGAAAAGGAGGCTGGGCCAACCAAGGGCCAGAGACTCTCCTTTCTCTGACCCAGGCCAAGAGAATGACCTGCAGGGTAGACACTCTGAGGCAAGCGGGTGCCCCCAAAGGGGACAGGAGACAGGCAGCACTGGGCTGCTCAGCTCATTCTTCCCAGAGTTCAGACACAGCTCTGTCCTGGGCACAGTGAGGAGAGTGGAGGGAAGCCAGGGATCACACTAAGGGAGCACCTTTCTGGGCAGCCCGGGTGGCTCAGTGGTTTGGCGCTGCCTGCGGCTCAGGGCGTGATCTTGGAGACCCGGAATCAAGTCCCGCGTCGGGCTCCCTTCATGGAGCCTGCTTCTCCCTCTGCCTGTGTCTCTGCCTCTTTCTCTCTGTGTGTCTCTCATGAATAAATAAATGAAATATTTAAAAAAGGGGGGGGGAGGAAGCACCTTTCCCCAGGTGGAAGATTCAGGGTTGGTCAAGGCTATGCCCCTGGCATAAGGGCTTTAGGGTGGGACATCCCTGGTCTTGACTCTGGACCCAAGACTTACGAGCCCATAAAGTGGGCAAGCTGCCTGATTCTCATGAGATGCTGTTCCTCATACATAAATGCAGAGCAGTTAAATACGGCCATTAAGTAAGATGAGATTAATCTATAAAGTACCTGGCAGATATTGGGAACTAATATAAATATTGTCATGTTGAACCCAATGTATATTTAGTCAGTTGTGGTTTTTTGATAGTTATTCATATATTAACCAGTCAGATGTTATATGTCACAGCGCACTGCCCTCCACTCCATCTGTCTGCAGATACTCAGAGTCAAATCAGAACGTCCTGGACAAGGATAATGGAGTTTCTTCAATCAAGTAAAAGCAAGTAAGACAAGGCTATGATGAGATTTTCCTAAAAGTTCCTCTGTCAATTCTCCCTTCTTAGTATGGCTCAAATTTGTTTAACTCCTTCAAGATACAACCTCGGTATGGGCACCTCTCACCTGTCCTCCTAAATATTCTCCTGGGCACTGGTCTACTTCCTTCAGTCTCTGCCCCAGAAAATCCAAAGGGTTTCCTCTAAAGATGGAAATCAATTCAAGGACTTCCCAAATCTAGACTCTGCTTCACTCTGCACCCTAACCCAAAATAGACATTTCCTAGACTCCTGGCTTCAAATCATCCTTGCCTTCAGACCGGGTCAGTTTCTCAAGAGCATCCTGCCTCTGGGTCTTTGCACTCCCTGATCTATGCCCTGTTCTACTCTTCTGCACTGGTGGACTGTTACCAGTTTTTTCACATAAATATGTATCTTCATAACTCAGATTAGACATGACCTTCTCAGGAAAGCTTTCCTTGACCTCCCCAGACTGGAATGAGCACTTACAGTCAAGGCATAATCTCACATTTCACACTGCATATAACTTAAGTTTTAACTGTCCCTCCCACCATGATGGATACTTCTCAAGAGCACAGATGAATCATTTCATGCATATTCTCACTGCCAGATCCAAAAATAGGCACATAGTGTGTGTTACATGTGGGTATACATGTCTCCAATTCCTCAAGAATGAATGAATGAATGAATGAATGAATGAATGAATGAAATACAAATATATGATGTTACTTGAGGGACTCTCCTCTCCCCCCATTCAATATTGCTATTGTTCCAATCCTGCCTTCCCCACCCCACAGGTGAACCACTACAATCCTGTACATTCCACAAGCCCTCCTTTAATTAGTGGCACCCACTTCTTTATCTGGGATGACCAGGATAACACTCAAAGTCAAGGTCACTGTGTAACATGATGGTGCAATCAGTAGATTCTTGGAGTAAAGCTTCTAGAATCCACTCAGGGGGTTCCTTTGAGAATCTTTTTTTCTTAGGATTTTTTTCCTCTCCATTTTCTCTTCTTAGAGATTCTGTTTTTGTAATCTCTCCTTCTGCACATCATACCCATCCCTCCCTTTTTGGTTTAATGAATATCTCACTAATCTTTTAGCTTAGATATTTCAGGTCTCATTTATTTTTGGCTTCTAAAAACATAGCCAATGCCTGGAAAGGGCCCTCTTGTTTTGCAACATTACCAGTATCCAGGCAGAACCCAGAGGAGAAGAGGAAAACAGTGCATGACTTCAACAAACATTCAAGGAGGAGGCTTCTGTCCCCTGAGATCGTTTTCCTCAGTATTTCTCTCACAGCATCTCTCCACCCAGTAGCAGAGGTACAGCACAGCAATGAAGGCACAAAGAGGCAGAAAACAGGTTGCTGCAGGACAGCTGGGTGGCTCAGTGGTTGAGCATCTGCCTTCGGCTCACGGCATGATCCCAGGATCCTGGGATCGAGTCCCACGTCAGGAGGCCCCTCAGAGAGCCTGCTTCTCCCTCTGCTTGTGTCTCTGCCTCTTTCTCTGCATCTCTCATGAATAAATAAATAAAATCTGAAAAAAAAGAAAATAAAATAAAAAGAAACAAGGTTGCTGCATTAAGGATGCTTTGGCCCTCCTGCCTCATTCAGAACCTAGTTTGCGTATCTTACACAGTCCAGAACAGTCCATCAGGTTCATCATTCCCTCAGAGGGCTACCGGCCCACATTGAAAACAGTAAGCTAAGTGTGCTCTGTGTTCCTATCTCCTTTGGGGCCCTGAAGCTAGTGGAGAATGCAAAGATCCTGGACATGGACTTCAGCCATTCATCAGTGTCTTTCCATCACTGAGAATAAGATCATCAGCCCTCATGACGAAGGCTCTTCCCTCAACTGGTGGTCTTGACCCCGGTTTATCTTACCTTGCACCACCAGACGTGACATCTATGGTTTGTGTCATCTGTTTCTCCCTTTCTGTTGCTTCCTTCCATGAACATGAAAACATACTCAACCTCTTACAACACTTAAAATGTTTCCTAAACCTTAACTTCCTTCCTCCTTATACAATAATCTATTTCTCCCTGTCCTTCCTGTCAAATTTCTAAGTCATCTGTAACCCATCTCTATTTCCTTCCCTTCTGTTCATTGGCCAAACTGCAAATGCTGTAATTCCCATCCATCTCCTAAAATCACTCAGGTTAAGGTCCTCAGGGTCCTACAAATTATTACCCACTTTGGATTTTTTTTCATTCAGGAGACATCTACCAATCCAGTTATTAGATAAATGATCAGGGGGTGGGATCTCTTTGGCCTTTGACAATGATCCGCTATGATCCTTTTCTAGAACTTTTATTCAAATGACAACATTTTCTCCTGTTCCACCCATCAGTGTGTCATACTTGCCCTTCCTCTTCTGTGCTCTTATGCAGGTTGAGGTTATTTATGGGTCTTAGTATCCATGCAGTTCCCAGGAAAAATTATTTTTTCTCATGTCTTCAGCTATCAGTGACCAATAGTCAAACTACCTGAATATCTGATCTCCTTCCTGAGGTTTCCATCTACAATAGCTTTATCAGAATATCCTAAAATAAATTCAAATTTATTTGAATCCCAAAATCTTATCTCGTTATCTAGACCTTAGCCTTTCCTCCTCCTATATCCCTCATATTACAATTAATGATTTTGTTTAATAATTAGCTGGCAACTTTCTGCTGAGGAGTTCCTGTAATATCAAAGTCCTTGTCAATCTGATAAACACAGTGTTATGTGAGGGCGGGTATGGAGCTGAGCTTGGCAAGAATACCTGGGATGAGTTGAATATTTCACATAATTAAGTGAGAATTCAAACTGTGGGTACCAGGCAGGAGAAAGAAAGAGTGAAGAGGAGAGAAGAAGAGAGAAAATCAGGCAAAAGAGTGAGAAATGGGTACAAATTGAGATGAAGGAGTAATAAGAAACTATCAGTGTCAAGGAAGCTGGAAAGAAAAACAAGTCATTGTGAGTTCCATCTCATGCACTGGGCGAGGTAAGCCCTCGCAGTGAGTGACCTCCAGCTCTTCAGTGAAGAATCTTCTCCCATGACAGCTTTATTCTGGCAGGATCCTACCAGTAAGGGGCTCCAACAGAAAATGGAAGGGTGAAAGAAAGGAAAACTGAGGTTATTTCTCTCCCTCCCTCTATAGTTGATGGAGTCTTTCACAAAGGCTGAGTGTCCCCTGTATATCCAGACAGAATTCTGTGCTTGCCTCTGCCTCTGAGTGACCCCAGCCCTGGGTTCTGATAAGTACCTCCTGCCTTTGAGCCTCTAGCTGGGGGACAGCGAGGGTAGTAGCATTCTGTGTGGCTGAACCATTTCTGAGATGTCCCTATGGATTCCCACTGAATTTCTTGACTTTTCCATAATTTTTTAAAGATTTTATTTATTTATTTATTTATTTATTTATTTATTTATTTATAAGACAGAGAGCACAAGCAGGGGGAGAGGCAGAGGGAAAGGGAGAAGCAGATTCTTCACTGAGCAGGGAGCCCCGGGAACTTACCGGAGCAGAAGGCAGATGCTTAACACACCGAGCCACTCAGGTGCTCCTCCAACATTTTTGTAAAGATCTCCGTGTATTGAACTCTCTATGTTTGAAATTCTCAGGACATTTTCTGTTTCCTTTGGTTCTAACCATAGTTCCAATGGGAAATATATACTACTATCTTCTCTTTTCTTCCATATGCTCAAACGGTCTTCTTCTCCTCTCTTTCTCTTTCTGTCTCTGTCTCTCTCTCTCTCTCTCTTCAATATCTCCCAGGAATTATATTAAATCAAGATAGCCCTAGAACTTAGCATCATTAATAAATACATTTGAAGCTCAGAGTACAACAAATATTCTAAAGATATCAGAAATAGAAAAGGCTACACAATGTAAATAATATTATCAGCTCCTTGGACATACATGACAAATCTATAAAACTGCCAATACATCTAATTACTTACTAGAACTTATCCTGGTCAGTAACTCTCCTTTGTTTCTCTAGAGGAATGTTGAGGGGAAATTGTGGATGGAAACAATGAAAGTACTGTAATGACCTGCTTTATGCTGAAGAGAAGCAAATGGTGGACTGCAAAGCCAAAGGGTAAACAAATAATTACTGTAACTTCTATGCAGGCTTGCTAGCCCCAGAGCAATGCCAGCTGAGGGGGTGGGGGGGCAGGCAGCCAGTGAATGCAGCTTAATGTCCTCAAAAGCTCCCTTCACTAAGGCTAGTGATTTCAAAAATATTTATTATCTTCTTGTGTTTATTCTTATTGCAATTCATTTTTATGCATCTTTTGTTTGGCTTTCCAAAACCAGTTTGATAATCAAGCAGCCAATCCTGCAAGCCCTGTGTTCTCACAGCTGTCAAGGACTGTGAGTCCATGTTTTTGTATTAATTTGCAATTATCATACAGAAAAGAAATGTGTACAGTGCCAGAAGAATCAGAATATCTCTATAGCAAGTCCTATTTTAAAATTCATTGCACCGTGGGTTTCTTTTCCGATTCACTGAATATATCCCAGAGCAGAAATAAATTTAAATGTGATATTTCTTAGAATTATCTGTACACCACCAAAACACCCTACTTTATTTAATTTAAAATTGACTGCTATTTAAGCCATAATGCACATCTTTTATGAAACGTTACAACATGAAGCAAATCTTAAAGAATCACAGATTGTGAATGATGTCTTGTGGATTATCGCAGCATCTGGGCTGACCCTGGAGAGCCGAGCAAATCCTCATAATCTGCATCTGCAGCTCTGAACATAGAAATCAATATTAGTTTTAAAAAAAAACAAAACAAGATTTTTTTTTAGAAATCAATTTTTATTTATCTGCTTTCTCTTTTTAGCATGCATTTAGTCTGTTAGATGAAACATTTCTAGAACACAACTTAATTACAGGAATAAAAATATTGAGGTAGAAGATGCACTCAGGTTTATAAAACCAGATGAATATTTAGAACTTTCAATAAGCTGCTTCCAAGAGAGATTGTGAAACCGTTTGCCTTATGTCGTCGCTCTAAACTTGGAGCTTCTAATAAGCCCAAAGCAAAGTACAATGTGAGAACCCTCCTGAGGTCTGTGTCAGTGAAACAGCTTCAGCGCTGAGATCGGAACTCTGCCAGAGAGATGAGAGCCATTGGTGAGGACAGCACACGAGGAAGAGGGGGACAACTGGAGGGGTCAAGAGCCCCGTCTAGAGGATCAGTTTGCAGCAGGAAAGGTCAGGGAAAGCCTCATACCTACCTCACTGAGTTGAAGGACTCCGTTGGAAGCATGAGATGATTTAGTTTGGTTTGCTCCGATCTACAAACAAATCTAACTTTGATGAAGTAACAATTCCTTTACATAAATACATATTTTTAAGATATTTCAATGTCATGTTTTACATAGGCATTAAGCGACATTATTTCCAGGCTCACTAGGCCCCTAGTATCTTACAATTTTATCTATCATTATGGAGGGAGAAAATAAAGCTGTCAGATGTTTCAGAGGAAAAGAGTATAAACCTGATATCCTATAACAAGAGGTTGGCAAAGTGTTTTTGTAACTTTTATTTTGAGAGTAAATATTTTAGGATTTGCAGGCGTAGAGTCTCTGTTGCAACTTTTCAATGCCACAATTAGAGCAGGAAAGCAGCCACAGACAATACACAAATAAATAAATGGGATCAAGTTCCAATAAACCTTTATTTACAAAAACAATGGTGGGTCAGATTTGTTTTCAGGCTATAGTTTGCTGATGATGTTTTGCAATACAAAGCTATATTCTAAACCATATGTGACTCTCCACAGAATCCAAAGCCTTCAGCTATTTGGGGACACTGACTCACCTTCACATGTTGGATGTGGTCTCAGCACAAGCTCAAGATTCATGTGAGATGGGTGGCAATCACCTTCTACTCTACTTCATACCACAGAGAACATGGTGAAACCTTGAATTCTGTTCCCTGGCCCTCCTTGCAGAGACAAAGCCACACTGAGGAGTATTCACCAGCCAACTGACCTGGATGGACACACACAGTACTGCCACATGAGGAAAGATTGAAGGAGGTCAGCATGTTTAGCTCCAGGATCAGAGGACATCAAGGAGATCTTTTACTGAATCCCCGTCTCTGGCAAATTGTCACTTAAAATGACAGTCTTTATATTATATATTTGTAGTACTGAGGTGCAAAACATGAAAGCTATTTGAAATTTCAGGGAGGCATTTTTCTCTCAATATAAGGAAGAACTACATAAAAATTAGAGTATGCCAAAAATGCATCTGGCCACCTTTGGAAATTTTTCCTGCACTCAGAGTGTTGAGGTGGAGACAAAATTAGCATCCCCAAATTAAACTGATTTGGTGGCTTTGTGCTTTGCTTTCTCCTACCGATGTTTTTCTCTAGACTTTCAAATTGAGACGTAACATATTTGAGACATTTTGGATTTCCTTTCCAAATAACGCAGAGAATTTAAGTTTTGTGGTACTACGGTAAGTGAGCTGTCACAATGGGTAGGAAATATCAGAAAGGGAGACAGAACATGGAAGACTCCTAACTCTGGGAAACGAACTAGGGGTGGTGGAAGGGGAGGAGGGCGGGAGGTGGGGGTGACTGGGTGGTGGGCACTGAGGGGGGGCACTTGATGGGATGAGCACTGGGTGTTATTCTGTATGTTGGCAAATTGAACACCAATAAAAAATAAATTTATTATTACAAAAAAAATTTTTTAAAGCCTTTAAATAAAGGTGTGTTCTTTAAGGAAAAAACACTACAATTAATTTTCTGGGGTGATGCATCCATAGGCTCTGACCAATTAATACTGGGTTCTTCTCCACAGGATGCTCTGCTGAACAATTAGTTACTCATTGCTAAGGAAACCTAATTAAAGGGTGAACATGAAAGAGAAAGGAAAAGCTAAA
Organism: Canis lupus dingo; assembly: GCF_003254725.2. Taxonomy (NCBI): domain Eukaryota; kingdom Metazoa; phylum Chordata; class Mammalia; order Carnivora; family Canidae; genus Canis; species Canis lupus. The sequence continues at coordinate 5,911,160 of NC_064276.1, forward strand.
AGAGATGTAAACAACTCAAGGGATCTTGGATTCTCCAAACTATAATTTCATTAGGCATCCAACATCTGAGAGATTTGGGTACCAAAAAATTAAATAATATATATCTCTGAATACAGACACCCTACCTTTCTGTTTTAGGGTATCTATACATCTAGAGTCTAGCCTAAACTAGAGCCTAAAAAAATTAAAGTTATGGGCAAAGTAGTGACATCACCTTGGTAAAGAAAGGACATTCTCTACACCAAAAATATATATGTTAACAATTGGGGACCAGTGCTAAACGCCTCCCTGTTGGAGATGCGCTGGGTACCTTTTGGGACCAAATACTCCAAGTTTGGACAAATATTTTCCTTCTGTGTCAGTCTTTCAGGGCTGCTGCAACAAAGTACCAGATACTGAGTGTCTTAAAGAACAGAAATGTACTGTCTCACACATGTGGAGGCAGAAGTCTGAAATCAAGGTGTGGGTTCCTTCTGAGGCCGTGAGGGAGAATCTGCTCCAAGACAATTTCCTTGGTTTTATAGAAAATCATCTTCCTCCTGTGTCTTCACATGTCTTCTCTCTATGAATGCCTATCTCTGGGCCCAAACATCCCCTTTTTTATGAGGACATCAATCACACTGGGCTGTTCCCCCCACCCCACGACCACATTTTAATTTAATTTCCTCTCTCAAGTACTTATCTCTAAGTAAGGCCACATTCTGAACATACCTTTTTTTGATGAAGGCACTATTCAACCCATAACACCTTGCCTGGAGCATGAACATCTTAATTCATCCTTAAGGCTAATTATCAACAAATAGGGTCTTTATTTATTTTTTGTTCCAGGCAGCTCCCTGTTCCTGTCACCTAATTAGGCTAAACAATGCAAGACTGCTCTCCCAGGCATCAAGAATCTTTTTGCCATGTTCCCTGGCATTTGTAGCATTCCATCAGAAAAATAATATAGAAATCTTCAAATAGTTTCAAAGACCTCACTAAATCAAGAGCCACTGGGAAAGATAGGTCTTCTTGACATACTGCAGTTACAGAGTTACTGCTAATATTCCTTTAAAAAGCAGTGTATTCTTGGCACACATGTTGACTCCTCTCAGTCACTATAAAATCCCAACTAAATGCAGGCTGCACAGCACCCGTGGCCTGGGAGCTCAGTAATAACACTGCTGGATATTTCTGAACTCCACATGGAGAGCTGCCAGCAACTGCCCTGAACAGAATGTGCAACTGAGAAGCAATATGGGTCTCCTTAAGTGATCAGACTCATTAGGTATTGTCTGTGCTCATTACTGTTCATGTCAAAGTGAGCAGGAACAGATCCACACAAATTGTTCACAGGCCAGAGGGAGTCCAAGCTAACAAGTGGATTCTCAGATCGGGGCGGGGGGGTAGGGGGGGTCTGTAATTCTGTTGTTGACCCTGTTACCACTCCCCAAACGCAATCCACTTTACACCAGCACTTCCATTTGTCAGACAACAAAACAGGAGAATCATCCTTTCAGAATATTGGTGAGAGGAATGATGTCATGTTTTCACTACAATGTTGCCTCTTGAGAGAAATTTTTATGGAAAATACATGTATCTTAATCATACATACCAGGGCTCATTTTCTTTCTAGTTCTAAGGACTACAGAATAAGGTGCTGTGGCGAGGTGATTGGATGTGTAAAAAAGATGTGTCACAGTCTTAACCTCTGGTACCCACAAATGTGATATCATCTGGAAATAGGGTCTTTGCAGATGTCATCAAGTTAAGATGAGGTTACATTGGATTAAGGTGGACCCTATACCAATGACTGGTACCTTTCTAAGACAAGGAAATTGGATATAGACACATGGAGAGAAAAATGCCACATGAAGACAGAGACAGACACAGAGGGGAGAGCACCACATGACAGTAGAGACAGTGATTGTTGTGATGAGTCCAAAAGGCAAGGAACCCCAAAGATTGCCAGCAAACAACAGAAACTAAGAAGATACAATAAAACATCCTCCCCAGAACCTTCACTCCTCCAACACCTTAATTTCAGACTTCTAACCCCAAAAACTGTGAGAGAATACATTTCTGTCATGAAACAAACACGAACAAATTTACAAAAATTCATTTTTGTAATTTACTATGACAGCCCTAAAAAGCTATTACAGCACTAGACTAATTCAAACAATTTTTCATGCTTCTCTGCTATGCTAAGTATGTGGAAGACAGCATGGTATATCATGAGGGGTTTATAATTTGGTTGGGAAAATAATGCATAAATATCTAATGGGCAGATAGAAAGTTGCACTACCTTTTAACTACGTATCATTGCAGTTTTATCTCTTACCAAGAGCTCTCACTATTAAGAGCCAGAAAAGAACTAGGTTCAAGCCTTATCCTCATGTGTCTGAGATTGAGGACATGTGGCACATGTATGCTGGGAAGTCTGTATGCATGAGAGAATGGGCTAGGAAACTAGAGGAGCAGATCGGGCACAGTCCCTGCTGCTCTCTGCCTTTTTAATTTGCAGGGGGAGCCCGAGGGTCTACACTGGAAGTGTCCTTCTCCGTAGAAGCACACAGCCATAAAATAAAACAAAAAATGGACTTGTCAAGGAATAGGAGTTATGCTTCTATCAGCCTGCATGTCCTCCAACTACAATCACTCTCTCTTTTTTTAAACTGAGATATAATTGACATATAACATGGTATTAGTTTCAGGAATCCAACATAATGACTCAATATTTGTATGTATCATGAAATATCCACCATGATAAGTCTCCTTAACATCCATCACCATACATAGTTATCCTTTTTTTTTTTCTGGTAACGAGAACTTTTAAGATCTACTCTCTTAGCAACTTCCAAATATGTAATATAGTATTATTAACCACAGTCACCATGCCATACATGATACCCCCAGACTGGAAAGTATGTAGGAAACCTCTCAGATGGTCTTCCCAATTCCTGACATTTACACCATTACATAATCTCACCCCTTGAGTGTGGACTGGACTTATTAATCTGCCTCTAACAAATAGAATGTAACAGATGTAATAGGATGTCACTCCCATTATGAAGTTCTAAAAAGACTATAGCTTCTGTTGGGTATTATCTGGATCCCTCTCTGGTGGATCACCGGCTGCCATGATATGAGGTCACCTTGGAAGCCTATGGCAGATTCCAGATGGGAAGGAACCAGAGCCTGCCAACAGCCATGTGAGTAAACTTGGAAACAGATCTCCTCACCTGGGTTGAGCCCTCATGTAAGACCACAGCCCAAGCCAACAGCATAACTGTTCCCAGAGGAATCCTATGAGAGACTTTAAGCCAGAGGAACCCAACCAAGTAAGTCACATCCAGATTCCTGACCCACAGAAACTGTGACATAATAAATGTTTGTCCTTTTGTGTCACTAATTTTTGTGGTAATTTGTTATGCAGAAATAGATAAATCAGATAGGAAGAAATAAAACTATCTTTATTTGCAGAAGGCAGGGTCTCTGCTGAAAGAAACAAATAAATCTATAAAAAGGATCCTAGTTCTTCAAGGTCATAGGATGCAATATCAACTATTTTATATACTAGCAACAGAAAATTGAAATAAGAAGTGAAAATTAAAAATAGTATCATGGGGCGCTTGGTGGCTCAGTCATTTAAGCATCTGACCCTTGATTTCAACTCTAGTCATGATCTCAGGGTTGCGGGATCCAGCTTTGTATTGAGCCCAGTATGGATCCTGCTTAAGATTCTTTCTCTCCCTCTGCCCTTCCTGCCCCCCCAAAAAATACAAAGTAAAATAGCATCATAAAACACAAAAAACATAGGAATAAATTGAACAACCTATGTGCAGAACCTGTAAGTTGAGAACTACAAAACATTGAAAAAGAAATTAAAGAATGGCTAAATAAACTGGAAAATATACCATGTTCATGGATCAAAAAAATTGATAGTATTACAATGTGAATTCTCTCCAAATTATCTATAAATTATAAAAATCTAAGCAGACATTTCTAAAAATTTGAAAAGTTGATTCTAAAATTCATATAAGAATTCAATGACCTAAAATTTGTGGCATGTTTTTTAATTAAAAAAAGAATTAAGTGAAAAAAAAAAGAATTAAGTGGAATATTTATACTTTCATGATAAAATTACCTCTCACTCAAAATACTATGTAGAAGTTTCTTTTAAACGAATCCAACATTGTTTCAACATAGTGAAAATTATAAGCAAATGATAGGCCTGGAATGATTTATATTTTGGCAATCTACTGCAATTTCATAGTTGCAATTATTCCATGAAAATAAACTTTTAAAATATGCATGTTGGATAATTTGTTACTTTATGTAATGCTATAATTCAAAGCATAATTAACAGATTTCTGTAACAAATCTTTAAAGAGGAAAAAATATTTCAAAATCAACAATATTCCAATAAGGGAAGTTATTAATTGTTCTTTTTTTGTATATTTTTAATTGAAGTTTGATTTGCCAACATATAGTGTAACACCCAGTGCTCATCCCGTCAAGTACCCCCCTCAGTGCCTGTCACCCAATCACCCCATTCCCCGCCCACCTCTCCTTCCCCACTACCCCTTGTTTGTTTCCCAGAGTTAGGAGTCTTTCATGTTTTGTCACCCTCCCTGATTTTTCCTGCTCATTTTCTCTCCTTTTCTCTATAATCCCTTTCACTATTTTTTTAAGATTTTATTTATTTATTCATGACAGACACACTGAGAGAGAGAGATAGAGAGAGAGAGAGAGGCAGAGACACAGGCAGAGGGAGAAGCAGGCTCCATGCAGGGAGCCCAGTGTGGGACTCGATCCTGGGTCTCCAGGATCACACCCCAGGCTGAAGGTGGCACTAAACTGCTGGGCCACCAGGGCTGCCCCTTTTCACTATTTTTTATATTACCTATATGAGTGAAACCATATAATGTTAGTCCTTCTCCAGTTGACTTACTTCACTCAGCATAATACCCTCCAGTTCCATCCATGTTGAAGCAAATGGTGGGTATTCGTCGTTTCTGATGGTTGAGTAATATCCCATTATATATAGATCACACCTCCTTTATCCCTTCATCTTTCTTGCTGCCAAATGTAACCATAAGCATCTTTCAATGGCTTATCTTTTGCACTTCTTATGAGCTGAAGGTACTCTCTTCAACGTACCCTCCATATTCCCCAGATTCCCATGGTGTCTCCTCTGAAGGACCCCACTCCTAATTCTCTGCAGATGCTTGTCTATTAATTATGTTTTTCCTCTTCTCTATGACCTTTCCTCACTTTTATGTGAGCAAGAGAACATGTTTCCTATTTTTGCTTATGTGATATGAAAGCATTATTTGGATAATATTTTATTTTAAAACATTTAATTAAGCATTATTTTTATTGTAAAAGACAATGTTAATAGTTATTAGTTTTCCTTCACATTTTAGGCCATAGGAAATGGAATTTTGCCTCCTCTATTGAACCACATACCCTCAAAACATATTATCATCTCCCTTCCTAGTTTCATTAACTCTGAATTAGCTCATTTTGTCACACTCTTCACTAGTTCCTCTCCAGAGGATGAAATTTCCTGTGCCTCTGTGGTAGTATGACTGTTTCTAAGCTGCTCACTGAACAATCATGCTATCAGGTTACTAAATCCACTCAGAGAGTTGCTGCTTGCTTTCTTCCCCTTCATTCCCTTCTGTTGCATGTGGGATGAAGCTCTGTCTCACCGTGGTATCTTGTATTCCATTATGCCACAGATCAGCAGCCTGGCGCCCCACCTAGTCTGGACAATGTACTTCCATGAGCAGGTATCTCTGCAGGCAGGGGACCTTCCTGGAGCTTCTGATTTCCACTCATCTCCCCAGAGGTCATGGGCATCAAATATTTAATCTCTACTTGTTCAGCTTTTCTCATCTTTCCCCAACTGTAGCCAAGTAAAAAGGCTGCTATGGAGATAGAAATAATGATGAAAATCAGCAATTAAATGTGGCCAAATCAAGTGTTTGATTTCAGCTTTATTGAGTCCTGTTCTTCCAGTAGTTTCCATATTTCCCAGCACTGAGGCCGAGGGGGTGTGGACTACTTCATAATACACTCCCCTCCCCCACATAGAGCTGATGCCCAGGCTCCTGGAGGCTGTCGACCCATGCCCTTCTCTACAGACTTCTCAATATGCAACAGAAAGTAGCCACATGAACTAGTGGGCTTGAGTGTGTTGTGCATCATTAAAAAACTGCCATATTCAAGGGTAACTCTATATTCACCTCCTTAAGGGAGTGATGAAAAACCACGCCAAGCACTGCTGACAGAAACTCATGCTTTCTTCTCTCTCCTCTCTAGGCAACTGTGATCTCATGATAGCCAGCCTCCTGATTCCTAGACCAGAGCATAAGACACAGTGTTAAGGTTTTTTAAAAAACCAGAGGTTAAATGCATTTAGTGAGTGTTGTACTAAACCATTGCCTTGTAGGAACTTGCTGCCCCAATACCACCTGAGAAACATGATGCACTCTTGGCACCTGGAACTGCAGCACAGATGCTTGAAGATCTAATAAGTAGGGGTGAAAGAGGGAACAAACCAATGTATGCCAAGTTTTAGCATCACAAAATGCAGCTTGGGAAGGTTGGGGCCCCACCCTTCACACCTTCTGTTCTTCTATCAATATCTTCTCACCAGCAAGGTGGCTTCATAATTTCCAGGGTCAAGTGCAAAATCCAATGGTGGGTCCCTTGTTCAAAAATTATTACAAATATTAGGTAGTGGGGGGGCAAGATGGGGGGAGAGTAGGGTCCCCAAGTCACCTGTCCCCACCAAATTACCTAGATAATTTTCAAATCATCCTGAAAACCTATGAATTCAGCCTGAGATTTAAAGAGAGAACAGCTGGAATGCTACAGTGAGAAGAGTTCACGCTTCTATCAAGGTAGGAAGACAGAAAAAAAAAAAAGAAAGAAAGAAAAAGCATCCAAGGGGGAGGGGCCCTGCAAGGAGCAGGACTAAGGCCTCGGGGCGAGTGTCCCCAGGATAGGAAAGCCCCGACCCAGAGAAGCAGGAGCTTCACCAATCTTCCCGGAGGGAAAGGCACTGGCATGGAGTTGGAGCAGGATCCCAGGAGGGGCGGGGATGCCCTCAAGCTCCCAGGGACACTAACAGACACCTGTGCCCCCGAGGAGAGTGCCACACCCCGCGCAGAGCTCCCTAAAGGGCTGCAGCGAGCACCCAGCGGGGCCCCGGGAGCGCTCGGAGGCGGCTCAGGCAGCGGCTCCGCGAGGAGGGAGGTGCGTGGCCTGGGAGCCCGATTCCAGCGGCGCCGGGAGCCAAGGGTGCTGGGGGACACAGCCCAGGATCCTGCATTCCCCCCATGACAGGCGGAGGCCGGGAGGGCATAGGACAGCAAGGACACTCCTGCCGACAGGCCGCCCCAAGCTGATCAGATCAGCGCCCCCGCCCCCGGAGCATCCAGGCCCCTGCAGACTGAGAGCTCTGTAGTTACTGCAAAAACTGACTCCAGGGATGGAGAGCTGGCCGCCGCCACTGTTGCTGTTCCTCCTGGTGTCACCTTGTACCTGGGACTGAGCAGGGGCTTCACAGGATAAACAGCTCCCACTGAGCCGAGCACCTGGCAAGGGGCTAGGCAGCACCCAGGTGCAAACACCTGAGAATAAGCACAGCAGGCCCCTCCCCCAGAATACCAGCTGTAAGGACAGGGGAAAAGCAAGTTATTGACCAAGCAGCACTGGAAACTTCCAGGGGAACTCGAGGGATTTATAGTATATAGAATCAGAGGATATTCCCCCTTGTTTTTTGTTTTCTGTTTGCTTCCTCCCCTTTCTTTTTCCTCTTTTTTTTCTTCTTTTTTTTTCTTGTTTCTCTTCTCTCTTTTTCTCCTTTTTCCAGTACAACTTGTTTTTGGTCACTCTGCACTAAGCAAAATGACTAGAAGGAAAAACTCACCTCAAAAGAAAGAATCAGAAACAGTCCTCTCTCCCACAGAGTTACAAAATTTGGATTACAATTCAATGTCAGAAAGCCAATTCAGAAGCACAATTATAAAGATACTGGTGGCTCTAGAAAAAAGCATAAAGGATTCAAGAGACTTCATGACTGCAGAATTTAGATCTAATTAGGCATAAATTAAAAATCAATTAAGTGAAATGCAATCCAAACTAGAGCTCCTAATGACGAGGGTTAATGAGGAAGAAGAATAGAGTGAGAAGACAAGTTGATGGAAAGGAGGGAAACAGAGGAAAAAAGAGAAAAACAATTAAAAGATCATGAGGATAGGTTAAGGGAAATAAATGACAGCCTGAGAAGGAAAAATCTATGTTTAATTGGGGTTCCCGAGGGCGCCGAAAGGGACAGAGGTCCAGAATGTGTATTTGAACAAATCATAGCTGAGAACTTTTCTAACCTGGGAAGGGAAACAGCCATTCAGATCCAGGAGATAGATCCCCGCCCCCTAAAAATCAATAAAAACCGCTCAACACCTCCACATTTAATAGTGAAGCTTGCAAATACCAAAGATAAAGAGAAGATCCTTAAAGCAGCAAGAGACAAGAAATCTCTAAATTTTATGGGGAGAAATATTAGGTTAACAGCAGACCTCTCCACAGAGACCTGGCAGGCCAGAAAGGGCTGGCAGGATATATTCAGTGTCCTAAATGAGAAGAACATGCAGCCAAAAATACTTTATCCAGCCAGGCTCTCATTCAAAATGGAAGAAGAGATAAAGAGCTTCCAAGATAGGCAGAAATTGAAAGAATATGTGACCACGCAGCCAGGTCTGCAAGAAATACTAAGGGGGACTCTGTAAAAGAAAGAGGAAATCCAAGGAAACAATCCACAAAAACAGGGACTGAATAGGTATCATGATGTCACTAAACTCATATCTCTCAATAGTAACTCTGAACGTGAATGGGCTTAATGACCCCACCAAAAGTCTCAGGGTTTCAGACTGGATAAAAAAGCAAGACCCATCTATTTGCTGTTTACAAGAGACTCATTTTAGACATAAGGACACCTACAGCCTGAAAATAAAAGGTTGGAGAACCATTTACCACTCAAATGGTCCTCTAAAGAAAGCAGGGGTAGCCATCCTCATATCAGATAAACTAAAGTTTATCCCAAAGACTGTAGTAAGAGATGAAGAGGGACACTATATCATACTTAAAGGATCTATCAAACAAGAGGACCTAACAATATCAATATTTATGCCCCCAATGTGGGAGCTGCAAAGTATATCAATCAATTAATAACCAAAGTTAAGACATACTTGGATAATAATACACTTATTCTTCGTGACTTGAATGTAGCGCTTTCTATAATTGACAGGTATTCTAAGCACAACATCTCCAAAGAAACGAGAGCTTTAAATGATACACTGCACCAGATGGATTTCACAGATATTTAGAGAATTTTACATCCAAATGCAACTGAATACACATTCTTCTCAAATGCACATGGAAATTTCTCCAGAATAGACCACATACTGGGTCACAAATCAGGTCTTAACAGATACCAAAAGATTGAGATCATCCCCTGCATATTTTCAGACCATAATGCTTTGAAATTGGAACTAAATCACAAGAAGAAGTTTGGAAGGATTCCAAACACGTGGAGGTTAAAGACCATCCTGCTAAAAGATGAAAGGGTCAACCAGGAAATTAGAGAAGAATGAAAAATATTCATGGAAACTAATGAGAATGAAGATACAACTGTTCAAAATCTTTGGGATACAGCAAAAGCAGTCCTAAGGGGGAAATACATCGCAATACAAGCATCCATCCAAAAACTGGAAAGAACTCAAATACAAAAGCTAACCTTGCACCTAAAGGAGCTGGAGAAAAAACAGCAAAATGGATGCAAAAATTCTCAACAAGATACTAGCCAATAGGATCCAACAATACATTAAGAAGATTATTCACCATGACCAAGTGGGATTTATCCCCAGGATGCAAGGCTGGCTCAACACTCATAAAGCAATCAATGTGATTGATCATATCAGCAAGAGAAAAAACAAGAACCATATGATTGTCTCCATAGATGAAGAGAAAGCATTTGACACAATACAGCATCCATTCCTGATCAAAACTCTTGAGGGTGTAGGGATAGAGAGAACATTCTTCAGCATCTTAAAAGCCATCTACAAAAAGCCCACAGCAAATATCATTCTCAGTGGGGAAGCACTGGGAGCCTTTCCCCTAAGATCAGGAACAAGACAGGGATGTCCACTCTTACCACTGTTATTCAACATAGTACTAGAAGTCCTAGCCTCAGCAATCAGGAAACAAAAAGAAATAAAGGGCATTCAAATTGGCAAAGAGAAGTCAAACTCTCCTTCTTTGCAGATGACATGATACTGTCATAGAAAACCCAAAAGAGTCCACCTCAAGATTGCTAAAACTCATACAGTAATTTGGCAGTGTGGCAGGATACAAAATCAATGCCCAGAAGTCAGTGGCATTTCTATACACTAATAATGAGACTGAAGAAAGAGAAATTAAGGAGTCAATCCCATTTACAATTGCACCCAAAAGCATAAGATACCTAGGAATAAACCTAACCAAAGAGGTAAAGGATCTATACCCTAAAAACTACAGAACACTTCTGAAAGAAATTGAGGAAGACACAAAGAGATGGAAAAATATTCCATGCTCATGGATTGGAAGAATTAATATGTGAAAATGTCAATGTTACACAGGGCAATTTACACATTTAATGCAATCCCGATCAAAATACCATGGACTTTTCTTCAGAGTGTTGGAACAAATTATTTTAAGATTTGTGTGGAATCAGAAAAGACCCCGAATAGCCAGGGGAATATTAAAAAAGAAAACCATAGCTGGGGGCATCTCAATGCCAGATTTCAGGTTGTACTACAAAGCTGTGGTCATCAAGACAGTGTGGTACTGGCACAAAAACAGACACATAGATCAATGGAACAGAATAGAGAACCCAGAAGTGGACCCTCAACTTTATGGTCAACTAATATTTGACAAAGGAGGAAAGACTATCCACTGGAAAAAAGACAGTCTCTTCAATAAATGGTGTTGGGAAAATTGGACATCCACATGCAGAAGAATGAAACTAGACCACTCTCTTTCACTATACACAAAGATAAACTCAAAATGGATGAAAGATCTAAATGTGACACAAGATTCCATCAAAACCCTAAAGGAGAACACAGGCCACACCCTTTTTGAACTCAGCCACTGTAACTTCTTGCAAGATACATCCATGAAGGCAAGAGAAACAAAAGCAAAAATGAATTATTGGGACTTCATCAAGATAAGAAGCTTTTGCACAGCAAAAGATACAGTCAACAAAACTAAAAGACAACCTACAGAATGGGAGAAGATATTTGCAAATGACGTATCAGATAAAGGGCTAATTTCCAAGGTCTATAAAGAACTTACTAAAATCAACAGCAAAGAAACAAACAATCCAATCATGAAATGGGCAAAAGACATGAACAGAAATCTCACAGAGGAAGACTTAGACATGGCCAACACACACATGAGAAGATGCTCTGCATCACTTGCCATCAGGGAAATACAAATCAAAACCACAATGAGATACCACCTCACACCAGTGAGAAGGGAAAATTAACAAGGCAGGAAACAACAAATGTTGGAGAGGATGTGGAGAAAGGGGCACTCTCCTGCACTGTTGGTGGGAATGTGAACTGGTGCAGCCACTCTGGAAAACTGTGTGGAGGTTCCTCAAAGAGTTAAAAATAGACCTGCCCTACGACCCAGCAATTGCACTGCTGGGGATTTACCCCAAAGATACAGATGCAATGAAACGCCGGGACACCTGCACCCCGATGTTTCTAGCAGCAATGTCCACAATAGCCAAACTGTGGAAGGAGCCTTGGTGTCCATCGAAAGATGAATGGATAAGGAAGATGTGGTCTATGTATACAATGGAATATTCCTCAGCCATCAGAAATGACAAATACCCACCATGTGCTTCGACGTGGATGGCACTGGAGGGTATTATGCTGAGTGAAATAAGTTAATCAGAGAAGGACAAACATTATATGGTCTCATTCATTTGGGGAATATAAAAATAGTGAAATGGAATAAAGGGAAAAGGAGAGAAAATGAGTGGGAAATATCAGAGAGGGAGAAAGAACATGAGAGACTCCTAACTCCTGGAAACAAACAAGGGGTGGTGGAAAGGGAGGTGGGCGGGGGGCTGGGGTGACTGGGTGAAGGGCCCTGAGGGGGGCACTTGATGGGATGAGCACTGGGTGTTATGCTATATGTTGAGAAATTGAAATCCAATAAAAAAGAAAAAGAAAAAAAAGAAAAAGAAAAAGCTCTTTCCATCTTAAAAAATATATATATTAGGTAGTGACATTAGAGCCCTAAGTCAAATGCGAGACTTCTGAATGTGGAGGCCTATGGAACCATCCACGTTACAGCCATCAAGCTGGTCCTTCCACCAGTTGACGTAAGGGGAGGAGTTATTGAAGATGGAGTACAACTTGTTGTGGACCCGTTTTGCCCATTTGCTACAGACAATCCCTGGAAGTAAGCCACCATTCTCCACTCAGCTTTGAGCCCCCTAGGTATTGTCTGATGTAACTCATTCTCCATTTGGGCAAAGACACAACTAATTCCTGCCTTGTAACACCACAGACTCTCCAAGATGCTGCCATTAACCAAGGATCTTCCCACAAGCACCTGCCTACCTGCAGTAGGATTATCATAAGAGTGCATCAGCCATAAGACATCTTGAATGCTAAAATGTAGAGCTTCTAGAGAGCAGCCCTGCTTGTCTTTCTTTGAAGGCTTGAAAGAAAGGAAGCCTCTCCCTCCTGGACACTGCCACAGCGTGGTCATTCCAGAGAGGGTTATGATTGCATATTTCTGTCTTCCCCCTGAGTGCACAATGGACGGTTGACAATGTGGTATGACTACAGCGTCACTCAGAACCTCTGATCCCATCCCCCCTGGTAATAAACATTTCTCTTTTTCTAGTTACTGTCATCAAAAGAGCCATTTCTATGTCTTGTCGCAGTGCTTCTCAAATTCTCCCCCAATACCTAATATCTTTCAGGACAAAGGAAAAAGAACGGCACCACTGAGATATGGGGATGCAAGTGTAAAGCTTCAGAAAAACTGAAATTCATATGTGAATCTTCATATTTCATCTGTAAATGTCATGAGAATGTTTACAGTACTAAGTGCTATCACACTTTTTTTATGAAAATAGCATTTTTAAGTAACCAGGAAACTTCTCTTACATCCTCTTCAAGAAAAATTGATGAAGTTTTATCATCTTCATCGTATGGCTCCCTGTATTTTCTGATAAGTGGGTCCACTTTTAAAAATTCGGATATTGGGGGATCTCTGGGTGGCTCAGCGGTTTAGCACCTGCCTTCAGCCCAGGGTGTGATCCTGGGGTCCTGGGATCAAGTTCCTCATTGGGCTCCCCACAGAGAGCCTGCTTCTCCCTCTGCCTGTGTCTCTGCCTCTCTGTCTCTCTCTGTCTCTCTCTCTCTCTCTCTCTCTCTCAAGAATAAATAAATAAAATATTTTAAAATAAATAAATTAATTAATTTATTAAATAAAAATTCAGAGATTAAGTCTCTTGGTTTGTTACTAGAAAAATACTTGTTGAGTGACAAGTCAGTGATCCATTTATCAGTCGAGTACACGTTAGTATGAATAAGCTTATTAGAACTTATTCTAGGGGTCCCTGGGTTGCTCAGTCAGTTAAGTGTCTGACTTTTCATTTTGGCTCAAGTCATGTTCTCAGTATTGTGAGATCAAGCCCCAAGTCGGGTTCTACATTGGATGGGTAGCCTACTTAAGATTCTCTCTCTCCCTCTGCCCCTCTCCCCCTTCTCTCCCTCCCTAAAAAAATAAAAAAGAAATAAAAGAACTTTTTCTAAGCAAGGGTGAGGGTGAAGGTAGAAGGGAATAAAGTACAGTTATGCAGAGACCTACAAGGAAAGAAAGGAATCCCATTAAGTGAAAATAATGACATTAAGCTGGGCTCAGACTCCTCCATATCAAGTCTCATATTTCCTCTCTGGCAAGTTTTTATCCTTCATTAAAATAATCTGAATATTCACTTCAAAGCATTTTCACTGGAAAGAACCATTAAAGTTCCATTAACCTGGTCCGCATTCCCATTGCCTTCACCGTGGGCTGCCAAAGTGCCCACTACACAGCAAGATCACTAAATACACTTCCATCAACATGAGCAGGCACGAATGTCTCCATTTTGGAGTTCTGTCTCCTTCTAGCAGGCTCAAGCTCTTACATCACTGTGTCTTCAACCAACGTATATCTCATTCTTCAACCTAAAATTGATTTCAAGGAGAATTTCATTTGAAACCAAAGGGCTTTAGAGGTATAAAAAATGTTAATGTATTGGCTTAAATTCAGAGGCAAAAAGAAAATTCATTCGATGATATCAGAATCACTTTAATGGAAAGATATGATCTTCCCAACCATAAAAATATTACTGATTACAATAATAGGTAGAAACGGCACAAACGAATTGTTGGGGTTTACTCAACATCTTACTCATTGCACTCAGGGAAATTCAAGGCCAGTGTAAAATCTTCCCTCTGGTCAGAGCAAGTGAGAGGAGCCCCAAGCCCCCTCCCTCATGAGAGGGCGAAGAGCACAGTTTGAATCCAACACTGAGGGTGGGACTCCCATCCTGCATATCTTAGATGCATCAGGGCCTGTCCCTCTACTGTTTCTGTCTTCATGTTTCAAAGCCGAGTGATGCCAACACTCAGATTGTAGGATGATCATAAGGCTCAAAATCAAATTGAGATATTTAGGTCTAATTATTTTTCAAACATCCACATTAAAGTGTTTCACAGACACGAGTTCATCATTTCCTGCCTTCTCACTGTTCCATTCCCACGGAAATCAGGTTTCTTTTTTTATTTTTTTAAATTCAAATTAACATATACTACATTATTAGTTTCAGAGGTAGAATTTAGTGATTCCTCAGTGGTATATAACATTCAGTGCTCATTACATGAAGTCGGGTTTCTGTTCCTGTTCCATCTCACTTTGTAAGAATAGCTGACAAAAATCTATAAGGAATTTTTCTTGAGTGAAGTAGGAAGTGTGAATAACAGAAGATGAATCTACATATTACATAGCTATATCATAATATAATATATCTATTTTTGCATATTAGTAACTGCATTTCCACACTAAGAGAAAGGATATGAAGCAGTCAGGTGATTTACTAACATCATAGCCTGGATTGGAAAAATTTCCTGAAGAAAAGAAATGAGGGTGGCAGATTTTGATTCATAGCCTGGAAGTAATAGCCATGGAAGTCCCTCATTTATTTAATATTTATTAAATATATACTTCTGAAGCTTGATGTTAATGTAAGGTCTTAAAAAAAGAAGCTCACATAGGGTAAGAAGAAATAAGTAAAATTTTGATCATAATGAACACAATCTGTTCTGATATAAGGAGACGTACTCAAAGAAAATTCAAAGCTGGAAGTGGATATTTGGTGGGTGGTGTGTGGCGGTGCAATGGGCTTGTTCCGTTCTCCCACTCTGCTTTCCCATGTTCCAGTGTTTGTCACAGAATGTGTTAAGTGACCTTGGGTTTTCATTCACCTGTCAACAGATGTAATGTTTCTCCAAGTTTCTCACAGGAAGCAGTGAGGATGGATGGGAACATGTGCTCCAGCTTCATGCTCCTCAGAAAAGATGGCACCAAAATAGAAGACTAGTTACCTTGTATCCTGAAAGGAAAATATGCTGAAATAATGTATTGTTCCCTCCAGGGAGTAGAAAGTTCTACTGCTCCTTGGGCAGAAGGTCCTGATTAATTTCCTGGTACCAAATAACTATTGTGTTTGAGAAGAAGCATTTCTTCAGATTTTCATACCCAAGTTTTTACCTGTTCTGGCCGCTTGGAAGTGAGCATTATTTAAATTCATCATCAATGCTGGAAAATCTAGAAATCATGTTGAACATTAAATACACATATTTTTATATCTGACAATTGATAGTTCTAACATAGGGTTTTTGTTTTTTGGTTTTTGGTTTGTTTGTTTTTTTTTGTTTGTTTGTTTTTGTTGTTGTTGTTGTTGTTTAGTTTTATTTTAAAGTTGAAACACTTTAAAGGAAATGCCAAGATAAACCTGAGGTCACAAATTCAAGCTCTCTGCATTTTACATGTATTCTCCACTTTCCAAAAGTTCACATTATTCACTTCACTTTTGCAAAAGACATAATTTGTACCTGTTTTCACTAAACAAAAGCAATCCAGAGTGGATGCTTGCTTTACCAAAAGAAAAGGTTTTGTTTTTGTTTTTATTTGTTTTTGTTTTTGTTTTTTATCTGTGACTCTATAATGTACTCTTCACACCACTGTGGCTTACGAAAGATTTCATAGAAACACTCCCCTTTTGGTGAGTGGAGAAAACCTGTATGGTGATGTCTGTTATCTAATATCCATCACATAATATGGACTGAATCTTTTCATACAAATGATTTTTTTTCTTGCCTCTCTGTCTGAATTGTTCTAGTTACTTAATTGGCCATTTCCCCATATGTTTTGAACCTGATTTTAATATGTCTCAGCTCTAAAAGCATTTCATATAATCTGTGTATTTCATGGCTTTTCACTAATACAAAAGAACTTGGCAAAAATTGACATTATAGAATCTTGCCAACGAAATCAGACATTAGCATGCAGAGGCCAAACTAAACTAACTCTTCATAGTTAAAACATGTTTTTGCTGCTGGTTAATTTGCTTAATCCAAGCCCATTAAGTGGGTAATTTTAGATTAGACCTGCTGCCTTTACTCAAATCAACATGCCTTCTCCATCTGCTCTGAATTCTTATTAAAGATGTGGCTTGGCCATTACCAAGTGCACAGGTAAGGATCATCTATCCACTCAAATACCTCCTAATTTTCTAAAAAGTCACATGCTCTGATGAGTTTAGGAAGCACACGAAAGTAAGAATGGAGCTTAAAATATTAAATATGATTAACAGCTTGAACAGTGCCTATATTAGTGAAAATTATTTCATAAATTGATCTCTACATTGTTTCAGAATCGTGCCAAGGAAAAATGGTGGAATGCAAATATCAAGGACTCTTACAACAACAGCAATGGCTGATTAAGACATGGCTGGTGTGGGGCACATGGGTGGCTCAGTTGGTTAAGTGGCCAACTCTTGATTCAGCTCAGGTCATGATCTCAGTCAGGGTCTTGGGATCAAGCTCTGCATTCACCAGGCAGTCTGTGTGAGCATTCTCTCTATTCCTCTTCCTCTCTCCCTCCACATCTCTAAAAATAAATAAATAAGTCTTTTTAAAAAAAGTGTCTGCTGTAAGTAGAGTGAAATGTAGAAGTCAATTTACTTATAGACGCAGTATGTTCCAAGTGGCCACTTTCATTAAAGGAGACCAGATGAATTTACTTGAGGGAACTTGTTTTCCCAATGATTATAATAGTGGGTCAGGAGGAGCAGAAGCAACTCAGTGGAGCTCTGAATTCAGGAGTTCTCAACACTGGCTGCATGTTAGAACCACGTGGGTTGTTAAAGAATCCAGATGGATCCTATGGCATGGGCCCGGATGCATAGTGCTAGAGATGGCTGGGATACAATATGTTCAGAAATTTCCTCAGGTGACTTTAATATGCAGCAAGAATTGAGGTTTATGTTTAGTTCAAAGCAATTCCATTGAAAGGTCTTATTCTTTAGTCTCTATATTTTCTTACTCTAAAGCCAAAAGTGAAATGGAATTGCCGTTTGTGACCTGCATTCTGGCAGGGGTTCTTCTGTGACTATCTGGCTGAGAGAAAACCCCTAGATCAGTGCTGCACACACACTTCCATTGGCATAGGAATCACTCACCTGGAGATGTTCTGTTTCAGGAGATCTTGGACAGGGTTCACAATTCAGCATGACTAACAAACTCCCAGGGAATGCTGAGGCTGAGGAGCCTGAGCACCACATTTTGAGTGCTAGAATCTACAATTTATTTGTTTAATAAACACCATTCCTCCCAAACACCATTAAAAATTTTAATAAATTTGTATTAGTGGGGAGAATAAGAAGATTCAATAAACTGTCCATGGATAACTATCCACACCAATTATTATAATATGCATGTCTTGATTTCTTACTACTTATATGTGTAAACATAACTATTTCAATGAAATTCTGTCACTTTGTAAACAAATATAACAGGGTATCTTTCTTACCTGGGAATTTTGATATTCCCCACTCTTTAGATCCAGGGATGCCCCCAACATCTGCTACAAACTCAATCCACAGACTTGCATTGTGAGAACTACACTTGCATTTTATGTGACTCCACCTAGTATTGAATCTGAATTACCAATTACTTAGATGGGTAGAAAAAAAAAACAGTGCTAGCTCTTTGGGGTGCAATTTCCAAAGCTCTGGATCCATAGCTCATGGACTTTCTCATGCCAAAGCACCAGGTGAGGAGAGGCCAACCAGGTGCTTCCTCACTGGTCCACAAAATAGCCTGCCCATAGCAGCAGGAGCTACAGGTTTAAGGCAGAGGGACAACTCCGCCCATTAGGCTTTGATGGACTGATTGATTTACAGCTTACCATGAGGACATTCACCTCAATGATTCATTCAACTGATGTTTTCATTTATGGAAAGATAGGATAATTCCCTATAACATAAATGGTAGCATGATGGCCATCACATCCATCTCAAAGCACTTGGCCAATTTTTCTAGGTGAGATGTGCAGAGGCAAAGGGATTTAATGAGAGACATAGATGCCCTCCTAAAGTTTCTGTTGAATAAAACTTCATTGAGTGGGCAGCTCCGGTGGCTCAGCGGTTTAGCATTGCCTTCAGCCCGGGGTGTGATCCTGGAGACCCGGGATAGAGTCCCACGTCGGGCTCCCTGCATGGAGCCTGCCTCTTTCTCTCTCTCTCTCTCTCTCTCTCTCTCTCTCTCTCCCTGTGTGTGCCTCTCATGAATAAATAAATAAAATCTTAAAAAAAAAAAAACTTCACTGAGGAACATGAAGTTGCCTGTTCTACTGCCAATGCTGTTACTGCTTTTTTTTTTTTTACAAATTTCTCTAATCTGATCAAATTGTATCATCATTTAAGTTTCCTCTTTTAAGTATTTCCTATACATTTGATTAATCCTTTTTTCTAACAATGTTTCTGTCTTTTAATTTGAAAGAGTTCTTTCTGTTGTGTTACAGATATTTGTCTTGACTTGGAACGGATTTACCCTATACTTCATTCTCTTACCCAGAAGTGAATGTATGAGCCTCTATAGTATGTCCTTCAGCATTTCAGGTGCCAGGAATGTTCCAGGAACAGTTTTTTTGACTCAACTACAGCAAAGGAGCCTAGAGCTGGCAAGGACAATCCTTGTCCCCATTCAGTAGTCATTGTCCTTATCTCTGTCCCCCGTCCAAGTGTGAGCCACAGGAGATGTGTCTTGCATACTCCTGAGATAGTGAATGATTAATTAGATTAACGCTGTGTGCATGAGAGACTCCTAACTCTGGGAAACGAACAAGGGGTGGTAGAAAGGGAGGTGGGCGGGGGTGGGGGTGACTGGGTGACAGGCAATGATAGGGGCACTTGATGGGATGAGCACTGGGTGTTATGCTATATGTTGGAAAATTGAACTCCAATAAAAAATAATAATAAAAATTAAAAAATAATAAAAATAAAAAACTGTGTATGCACACACACGTGCACACACCCGTCAAAACAATTTTCAAATGTAGTAGAATCTAAAAAGAAATTTGTTGGACTTCCAGGGAAGATGGCAAAATAGAAGGATCCTAAGTTTACCTCATCCCAGGAGTACACCTAAATAACACCCATATCAGTATAAATAACCTAGGTCACAAACCACACAGTGTTAGAACAGACTCTCCACAGGTGATTCCTATGCCAGTGAAGCATGTTCAGCACTGGTTTAGGGGATTGCTCTCAGCCATGTAGTCACAGAAGACCCCTGCCAATAAACAGAAGTCCAGGACCAGATGGCCTCATAGGTGAATTCTATCAAACATTTATTGAAAAGTAGATATTTATTCTTCTAAAACTATTACAGAAAATAGGAAAAAAATCTTCCAAATTCATTCTAAGAATCCAGCACTACCCTGATGTGAAAACCAGATAAAGACACTATAAAACAAGAGAACTACAGGCCAATATCTCCAATGAACATATGTGCAAAAATCCTTAATAAAATATTAGCAAATTGAATCCAATAATACATTTTTTAAAACTTTCACTACAATCAAATGGGATTTATTTCTGGGATTCAAGGATAGTTCAATATTTGCAAATAAATCAATATGACATCACATCAATG
This sequence comes from Canis lupus dingo, assembly GCF_003254725.2. Lineage (NCBI taxonomy): Eukaryota > Metazoa > Chordata > Mammalia > Carnivora > Canidae > Canis > Canis lupus. Next base: position 5,931,481 of record NC_064276.1, read on the forward strand.
AGAGAAAGCATAAAAACCATATGATTATTAGTAGATATAGAAAAAGCATTTGACAAAGTACAACATCCATTCATGATAAAAATCCTCAACTAAGTAAGTTTAGAGGAAATATACCTCAACATAATAAAGGCCACAAATGAAAAACCCACAGTTATCATACACAGTGTTGAAAAACAGAGATTTTCCCTTAATATTAGGAGCGAGAAAAGAATGTCCACTCTCACCACCATTATTCAACATATCACAGTAAGGCCCTGCCATAGCAATCAGACAAGAAAAAGAAATAACAGGAATCCAATTTTTTTAATTTTTTTTTATTTATTTATGATAGTCACACAGAGAGAGAGAGAGGCAGAGACACAGGCAGAGGGAGAAGCAGGCTCCATGCACCGGGACCCCGACATGGGATTCGATCCCGGGTCTCCAGGATCAAGCCCTGGGCCAAAGGCAGGCGCCAAACTGCTGCGCCACCCAGGGATCCCCAGGAATCCAATTTTTAAGGAAGAAGTAAAACTTTCACCATTTGCAAATGACATGATACTATATATAGAAAATCCTAAAGATTCCACTAAAAAAATTCTAGAACTAACAAATGAATTCAGTAAGGCAGGATAAAAAATCAATATACAGAAATCTTGCATTTCTTTATGCTATTAATGAAGTAGCAGAAAGAGAATTTAAGAAAATAGTTCTATTTACAATTGCATCAAAAGTAATAGATTACCTAAGAATAAAGTTAACCAAGGAGGAGGAAGACCTGTACTCTGAAAATTATAAAACATAGAAGAAAAAAACTGAAGATAACATAAACAAATGGAAAGATTGCCATGCTTATGGGTTGGTAGAACAAATACTGTTAAAATGTCTACACTACTCAAAACAATCTACAGATTTAATATAATCCCTATAAAATCCTAAAAAGAATTTCTCATAGAACTAGAACAAGTAACCCTAAAATTTGTGTGGAACAACAGAAGACCCCAAATAGCCAAAGCAATCTTGAAAAAGAACATCAAAACTGTGCATTTCAAGATACACTACCAAGCTGTAGTAATCAAGACAGTATGATACTGGCATAAAAATAGACACATAGATCAATTAAACGAAATAAAAAACCTGGAAATAAACCCACAACTACATGGCCAATAAATCTTCAACAGAGCAGGAAAAAATCTGCAATGGGAAAGACTGTCTCTTCAACAAATGGTGTTGGGAAAACTGAACAAATACATGCAAAAGAATGAAACTGGATCACTTTCTTATACCATACACAAAGATAAACTCAAAATGGATTAAAGGTCACATGTGAGACCTGAAACCATAAAAACCCAGAAGAGAGCACAGACAGTAATTTCTCTGGCATCTGCTGTAGCATCATTATTCTGGATCTGTCTCTTGAGGAAAAAAAGCAAAAATAAACTATTGGGACATAATTTTGATATATTGAAATTAAAAGCTTCTGCACAATGAAGGAAACAAATCAACAAAACTAAAAGACAAGCTACTTAATAGAAGAAAATATTTGCAAATGACATATCCGATAAAGGATTAGTATCCAAAACATATAAAGAACTTGTCAAGCTCAACACTCAAGAAACAACCAATCTAGTTTAAAAAATGGGTCGAAGACATGAATAGACATATCTCCAAAGAAGATATACAAAGGCAAACAGACACATGAAAAGATGCTCACCATCACTCATCATCGTGGAAATGCAAATCAAAACTACAAGGAGATAGCATCTCACACCTGTCAGAATAGCTAAAATAAAAAATATAAGAAACAACAAGTGCTGACAAGGATGTGGAGAAAAAGGAACTCTCTTGTACTGTGAGTGGGAATGCAAACTGGTGCAGCCACTGTGGAAAACCATACAGAGACTCCTCAAAAAGTTAAAAAATGAACTACCCTGTGACACAGTAATCACACTACTGCTTATTTTCCCCCAAAATACAAAAACACTAATTCAAAGGAATACACACACCCCTATGTTTATTGCAGCATTATTTATAATAGCCAAGATATGGAAGCAGCCCAAGTGTCCATTGACAGATGATTGGATGAAGAAGAGGTGGTGTGTGTGTGTATATATATATACAAGTAGTGTGATATTATATATATATATATATATAGTATTATATATAATGGTATTATATATATGGTATTATATATATATATATAATGGTATATTATTCAGCCATAAAAATAATGAAATCTTGCCATTTGCAACAACATGGACGGATCTAGAGAACATAATGCTAAGTGAAATAAGTTAGAGAAAGACAAATACCACATGATTTCATTCATATGTGGCATTTAAGAAACAAAACAAAGAAAAGGAGGGATACAAATGAGAAATAGACTCTTAACTCTAGAGAACAAACTGATGGTTACCAGAGGGAAGGTGGATGTGGGGATAGGTGAAATAGGTAAAGGGGATTGAGTATACTTAACATGATGAGCACTAACATGCAGAATTATTGAATCACTATACTGTACCCCTGAAATATAACAGTGTATATTTGTTACACTGGAATTAAAATTTTTTAAATTCTAAGATATAAGTATACACACATAAAATTTTAAAAGTATACATAATCTCATAAAAATGAAAAGACAGTTTTCTGACTTCTGTGATCTTCATGGCTGTGTCTATAATAGTGAATTATTTTTCTCAAATATAGCAAATTAGTTGTTTTTTTTTCTTTATCCCATGCTATCAAACTATGCCTTTCATTCTGGCAGGAATAAGCAGCAGGACCCCCACAGGCCTATTTACTATGCATGTTCTTCACCCTCACCTGAGGGAACCTGGATGAGATTTCAAATGCACACATGCAACGCTAATTGACATCTTCCCAAGGGGGAAGCCTGTCCTTAGGCTCTGCCTGGGGAAAAGAAACTGGGCTTCCTCTGGGCAGAAGGGAGCCAGTGCAGCTTTCTGATCAGAGAAGTGGTATTATCATATCGATTTTAAATAGAACATCCCCGTAGCAATGGGCATGACAGGTTGTGGGTAGAGAAATTTGGATGGAAGCTATTAGGGGGAGTATAAGAGAGCAGCAGGATTAGGAATGAGGACTAGGTGGGAGGCTGGCCATAATTATAGATGCTGGATTGGGCCATGTGTTACAAGGACTCCCGAGCTCACTGTGAGGCACAGGGACCATGCACCTATGCATGGAGATGCATCTGTACCTAGACGTTGGCTGCTGAGCCCAGCTCACCTGCGGTTTAACCCTTAGTCTTCAGCCCCTCTCCCATCTTCTGCTCCTGACACAGGTTCCCATTCCAGTGATTCATCACTTCCTGGAATTTCTAGAGACCATTATTTCTCTAGATTGTTCTATCCCTTGATTGGTGTGAAAACAGATACCAGTGTCTGCTTCTGCCTTCTCTGGGTCTGGGCACCTGCCCATTTGTTGGAGACATGACATAATCAGCCAAGATTTGAGGTCAGCAAGCCTCGCTTCGGCGGTCATACTTGTACACACATTTTCTTTCTTTATGCTTTAATATTCATGTATGCTTTGAAGAAAGGGATACAACCATAGCATGAAATCAATTTGAAAAATCCTGAAATTCTCTGATTTTGCTTTTGAACATGTGTTTTAAATGTAGTCATTGGTAGCCAAGGACATAGTCGGGGACCTTCAGTGAGAGGAGCCTCACCTGTTTGTCTACTTTTAGCCCTTTGTTTGCAAGAGACTAAATAACATTCTAGGAGAAAAAAATTGCAGAAGTAATGCTTTCTTATTAAATTGATGAAGATGGCTAGCATCTCATAAAAATGAAAAGAAAGAGTTTTCTGGCTTCTGTAATCAATCTTCTTGTAGGCAGAAATGCATAAGAGCAAGAAGCACTAATTTGAACTACTCTTGAATTTGCAGAGCTCAGTTACCATGGAGATCACCCTCCTTCTCACCTGGTACACCTGTGACAATTAAGATGAACCACTGGTTTCGTACTTTGATACTTCAGTCCTTGTGTAGATACGGCAGAGAATCTGTGTTCTTTAATTCATACAGAAAAAATTCACCCTGGGATAAAGTTCCCTCCTGCTGGGCCTCACCCCGAGGTTTTAGTTTCCTTGTTTTGTGGTCAGCCCTGGATATGACAATATTTTTTTAAAGGTTCCCAGATTACAGTGTGGTCCATCCAGGATTACAAGCCCCTGATTTAGTTAGATTAGATTTTAATCAGGCCCAAAACTAATTTCAAAAATTAAAGCAGGAAAATCCCACATCTGGGAAGGCAGAGGAGACGTATGCATCATGTCCTTCTTCCCAACATATGGCAAGGCTGAATTTCCGCTGGTTCTCTTAAAAATGAAAGCAGCATATAACTCGCTTCGACCTTTGGATCGTGAAAGGAAATGAAATATATTACTGCAGGTTATAAGCCTTATGAGCCAGGGCCCCTGCATAGCTCAGTCAGTTAAGCATCTGCCTTTGGCTCAGGTCATGATCCCAAGGTCCTGGGATCAAGCCCTGTGTTGGGCTTCCTGCTCAGTGGGGAGTCTGCTTCTCCCTCTCTCTCTGCCCCTTCCTCCTCCTCCCATGCTCTGTCTCTTGTTTTCTCTCTCTCAAAAAATCTTAAAAAATAAGAAGAAGAAAGAAGAAGAAGCAGCTTTGAGAGCCAATATATGATTTGTCACATTCCCTTTGACATACTAGGGCAACTGTGAAAACTTGGTGAGGTGAATGTTTGACCATCTGATCCTTAGATAACTATAAAGACCAGAACATCCCTGCCAACACATGTTGGAGAAGTCTTACAACTGAGAAATAAAACTTGCTATCTTTAGCCACTGAGATTTTTGGGATTATCTGTTACTTCAATAAAACATATTCTGACTGACACCTTATAACCCAACTTCTGGAAACTTAAAATGTTTTGTTGCTTGACTGAGATTAAGACAATAGGTGACAATGAGAAGGATGATTCTGATACAGTAAATGTGTTTCACTTATGAAAAAAGATATGTTCCTTTTTATTGTGTGACAACTATAAATGTATTATGACCCCATATGGCCATTCCTGGGTTTTGGCAAATGTGACTTGTAGATTTCAGTGTGTTCCCAAGTTTTCTGATTCTGAGGCTGAAAATATCGGGTTCTTTTGGAAAAATGGCTCTAAAGTGACAGCAAACAAAGCTGTAGCAAGAGGTAGTTTTGAATTCAGTGGTTAGCAAGTGGGATTTCAAGAGAATTTACAGAGAATGCTCATAGAAACATGATAAAGTCAATTTTCCCCTTTGGGATTATTTTATTCGGCTTAGTATTCTGTACTGGAGATTTGTTATTAGCTAATGCTTACAGCAATGAACTAAGAAAATGACATGCAATTGGGATCATATGCATAAAATTACATGAAAAATTAAAATACCAAGGTTGTTTAGCACAGCTGCTTGCTAATGAGATACACTTCCAATACAGATGATTATCATATAACAGGAAGATCCATTTCAGACTCTAAAGTCCAAAGGTATAATACAGTCATCAAAGAAATCGGTAAACAGACACAGAAGAAGTGAAGAATGATTTCTGATCAAATAGTTCCTGAAGCCATAGAGTCTACATAGCTGAGCATCAGGAATCAGGAAGCAATGTTCAGTCTTTGTAAACAGAGAACCAGAGCTCTACTAAGGCAATCTTCTGGCTGCCATCATCCTGGGCTGATTTGAATTTTATTTTATTTTTTTATTTTTTATTTTTTTCTCTGTGCTCTCATTGTATGTGTTTTTTTTAATTTATTTTTTATTGGTGTTCAATTTACTAACATACAGAATAACCCCCAGTGCCCGTCACCCATTCACTCCCACCTCCCGCCCTCCTCCCCTTCTACCACCCCTAGTTCGTTTCCCAGAGTTAGCAGTCTTTACGTTCTGTCTCCCTTTCTGATATTTCCCACACATTTCTTCTCCATTCCCTTATATTCCCTTTCACTATTATTTATATTCCCCAAATGAATGAGAACATATAATGTTTGTCCTTCTCCGACTGACTTACTTCACTCAGCATAATACCCTCCAGTTCCATCCACGTTGAAGCAAATGGTGGGTATTTGTCATTTCTAATAGCTGAGTAATATTCCATTGTATACATAAACCACATCTTCTTTATCCATTCATCTTTCGTTGGACACCGAGGCTCCTTCCACAGTTTGGCTATCGTGGCCATTGCTGCTAGAAACATCGGGGTGCAGGTGTCCCGGCGTTTCATTGCATCTGTATCTTTGGGGTAAATCCCCAACAGTGCAATTGCTGGGTCGTAGGGCAGGTATATTTTTAACTGTTTGAGGAACCTCCACACAGTTTTCCAGAGTGGCTGCAGCAGTTCACATTCCCACCAACAGTGTATGAGGGTTCCCTTTTCTCCGCATCCTCTCCAACATTTGTGGTTTCCTGCCTTGTTAATTTTCCCCATTCTCACTGGTGTGAGGTGGTATCTCATTGTAGTTTTGATTTGTATTTCCCTGATGGCAAGTGATGCAGAACATTTTCTCATGTGCATGTTGGCCATGTCTATGTCTTCCTCTGTGAGATTTCTGTTCATGTCTTTTGCCCATTTCATGATTGGATTGTTTGTTTCTTTGCTGTTGAGTTTGATAAGTTCTTTATAGATCTTGGAAACTAGCCCTTTATCTGATATGTCATTTGCAAATATCTTCTCCCATTCTGTAGGTTGTCTTTGAGTTTTGTTGACTGTATCCTTTGCTGTGCAAAAGCTTCTTATCTTGATGAAGTCCCAATAGTTCATTTTTGGTTTTGTTTCTTTTGCCTTCGTGGATGTATCTTGCAAGAAGTTACTATGGCCGAGTTCAAAAAGGGTGTTGCCTGTGTTCTTCTCTAGGATTTTGATGGAATCTTGTCTCACATTTAGATCTTTCATCCATTTTGAGTTTATCTTTGTGTATGGTGCAAGAGAGTGGTCTAGTTTCATTCTTCTGCATGTGGATGTCCAATTTTCCCAGCACCATTTATTGAAGAGACTGTCTTTCTTCCAATGGATAGTCTTTCCTCCTTTATCGAATATTAGTTGCACATAAATTTTAAATCACAAGTGACTTCTGTCTAGATGAGTCTTATGAGTCTTTCAAAGCTCTACCTAGTACTCCTGTCTTTTCTCATATAATGTCTTATATGTTTGCCTCTGGTTCATGCATTATAAAGTAGAGCAATGAAATGTCCGTCAGTCCTCATTTGAACTTTGGAACAACGGCAGAGACAACAGCGAACACATCCTGTTTGCATTTTCTTTCTTGTGCTGAAGGTACTAAAATACTGTTAGCTACCAGAGCCAAAGCAGGACCTATAACTTGTCTGGTAGCTGGAATTGTATTTTTTTTATTGGTCTTAACAGTGTACACTGGCATTGGAGAATTAGATGGTAAAGCAGATGAGAAAAAAAAAACTTTTTCTTTTTTTATGTCCTCAGGAAAGCACTCAGGAACTGTAACAAAAATAACAGTTGCTCAGGACATGGAGTTTGAAGCAAGAGTGGAAGCAAGGAGGGAAGTCACATGAGCACAATTAGGGCATTGGCAGGACTATGAAGGCTTAAATGCAAAGAGTATGTCTTGCCACAAGGATAGCTGCTTGTGGAATCTGAACCCTTTGATGATAGGCTGAACTAATACCTATTGAGTTATTGTTTGATCACTGATAACTTGGTGGAAACCAAGAGCAATGTCTGTGGAATATTCTGATGAAGGTTATACTTCACGCATTTGTCACAGACTTCCAGATACATCTTGATTTGAGAATGTAGTTATTCTGTCCATATCAGCCATGTGTTGTTAACATTTGGGATCTTGATGCTCATCTGGGCCATCTCTGTGTGAGGACTCAGGGTAGGAAAATCCACAAGGCCTGCCCTTCTTTACAAACTTCCTACTAAGAAACAGAACTGACCCTAAAAGCAACTTCTCTCTTCTGATAGCTTAGCAGAGGGATCGCACAGCATGTCAGAATCTGCTCCACAAAAGAACAAGCTGACACCAGCCACTGCTCACCTTTCCTGAAAAGCCAACTGTCAATCTTCAGAGCACCCATTGGTAATGGCCACACAGGTGTTCCCTGACCCCTGGTCCTCTATGTAGAACACCAAAGAAACAGGGACACTACACTGGCAGGTTGATTGTGGGCTGTGGAGACTAAGGTCTGGGATAGTAAGAGTTCATGGGGTTGCTACAGACCAAATGTTTGGGTCCCCTCAAATCCATATGTAGAAATCCTAACCCCTAATGTGTTACTGCTTGGAGATGGGACCTCTGGGAGTTGATTAGGTCATGAAAGTGGAAGCTTCGTTGAATGGGATTAGGGCCCTTATCAGTGAGGTCCCAGAGAGCTTCTTGGTCTCCTCTCACCCTGTGAGGGCACAAAGAGGGCCATCTGGGAACCAGAAAGTGGGTCTTTGCCAGACACATTATCATTCCAGTGCCCTAATCCTGAACATCCAAGCCTCCAGAGCTGTGAGAAATAAATGTTGTCTATAAGCCACCAGTGTGTGGTGACCTGTCATCACCGCCCAGATGAATTGATGCAGGTGTGTGTGCTCTACTACTTCTGAGCACCTGAGTCCTGCCAGGTAAGCCCCACGTTCCACCTGCACCAGGGGCTCACGCTGTCTGAAAGCCACCCCTGTGCAGGGCTCAGGAGGTGTGCAGACAAGCAACCCACCAACCCAGACAGGGTTGATCCAGAGTAAAGCCATGGTTCTGCTGCCCCGCGGGGAGAAGAGGACGAAGTCCACCCAGGGTCCGCGGACGGTTCCACGGGGGGCAGGGTAAGCAGGTGGGGCCCTGAAGGCCGCGCCGGAGCTGGACACACCGGTGTGTTGAGGCCCCTGGCGAAGGCAGGGCTTGGGGAGCCGTGTGGGGTGCCTGGGTGGTAAGAAGCCCTGCAGGGGTCGGAGGTATGTGCCCTCGTGGATCACATCTGCCCAGAGAGCAAAGGGCTCGCATCTGGAAGCGCCGCCACCGCCCTCCCAGGGGCACCCACACCTGCAGGACAGTGGTCACCAGGAAATCCGAGAACACCGAGAGGAAGTGGACCAAAGACCCTTTCTAATATTTTTTTCTCTTCACCCAAAGGTTTTCCGCCTCTCCTTAAATGCACTGCTTCCTCGAAATGGGAGTCTTGAGTCAGCACACATTCTGGTAAATATATTTATTTTAAAATAACACATTTTTCTAAACATTTATCACCACTTTGTTTGGTACTATTGGATAGATCCCACTTTTTCTCTTCCAATAATTGGATTTGTGTTTTTTCTTCTGTAAGACCTGGGTTTTGATTTGTTGCTAACATAGATCTAAGGTTGTCAATTTCAAGGAGAACTGACTAGTCCCTTCTAAAATTCTAATAAAACACCTGTATTCAAACTCCAAGTAAAACATATCATTTTTTCTATAAAGAATTCTATAAAGAATTATAATTCTATTATTCATTCTGTAAAGAATTATAATTTTCTAGTAAGGCTTATTGATGTCACTGCTAGCAACATAAATACTAAGAGGAAAAAAATTGTAAAAGGTCACTCAACTGCTTCTTTATATCTTTTCACCAAAATTACGATGCCATTAACATAAGTTAGGATTTTAAATTTAACTAAAAAGTCCATTACTCAAGTGTTGACAGATGTAGATTTCTGAGAACAAGGGTTTTCAAGATTTGAGGTCAGGGCAAAGAAATAAAATTTATAGGAGAACTCAATTCAAAATATTCCAGTTTCTGCGAATGGAGCATAAATTGATAAAAAGGGCAATTTTTTTATCCCATTAAATTAAAGATGGATGCAATGCTTTTTTTCACTCTTCATTCCAACTGCCTTACCTCCTTAATATACAACTGACTTTGACCTTCTCAAATATCCATTCCCAGAAGATGGGGCAACTAGTCTTTCTGAATCCAGAATAGGAGGAGGGCATTACCACGTTCACCACAAATTTCTTTAAAAGAACAATTGTCAACCTAGAATTTTATATGCAGCTTTTTTAAACATGGAGGTGAAATAAAGACATTTTTAGCAAACACAAGCAATGACAGTCCAGTTGGCAACTTGTATAAAAAATATTAAAGAAAATTCTTCAGTTTGAAGGAAGATGACGATGCATAAAACTTATATCTACATGAAGGAAGATAGGGATCCCTGGGTGGTGCAGCGGTTTGGCGCCTGCCTTTGGCCCAGGGCACGATCCTGGAGACCCGGGATCGAATCCCACGTCGGGCTCCCGGTGCATGGAGCCTGCTTCTCCCTCTGCCTGTGTCTCTGCCTCTCTCTCTCTCTCTCTCTCTCTCTCTCTCTCTGTGTGTGTGACTATCATAAATAAAAATTTTTAAAAAAAGGAAGATAAAATCATGAAAGTGATAGCTATGTAAGTAAATATGACAGACCTTTAAATTTCACTTTAAAGTGTAAAGAATCAGTTCTCAAACTTTCTGGTCTCAAGGTCCATTCACAATAAAAAAAATGGAAGACACCAAAGAGCTTTTGTTTAAGTGAATTATAGCAACTTATGTATTTCGCATATTAGAAACTAAAACTAAAAAATAATATATGTGTGTATATATTTTTTATTATTTTCAATTGAAGTTATAAATATAAGGTGAATATATAATATTTACACATATAAAATAAATATATGTATAAAGTGAATATATATAATATGTAGAGTACAACAGTACAATAAGTATATATTCACTTTATATATATAAATTCACTAAAAAATAAGAATCTTACATATGTTAATAAAAATAACATCTTTTTTTATTGGTGTTCAATTTGCCAACATACAGAATAACACCCAGTGCTCATCCCGTCAAGTGCCTCCCTCAGTGCCCGTCACCATTCACCCCCACCCCCCGCCCTCCTCCCCTTCCACCACCCCTAGTTCGTTTCCCAGAGTTAGGAGTCTTTATGTTCTGTCTCCCTTTCTGATATTTCCTACCCATTTCTTCTCCCTTCCCTTCTATTCCCTTTCACTATTATTTATATTCCCCAAATGAATGAGAACATATAATATTTGTCCTCAATGAATATTGACTCATTTCACTCAGCATAATACCCTCCAGTTCCATCCACATTGAAGCAAATGGTGGGTATTTGTCATTTCTAATGGCTGAGTAATATCTTTTTAAAGAAAATATAACTGTATTTTAAAACAAAATCATTAGCAAAAAGTATGGAACTGTTTTATATTTTTGCAAATTTCTTTAATGTCTGAATTAAGAGAAGACAGCTAGATTCTCCTGTATTCAATCTGTTACAATACCATATGTTTTTTAGCCTCTGAAAATGCAAATATATCCTCATGAAAGAGTGAAAGTAAAAAGGTAAAGGTTTTAGAAGTATTCTAAAAATAAGTTTAAAACTCAAGAACAACCTGAAAGAATTTCTGGGCCAAATTTTGAGAACAATTGATTTAGAGCAAAGATAATAACAAGGTATTTTGGAATTTGTAACATATGGAGAAGGGTAAAAATACTATACAGGTTGGGAAGCAGGAAATGGAAGTCTACTTCTGCAAGGTTCTCACACTCCACTAGTCTTATAATCAATTTAAAAGTAAGCAATAAATCAAAATTGTATATTGGGTGGGAGGTGTAGGGAGAAAGAAAAGGAGAGAGTTAATAAACCAAAATTGAAGATAAAACAGAATGCCAATGTTAATCACTGGATCCCCAAAAAGACAGGAAAAAAGTGCAAAAGGACGAATAAACAGATGGCATAAATAGTAAATAAATGGTAGGAAGGAAAATAAACACCAAAATAGCATAAATTAAATTAAAGTTATCTAAACAGTCTAGACTATCTTTTAAAAATCTCAGTTATTGGGATGCCTGGGTCGCTCAGTGGTTAAGCATCTGTCTTTGGCTCAGGTCATGATTCCAGAGTCCCAGGATCAAGCCCTACATGGGGCTCCCTGCGTGGAGCCTGCTTCTCCATCTGCCTGTGTCTCTGCCTCTCTCTCTCTCTCTCTCTCTCGAATAAATAAATAAAATATTTAAAAAATAAAAATCTCAAGATCTAAAACAAATTAAATAAAATTGCCTAAACAGTTTAGTTCAGGATTTTTTTTTTTAAAGCTGCTCAGTAAAACTGTATGCCGATTACAGGGACAGACATTAAAGATAAAAACACAGTGAACGTACAGAAAAAAAAAATGCCATTGTGAATACTAGTTATAACAAGCTTCTAAAGATATATTAAGATCGCGTACAGTAGTTTTCTTTCTTTTTTTAAAGATTTTATTTATTTATTCATGAGAGACACAGAGAGAGAGGTAAAGACATAGGCAGAGAGAAAAGCAGGCTTTCTGGGGGGAGTCCGATGCAGGACTTGATCCCAGGACCTCTGGATCATGACCTGAGCCCAAGGCAGATGCTCAACCACTGAGCCCCCTCGGTGCCCCTAGATAAAGTAGTTTTCAAGATAATGAAAAAAGATACATATCAAATAATCGCAACAGTGAATAAATCAAGAAGGTTTAAAAGTTATCTGCATATATACCTGTTATAGAGCTTCCACATACATTAAGAAAGAACTCACACAAATAGAGGGATTTTTTAAAAAATCAATCTACAATTATAGTAGGGGATTTTATCAGTAGTATCTCAACTGCCGTGGTATTAGACAAAAAAAAATCAATAAAGACTAAAGACACTTGAATGATGATGGAATGGCACTGTCAGCCAACTTGACCTAATTGACCTTGATAAAACACTCCACCCAAACAGAGCAGAGTATACATTCTTTTGAAGTGAACAATGATTATTCACCAAGATCATAATGCATATACCTAACCATCACACAACTTTCAAGAAATGTAAAGCATTGAAATTATACAGTGTATGATCTCTGACTGCAACAGAATTAAAATGAAAAATCAATAAAACTATTTGAATAATTTCCCTCAGATATTTGGTAATTAAACAACACAATTCTAAATAACATGAGTATCAAAGAAAAATTATAAGAAATATTAAAAATATTTTATTAGGTGATGAATCTAAAAATACATATTAGGGGTACCTGGGTGGCTCAGTTCATTAAGCATCTGCCTTCAGCTTAGGTCATCATCTTGGGGTCCTAGCATCCATCTCCACATCAGGATCCCTGCTCAGCAAGGAGTCTGCTTCTTCCTCTCTGTCTGCCACTCCTGTCCCACTCCTCCTCTCTCTCTCTCAAATAAATAAATAAAATATTTTTTAAAACTATATATTTAATATTAGATGCAGCTAAAGCAGCCCTGATAAGGAACATATAGTTTTGTACACTTATATTAGGAAAGATAAAAAGCTCAAATCAGTGACGTAAGCCTTCACCATAAGAACCTAGAAAGAGAAGAACAATTTAAATGCAAAGTAGAAGGAAAGAAATAAGAAATATGAGAGCAGAAACTCCCAAAATAGAAAATAAATAGTAATGAAACCCAGCCTAGCATGTAAGCAGCTTGGAGGCCATCACTCCATCCTAACAACAAATAAAAAGTTGAATAAACTGAAAATTCAACAGCTCCTCTTAGATCCCTTGAAGGAGGGAGGTCACAGGACAAACCAGGGCCCTCAAAATTTTAGAGACACACAAGCAGATACAGAGAATCACAATTTCCCGAAACAGAAGTCCAGGAGCAGAGACCGCTGAGAGGAACAGAGTGTTGTTAGGAAAGCCTGGAATGTAATGGATGAATTACTGAAGGCATCTCCAAGGGAACACAGTCATGGTGGGGAAGTGGCAGAGAAGTGGGAGGACATACACATTCAAGAGTTTTACCTCCAGCAGCTTGACCAGGTGTCACAGTGAAGATCAGAGAAGAGTCTCCCATGCTCCTGAGAGGGGGAGGAGAAAAAAAAAAAAAACATTTCTTAAGACACCAGACCATTCCTACTTAACAAGGCCTCTCTGGAGGAAAACTATTTTGCCAGAGCCTAACTTACTGGAGTTCTCTCATAGCCTAACTCACCTGGGGTAAGGGAAATACCCAACTTCAAGCCCACCTACCTTCCAAGTAGGAGAAGGAAAGTACCTCCTCCAGCCCTTGTGAGCCATCTCATTTCACCTATAGGACTGGGGAAAAAAAAAACAAAAAACAAAAACAGAGAAACACTCGTGAAGTTTATAGTCAGGAGCATAGGCTCACTAAAAGACTGAGACCTAATCCTAGGACAGTAGAATGTCTCCCCTTCCCCCTACACCCTACCACCACCTTACTAAGACCAAGTTATCACTGTCCTTCTGCCTAGTACATGATGTCTGTCTGCCCTTACGCAAAAAATTACAAGGCATACTAAAAGGGAAAAAAAAGCCAAAAACAAAAACAAAAAACCGTAGTGTGAAGGACAAAACAAGTATCTGAACCAGACCCAAATGCAATAAGGATGTCAGAATTATTGACCATGAATTTAAAACAACTATGATTAAAATGTGAGGGTTTTTATTGTATTTCTATATGAAAGCAGCTAAGAACTGGGAAATGAAGTTAAAGCAACACTATTTACAATGGCAAAGAAATATCATGAAATACTTAAGAACAAAATTAACAAAAGTAGTCAAGACTTGCACATTAAAAACTGAAAGCAACTGAGAGAAGTTAGAGGCCTATGAAAATAAACAGATGTATTATGTAAATGAGCTGGAAGATAGCATAGTCTAAGAATGTCAGTTCTCCCCAAATTGATCTATACATTTAATACAATTCCAATCAAAATCCCAGCAGGTTGTTGTAGGGGTAGACAATCTAGTTCTAAAATTTACATGGGAAAGACTTAGATTTGTCAAAACAACTTAGAAAAAGAATAACAAACTGACAAATTTAAATAACCTGTTTTCAAGACTGATGGTAAAGCTAAATAGCTATGACCATGTAATGTTGGCATAAAGGTAGGTATCTAGACCAATGGTGCAGGCTAGACAATCCAGAAATATCAGAATGCATGCATGTTCAAGAGGTTTTCAACAAGGTAATAAAATATTTTATTGGAGAGAGAAGTCTTTTCAACAACCATAAGGTTGGAACCATAAGGTATCCCTATGGAAGAAAACAAACTTCAACACATCTCACAATGTTGCCAGAAATCAACTCAGTGTAAAACTGTTACATAAATCTGAAAGGATCTTCTAATATGCTTAAGCAATCATGCATTTGGGGGACTATGTGTTGGAACCATAAAAAAGGCAGAGATACTGGCACCAGAGACCACATCTTTACCTCTTAGGCCATGCTGTCTGTAATATAATGTGGTTACACCTAATAGATCAGAGAAAGTTAAATACAGTAATGAAGTACTCTACATCTTAGTTATTAACTAAATGACATGCATTTCTCTGCCGTGAGTGAAGCAATATAGCCGCAAAAAGTCTGCTCATCAAACAAGAAGAGACACATAGGGAGCAGGGATGGGTTGTTTAGAGCTTCATTTTTGCCATAGAACCATGGAAATCAACCTTTTCACTCATGAGTCCAAAAGGCAGGATTCAGTCCAAGAATAGACTGGCCTGGCCAATATTTCCCCAGACCCAGCTTATGTTTAGAATGTGATAAATTCTTTGTGTATGTTTAAGTGATAGGTCATGAGCATTCCAAGCCAAAAGGGTTATCCAATATCTTATTTATTCTAAGCTCTTCACTAGTTGATAACAGGCTATAATTAGATATCTCTTCTTTATAGTGAGAAAACTGTGAGTCAGGGGGTTATGAGAAATTACAGAAAAGTTGTAACACAAAATAGAACGTTAAGTGTCTGAGATGGTTGAAAACTCAAATGCTCCAGAGTGTTCAGGGAGAGACCCAAATTTTTATCAGATAAAGCTTCTTGAAGGGTCAGGTATTTGAAATAGCTTTAAAAATAATTGTGAGGGCAGCCCCGGTGACCCAGCGGTTTAGCGCCGCCTTCCGCCGGGTGTGATCCTGGAGATCTGGGATCGAGTCCAGCGTCGGGCTCCCTGCATGGAGCCTGCTTCTCCCTCTGCCTGTGTCTCTGCCTCTCTTTCTCTTTCTCTTTCTCTTTCTCTCTCTCTCTCTCTCTCTCTCTCTCTCTCTCTCTTTCTCTCTGTGAGTCTGTCATGAATAAATTGAAAAAAACTTTAAAAAATAAAATAAATAAAAATAGATAAGTAAATAAAAATAATTGTGAAAACTGACAGAAAGCCATTAATTCCTGGGAGAAAAATGCCTGTTATTTGCATTATTATTATTTTTCAGGGTCCACCTTTCCCTGGAGTTTGTAAATCTAAAGCTCTAACTGTACGGCGGTACTTGATCTTACCCAAAAGGTCAAGAACTGATGGCTCTGACTATTGAGGAATCTAAGTAATGGATTCCGGAGGTTTCAGTATATTAGGTACGTTCTCTATGACAAGATGATGGAAAGATTCATTGTATACATTCAATATTTGAAGTGAAGACTCCAAACAAGTGAATTGTTTTAAATACTCAGTAACTTAACCTACAGAAAAACCGATAATGGCAATCATAAATAGAATTGTGCAAGCTTTATATCAAGTGCATTGATAGTAGTTTGACTCAAAATGGGGAAAATATGTGACATGTACAATACTAATGAAGATTACCACAAGGGGAATAAAAAAAGGACGAAAAAACTGATGGCCAATTAAATTAAATCAGATCCATCAGAAAACCAGTTGGATATTCTTAGAGACTGAATGAGAAATCTTGAGAAAATGAATTTTAGTCAAAATCAATAGCTGGATGTATGCTAGGCCACTCCCCCAAAAAAACACAAAACCTGAGCCCTGAATCTTAGAAACATTTAACACCAACTTTCTGGGCACCTGGATGGCTCAGTGGTTGAGTGTCTGCTTTTGGCTCAGGGTGTGATCCCAGGGTCCTGGGATCAAGTCCCACATTGGGCTCCTTGCAGAGAGCCTGCTTCTCCCTCTGCCTATGTCTCTGCCTCTCTTTCTGTGTCTCTCATAAACAAATAAATAAATAAAATCTTTAAATAAATTAAACCAACTTTCCTGCCAACTCCTGTAGAGAGACATAGAAGTAAGAACCTCCAGACACAGTGGAAATCAGAATGAATCAGAAGCCTTGCTCCTTGCAAAGGTCTCCCCAAGTGTATTAACTTTCCTACTTGGAATCATTAGCATTTAACTCTGTTTCATGCCCACATTTAACTGAAATTCTGCAGGGGACAGCCTCAGATTTCACAAACAAGACATACCAAGAATATTCCATTGCTGGGGAGCCCATGTTGGAAAAGTCATTGATTTCACCATCTTGTATCTCTAACAAAATTATGACTCCAAGAAAGAAGAAAAACCCTCCATTCCCTTTTTTCTCTCTTCCTATTTCTTTCACTCCTCTTCAACTGGAGTACCATTTGCTTCCTAATCCAGAGCTGACATTTCTACTTTTAATTTTTATTTTTCTCTACTTGGTTTCCTGCTTTAGGGAAATCAACTGCCTCAATACTAGCGCCTCAATACTGAAGGGCCATGTCAACTTGGAGATCTGTGAGGAAGATCAGCCTGATATCTTCAATGGCTCTGCAAACAACCCTTCAGTCCGTACACCATTCCAGGGGCAGGATATGCCCCCACCCCAGATTCCCCAGGCTCCTTGCCTATGAAGTGTTCACACCTAGTGAGTTCAATACCAGGAGAACTCCAGAAAAGAAAAACAAATCTATCCTACACATTAGAGGAGGTACATTTTTTGTTTCTTCCCTCAGAGTTCTTCCTCAACTTCATGGGGTTGGTTTAACCACTAATAATAAGTTTTTAATTTAATGAGATGTGTTAGTTTTCTATTGTTGCATTAAAATTTATTACAGAATTAATGGCTTAACTTACACCTGTTTACAATCTCATATTTCTTTTTTTTAATATTTACTTATTTATTTTGAGAGAGAGAGAGAAAGCATGAACTTGAGTAAGGGGGGGTCAGAAGAGGAAAAAGAGGGTTAGAATCTCAAACAGACTCCCCACTGATCATAGAGGCTGACACTGGACTCCAGCTCACCACCCTGAGATCATGACCTGAGCTGAAACCAAGAATCAGACACTCAACCAGCTGAGCCGCCCAGGGGCCCCACTATCTCACTTTTCTGCAGTTGAAGTCCAGGTGGCTGAGCAGGATCATGAGGCCAAAATCCAGGTGTCAGGCAGTCTGCGCTCTTACCTGAAGCCTCTGAGAACCCACCTGCATGTCTATTCAGGTCGTCTAGATCCCCATTCTCTTCCTGCTGTTAGCTGCCACATCATTTTCTGTGTTCTAGAGACAGCCTGCTGTTTTTGGCTTATGGTTTCATCCATGTTCAAAACCTGTGGCAGCTGTGAGACTCTCCTCATACTTGGAGTAGCTCTGACATTCTAGCCCATCCAACTAATTCAGGATAATCTCCCTATTTGAAGGTGAAATGATTAGAAAACAGAACTACATTTGCAAAATCTCTTTGTCATGTGACACATTTATAAGCATGATATCTCATCGTGTCCACAGGCTTCAGAGATTAACTCATGGAATCTTGGGGCAGGGTGTGTGATTTCTAGCATTCTCCTTATAACATGAGGCTCTTAGTCAAATACAATAGTATTATTTTTAGTTTATTGTACATATTACTATCATCACAGATTTTTTCACCTTAAATACTGGGTTTGTTTTAGATATTGGTTTTCAGAAAGAATTTTTTTTTATTTTTATTATTTTTATTTATTTATTTATTTTTAATAAATTAATTTTTTATTGGTGTTCAATTTACCAACATACAGAATAACACCCAGTGCTCATCCCATCAAGTGCCCCCCCTCAGTGTTCGTCACCCATTCACTCCACCCCCCTCCCTCCTCCCCTTCCACCACCCCTAGTTCGCTTCCCAGAGTTAGGAGTTCAGAAAGAATTTTTTACGGATACCTCTAACTTATTTGTTGAAGTAATCCAGAGATTTGTTTTGTTTCTTTTCAAATCTAAAGACTATTATACATCATTTTTATCAACAATTTGCAATGATTGCTGTTGCAAATTTTAAAACAATCTTGGTCTCAAATTTTAACAGTAACTACAAATGTTCTTTTTACTTGTATTTTAATTTATTTAGTTTAAAAGTTATTGTAGATTTGATCATGTCATTAGTCATCTTTCAAATTCTCTTCCTGATTAGATAAATCCCAACTGCCATCAAATAACACAAGATCATTTACCACAGTCCCATTCCACAGATATCATTTCATTTTCTTATTCTTGCCCTATCCTTGCTATGCTATAGTCACAGAATTCTAAAAACAAGTGTCAATAACTTTAAAAGTGTTGAAATCATACAAAGCATAGTATATCACAGCAACAAAGTAAATAGAAATAAGATTGATACCTGAAAAATATCCCAAATATTTGAAAATTCAACAACACACTCTGAAATAACCCATGGAGCAAAGAAGAACTCACAAAGGCAATTAGAATATTTTGAACTGAATGAAGGGAAAATATACCCATATTTGTGGATTACAGCTAAGGCAAAGGATATAGGAACAATTATGGCATTAAAAATCTATATCAGAAATGCAGAAACATGTAAAATTAATTATCTACCACAAGAATCTGGAAATTAAAGAGCAAATTAACTGCAGAGAATGTAGAAGCTAAGAAAAAATACAATAAGCACATAAATAAAATATTAAATGGACAAATAAAAAATTAATGAAACCAATCTGATTCTTTGAAAAGATTGATAAAATTGATAAACCTCTAATAAGAATATTCAAGAAAATAGAAAGGACACTAATTACTAATCTCAGAGATGAAGGGGCCCTCCTCACGTATTCTACACATATTAAAAGAACAGTAGGGAATAACGTGAATAGTTTTATATCAATAAACTTGGAAGTCTAGATGAAATGGACAAACTCTTTGATATGAAGCTAACTAACACTAGAAAAAACAAAAAATCTGAATGGGCCCTCATCAACCAAAGGAGGAAGCCACAGCATTGCCCTGCTGCATGCAGGTCAGTTCTGCTGCTTCAACTCCATGGGACTCAGTAAATATGTAAATGAATGGAAATACTCACATGAAATCAATAATAATTAAATTTATCATGATTCCAGCTTGATTTGATTCATTATGAGAAAATAAGTTTTCAGATGATTTTGAATTAATGCTAGATTACACCTTGCTATAATCCAGACACCAATTATTTCAGAATATTGTATTAAACATCAACTCAATAACTCACTCTTCACTGCAGGTGTGCTCCCTGAATAAGCCAATCAAAAGCATTCTATCCCCATTGCCACTGTTGGGATCCAGAGTGGAAACGTGGTACCACATGGACCAGTGACACATAAGGACAGGTTTGCTGCTGGCTTCAGAGGCAGGCCCTGTTGGGAATGCCCAGGAGCAGCCCTTTCCATCCGCAGGTGTGAATGAGGATCCCTGGAGCCTCAGGGCCTAACGATTCTACCTTCAGGGAACAGACCCCGGGCGGAGCTGGACTGTGGACCAGGGACTGGGGAGACAGAAAGCCTGGGTGCCCTCTAACTCCTCTGGGCCAGGGGATTCATCAGCACCAAGGCCAGCGGTTCCTCAGCCCTCCTGGGAGTGAGTCTGGGGGCTTCCTGACCTCCTCACTAAGTATAGTTAGGGGTGGGTTTCTCCTTCTAACTTCTGGAATCACCGCCACATATTCATACCTCCTCCATGCTGAGAGAATCAGGTTGTTCTAACTAAGCAGATAATGTATACTGATAAACAAAGGAGCCCAGTGGACTAAGTCAGAAGTTTGCTCTAAGTAGATCTGGTCCCAAGGACCAGTTTACCTTTTAATTATGGACAAATTTGTTATTTCCTCTCTATGTGCTTTGGTCATTCTTTAGTTTTAACATTCAATCAGGTAAGAAAAAGCACTCCATAGGACATGTAAGTGACTGGCAATACCCACACAATGTAAAGTCTAATTAAATTTATTACACTCCCAGCATGGTCTGATTCATCATAAGGAAGCAAGTTTTTGAAGACTTTGAGTTACTGCTAAAATAGTATAGCAGTTTTCAGTAAATTCCCTTGAAGCGTTATTAATAATCAGCCAGTGGCTGTGACTTAAAATGTATTCCATTTGGAAGTCAGCCATAGGAACTCCCCTGTAGGAGATGAAGTATGTTCATACACCTCTTCAAAACTGCATGCCAGTAAAATTCCAAGATAAATATGCTTATAATCAAACTTCATAATATGTGGATTCTGGTCTGGTCGTGGTTCCAAGGAATTTATTTGACTAGTTACACACCTTCTTGGAATGACCAGTAAAACCTCTGCACCTATGGAAGGAACACTATGTTATGGACATGTTCTTGTGAACCAGTTTGAAGCAACTGACAGGTGCACCCAATGAAATGTTCTCTCCCTGAGCTTTATCTCCTAAGCAAATGACTTCAAGAGATGGAGCCAGTTGACAATTATGTCATTCTCAGAAACAGTAATAATACTATAGAAACAAACTCTTCACATGGCATGACCTCTGGTCTGCTCACTGCTGCCCAGCCCGCTTTGATGCTTGTCCAGTTCCCAAGCCCTGTCTTCCAGCTTTTTCTCTGAGCTCCTGAGAGGGTTCTAGTAAATTCCATCTTTGATTAAGAAATCATCTTCCTCTAACAATGAGACTGAAGAAAGAGAAATTAAGGAGTCAATCCCAAATACAATTGCACCCAAAAGCATATGATATCTAGGAATAAACCTAACCAAAGAGATAAAGGATATATACCCTAAAAACTACAGAACACTTCTGAAAGAAATTGAGGAAGACACAAAGAGATGGAAGAATATTCCATGCTCATGGATTGGAAGAATTAATATTGTGAAAATGTCAATGTTACACAGGGCAATTTACACATTTAATGCAATCCCTATCAAAATACCATGGACTTTCTTCAGAGAGTTGGAAAAAATTATTTTAAGATTTGTGTGGAATCAGAAAAGACCCCGAATAGCCAGGGGAATATTAAGAAAGAATAGCTGGGGGCATCTCATTGCCAGATTTCAGGTTGTACTACAAAGCTGTGGTCATCAAGACAGTGTGGTACTGGCACAAAAACAGACACATAGATCAATGGAACAGAATAGAGAATCCAGAAGTGGACCCTCAACTTTATGGTCAACTAATCTTTGACAAAGAAGGAAAGACTATCCACTGGAAAAAAGACAGTCTCTTCAATAAATGGTGCTGGGAAAATTGGACATCCACATGCAGAAGAATGAAACTAGACCACTCTCTTGCACCATACACAAAGATAAACTCAAAATGGATGAACGATCTAAATGTGAGACAAGATTCCATCAAAATCCTAGAGGAGAACACAGGCAACACCCTTTTTGAACTTGGCCACAGCAACTTTTTGCAAGATACATCCATGAAGGCAAGAGAAACAAAAGCAAAAATAAACTATTGGGACTTCATCAAGATAAGAAGCTTTTGCACAGCAAAGGATACCGTCAACAAAACTAAAAGACAACCTACAGAATGGGAGAAGATATTTGCAAATGACATATCAGATAAAGGGCTAGTTTCCAAGATCTATAAAGAACTTATTAAACTCAACAGCAAAGAAACAAACAATCCAATCATGAAATGGGCAAAAGACACGAAGAGAAATCTCACAGAGGAAGACATAGACATGGCCAACAAGCACATGAGAAAATGCTCCGCATCACTGGCCATCAGGGAAATACAAATCAAAACCACAATGAGATACCACCTCACACCAGTGAGAATGGGGAAAATTAACAAGGCAGGAAACCACAAATGTTGGAGAGGATGCGGAGAAAAGGGAACCCTCCTGCACTGTTGGTGGGAATGTGAACTGGTGTGGCCCCTCTGGAAAACTGTGTGGAGGTTCCTCAAAGAGTTAAAAATAGACCTGCCCTACGACCCAGCAATTGCACTGCTGGGGATTTACCCCAAAGATACAGATGCAATGAAACGCCGGGACTCCTGCACCCCGATGTTTCTAGCAGCAATGTCCACAATAGCCAAACTGTGGAAGGAGCCTCGGTGTCCATCGAAAGATGAATGGATAAAGAAGATGTGGTTTATGTATACAATGGAATATTCCTCAGCCATTAGAAATGACAAATACCCACCATTTGCTTCAACATGGATGGAACTGGAGGGTATTATGCTGAGTGAAGTAAGTCAATCAGAGAAGGACAAACATTATATGATCTCATTCATTTGGGGAATATAAAAAATAGTGAAAGGGAATAAAGGGGAAAGGAGAAAAAATGAGTAGGAAATATCAGAAATGGAGACAGAACATGGAAGACTCCTAACTTTGTTGCTGTATCCAAGGAGAATCATGGCAAGGGAGGTTGATCCAGGTATCAACTGGGTAACATAATGTCTTCCATCCCCACCATTTCCAGCCTGTATCTGCTCTTGAGAGCTCACTTGGATAGCTCAAGATATAGGAAAGGGAACTGAATCCAATAGCTTAGCAACCAGGAAGATCCATGTTCAAATTTCATGCTTTGTGTGATAGTTTTATCATTCTGGCAAGTTCTTTAACCTCTTTAACTCTCATTTTCTTAAAAATGTATATTATTTCACTTAACTTGTACATTACTGAAAGATGGGAGAATTTTGTGGTAGTAGCTGGCACATGTGTGTGCCAGACGTGACAGCAATTATTATTATTATTATTATTATTATCATCATCATCATCATCATTATTATTCATGTCATCAGATCACTTCTCTACAGGGCAGTGCAATTGCAGAAGCTCACATTTTGGAGTTGGTTGGGTTTGCTTTGAAATTTGGACCTGCCAATGTCCAGTAGTGTAAAAATTCAAGCATAAATGCAACCCAACAAGTTGGCTACAACCAACTGGCATGCACTTCACCATACTTGAGCCTCATCTCTTTTCCCATAAATGGGAAATAAACTTAGCCTTGTCAAGATTTGTGGGAGTCAACTGAATAGTATGTTTAACACCCATAACTGTAGTGGCTTATCATAAGTGTGTGATTTCCATCATTTTCCTCCTATTTTCTTTGTCTTTTCTTCTGTTTCCACCTCACAATCCATTAGACACTAACATCTTCTCAGTCTAATCCTCAAGATCCTGCTGAGTTTGGTTTCAGTTTAACCTTTGGGGATTACTTCAACTTGTCTGCTAACAAATCCTCCACTCTGTCTAGACCTGCCTCAGGGCCAACTTCTGACCATTGTCCCTTACCATCCTCACCTGTGCCTCTGTCACAGGCTTTGTGTCACGGGCAGCACAGTGTGCAACCTGCTCCTTTGGCTGTGTCAGCTCGCAACTGTGCTCCACAGGGTGACTTCCCCACAGCTGCCTGTTTTCTCACTGACCAGACACAAGGTCTCTTGAGGACAGGGAGGCACAGTACAATGCTCTCTCTCACGGTGGCCACAGAAACTTTGGGCCTCTCTCTCTGTCACTAATGCTTTCATTCCTCGTCTATTCCCCAATAAAAGGAATTGACTACTTAATTCATTTTCCCTCTTTCCTTTGACAGCAGTACAGGACAATCTTTATGAAACAGCAGAATAGAAGAAGACACTTTTTTGAGTTTAGAAGTATATGTTGCTGAGCCATAAAATGAAACTCTCATATCAAAACAGTTCATCCTTGTCCCTTTTGTCATTTTTGTTAAAACAAATTACTTTGTAGATGAACTAGAGAAGTTGGATTTTCTTGACTTCTTGTGGGTTTATGCATGATTCATCTCTCGTCTCTGCTAGAGAGGCTGTTAGTGCCATGGCTGAGCATGCAGCTGACCCCAGTCCACCCCTTGCTGGCCATGTGGTCCCAGCAAAGGAGGACACCACCCCTCCTGTGTTGCTCTGGTGAGCACTATGTGGGATGCTGGAAGAAAGGTGGGTATGAGAATATTTACACTCCCAATGACAAAGCCTGTGCTTGGAGCCAAGAGTCTTCTCTCTCTCTCTCTCTCTCTTTTTAATTTTGGTGAGAAATACCAAGTAAGGGAAGTTCTCTATAGTCCATTTAGAGGCTTTATGTTTCTTCTTTTAAGTCGCTTCCAACCACTAGATGATTCTGAACCAGCTCATGCCAGCTTGACAAGTGTCCCATGGGAGGGAAGGTTTTGATGAAATGGTCTCTCAGAAGTCCTCTTGTGAGGACGTTACCCTGTATTGACAATTTGGCAGTTTGAAGGATGACTGCCACCAAAATGAAAACAAACTAGTAAGTTAGCCTGCCATGTTCCATGGATGCTGACAGAAATGAAGGACTTAACAGTTAAAGCAGCAGCAGGCTCTACCTGAGTTCTGCTAGCTCCTTGAGGCCGAAACCCCACTGGACAAGGCCAAAGTCTAGGGGGAGGCTACATGTGCAGTGGAGCATAACCACGGAAGGACCTTGAGCTTAGCGAATCCATCACCTCTGCAGCAGGCAGCCAGCAGCCAGCAAATCTGCCTTTGGCTTCACCCAGGCATGAAGATCGAGCGCAGCAAGCACCATGTAGTGCATTCTTTTCTGCTTCCCTCACTTTTCAAGAATCACAAGCTGAAGACAATCCTGAGACATGGCCAGGAGAAAAAACAGTCAAGGCATTGAGATGTTGACCCACTCAACAAGATGGGTAGGAGTGACAGAGGCCCAAGGTGGGCTGTAAATGACACCATCCATCTGGTGAAATGCTACTATACCTTATCCTTTGCCAAAACACTACTGGCTGGCCTGAGTGCATGTCTTTATTGTAGAGATTCATTTTCAATGTTGGGAAAGAACAAAAGAAATGGTCATTTGATGAATTTAAAACCATAGGAAATTGAAAGCAAAATGGCCCCATTTGAAGATATTTACTTCAACGTTTATCACAGAGTGACTAAATTTATTCTGAATGTTGCAAGAGAAGATAATTATGGGAAAACTCATTGTTTTGTTAAAATTATCACTCATATAGTATGCATTTGTTGGCAGAAAAATCCGTGAATTCAAGAATATAATGATTTGTAAGAACCGAATTGAGAAGTCCTGGTTTAGCAAAATGCAATCAAAGTCAGGATTGTTGTTGGCTACTATGCCTGCAAAACTAGTACAAATCAAGACTGACAAGCAACTGTTCCATTTGTGCTTTGTTGTTATCAAGCATTTATAATTAAATTCTTGATTTAAATGCATTTCATTTCAGATATCGAAGGACACTTATAACTAAGGAAAAATAAAAACCACACAATTAGATATAATGGCACAAATATTTCAACAGACTTTTGAAATACTGTGGTTTCACAAAGGTGGCATTTATAGCTTACTATAAATTCTGAATGCAATATAGTCAGATGTGTGATACTGAGAATATATATTTAAATATTTAGATATTCACCTAAGGGGTGTGATACTAGATTACAGGAAGAGCAGATAAAGCTATGTAGACTATGGCATGGAGAACATGAACTCCCTTCCCTGGCAGTCTTGGAGAAATCTCGCTGACTCTGTTGGAGAGGAAAGAATAGTAACCTTTGCATTTAGTAACAAGGAACCAGCAACAGAATACTTAGCACATGCCAGACACTATTTTAAAGATTTTAAGGCCACCTGGGTGGCTCAGTGGTTGAGTGTCTGCCTTTGGCTCAGGTCATGATCCCAGAGTCCTGGGATCGAGTTCTGCATCGGATTCCCCACAGGGAGCCTGCTTCTCCTCCGGCCTGTGTGTGTGTGTGTGTCTCTCTCTGTGTCTCTCATGAATAAATAAATAAAATCTTTTTAAAAAGGAGGAGATTAGAAAAAAAAAAAAGGAGGAGATTAGGACATAGACAGACATGCATGTAGGGAAGGCCGAGTAAGAACACAGGGAGAAGACAGCCATCTACAAGTCAAGGAAAGAGGCCCCAGAAGAAAGCAACCCTGCCAACACTCTGATCTTGGACTTGGAACCTCCAGAACTGTGAAACAATACATTTCTGTAATTTCAGCTCCCATCCGTGGTGCTTTCTCATGGCAGCCCTGGGAGACTACGATAGTGCTTCAGTCCCTGTCTCTAAGTTCCTTGCTCCAAAAAAAAATCACCTTGTCAATGTTGCCATTCTGGGACAAATTTTCATCCTTTTGCTTCTGAATTATCATACCTGTTTCCCTGATTTATGCATATGTTCTGGACCCACAGACACTACCTGGAACCAGCTGCAGAGCGGAGAGCGCCATCTCCATCATTACGAACAACTTAGATGGTACCTATGACAGATCTATCACTTTCTGGAAGCCAACTTTTGTCCACATGATCTATGTAAATTATATCCCTTAACCTCCACAATATCCCTAGGAGGTAGAAACCTTGTATACTTACAGATGAAGAGACTGAGGGTCATAGAGGTTAATAAATGTGCCACCCACAGTGGTGCAGTTAGTAAGATGAAAGGATTAAAAGTCAAGGTTAGATGGGACTGACAATCCCAGAGTCCACTCAGTCATGAGTAATGACAAACTGGACAGGCCCTGGACTTTGAGCCCCCTACGCAGGTAAGAACTAGAGCCTGAGCAGCTGAGAAATGTACTCCCTGCAGGGACGATGACTCTCAAAACAAGAAAAGAGGAGTTTAGCCAATGGAGACATTCTTCTTACTCACCAACTTAGTAATGTGATAAATCCTAAGGCAGAGAGAGGAAAGTGGGACAGAGGCTTACACGCATCTGTGCTCTGCCCACAGAACAGGGAACATCAGGAGTGGGACAGAACAGTTCCACCCTGACACCATCCTTGGAGGACAAACGTAATTGCTCCTCCTTCCGAAAGATAATTGACTCTCCAGGTAGAATTCATCTTTCTTCCCTCTGACTGTCTTCCAGTGTGGACTCTCTAATGGAACTTGCTTTCTCTTACATCATGGACAATTGTGGAGATACCCAATATCCCTAATAGGTTGTAGGCTCATGAGGAAAGTCTTCCTATCTTAGCATTTTGTCTTACTCTCAGTAGCTAACATTTTTCCTCATGTAAAGTAAAATCTTCATGACATGTAAGTAAATGATTGAAATTGAATACATATTAAGCAAAACAGATTGATGTGTATTTATGACAAATGGCCGGGCTCCCTTTTCCCTGTGGCATGATGAACTTTATGTTCAGTGTACTGAGTGCTACGCGAGAGGAAGTCCTGGTTTAAATTCTCCTCATGCAGGAGGATATGAAACCAGTTTGGAATCTAACAACGCATCTTAATTGCTGAGACTGAATACACAGCCTTAGCATTTCAGTTTAGCTCCTGGATTTCTAAAACAATGAACTAATTATTCAACAGTTAACAAACCAAATAGCATGAAACTGGTTACAATTTTTGTAAGTAAATTTGAATATTTTCTGCTCTTGACTCTCATTTTGTACAATGTTTAAAACAATGAATTATTAATATGACTGAATATTTTCCATGGGAAGGAGAAACTTTCCAAAAGCTTTTAATAACAGAAGTAAATTATAGATTTGGCATTCGTAAATTTCAACTTGAGGAATATCATTCATTTTTGTTGGGGTGAGTACATTTTGAACTAAAGGATTAAAAGTAATATTTTCACTCCCAATTAGGGAAAGCCAGTTATTGGAATCATGATTTACCAGACATCATTTTAGAATAAAGAGATATAAGAAGGGTGCCTGGGTAGCTCAGTCACTTAAGGTCTGCCTTCAGCTCAGGTCATGATCTCAGGGTCCTGGGATTGATCCCCACCTGGGGCTCCCTGCTCAGTGGGGAACCAGCTTCTCTTCTCCCTCTCCCTCTGTTCACTCATGCTCTCTCTCACTCACTCTCTCTCTCAAATAAATAAATAAATAAAATCTTAAAAAGGAAGGAAGGAAGGAAGGAAAGATGAAAGAAAGAAAGAAAGAAAGAAAGAAAGAAAGAAAGAAAGAAAGAAGAAAGAAAGAAAGAAAGAAAGAAAGAAAGAAAGAAAGAAAGAAAGAAAGAAATTTAAGAATGTAAGCTAATTGAAATTCATGATTTGTGATTCCCTTTGAAATATAATTTTGAAAAGGAAATAAATACACTATTGTTGATAGTAACCATTCTTTGTTTTAACAACCATATTATAACTAATCCACTTTCTTTGCCAGGAAAGACTCCTCTGGGGGGGGGGGGGGAGAAAGACTCTTCTGGTCTTCCCTTGGGCTGAATGAGACCTCTCTTTGAGGCTCTCCCAACACCCCGTGCACATCTCTAGAATGTGCTCATCATGTCAACTCCACCAGTGTGGCCATCTCCCATGTTAAAAAGTAAAACCTTCAAGGGAAGGAACAGTCACATTCCGCCAGCATAGATTCTGGACAATGATGTGTATGTATTTCAGGACTGACATTCCTCGTCCTGCATAATGGCTACTCATGGTCTTCACATTTCTCAGACCACTGTCCAAGCTCTTCACAATTAGGTCCCTGGGTCCTTTCCAACTGTAAGCTCCCAGCACTGTGTGAACATTTGAGACTGCAAAATACTCCCCTGTCCAGTTGTTCCCCTGCCTGGGCTCATGCCCTTGGGCTCCCCAGTTCCCTACAGTGAGAGAGAACTGCCATATTTTGAATCGGCCTACTTCATAGATCATGAAGAAGCCTCATTCGCAGTGAGAACTAACATTCCCATCTGCCCAACCAGTATCGCCCTCCATGATTCCTTTGTTATAGCTTCATCAATTATAATGTGTTTTGTGGTTATATAGAATCATGCCTTTTTATTCAGACTCAGCTTTAGGCTAGTTAAAGGCAAGGGCCATAGTCCTCGGCAGCACCAACACAGTGATTGACACATGAGGTGACATTCTAGAATTACTTCCTGAATTAAGACAATTTCCTCACTGAAGTAGTATATTTACCAAAAAATAGAAACAAGAACCATCTTCCTAACATTGGTGCCTTCTGCCCTTAGAAGTTCCATGGCAAAAACAATTTAGCTATCACCACAAACTATGTATTTTTTAATTGATATGGGGAAAAATACTTGAATAACCACCTCACTTTTGGAGTGCAAATTCAAACTAATGCCAGAGGCCATCAGTGACAAATTAGTTTGAAAAATTGAATTGTTGGGGTACCTGGGTGACTCAGTCAATCAAGGATCTGCCTTCGACTCAGGTCATGATCTCAGGGTCTTGGGATAGAGCCTCACATCAGGCTCCCTGTTCAGCAGAGAGTCTGCTTCTCGTTCTCCCTCTGCCTCCTCCCCTCTGCTCATGCTCTATCTCTGTCTCTGTCACCATCTCTCTCTCTCTCTCTCTCTCTGTCTGTCTCTCTCTCTCAAGTAAATAAATAAATAAAATCCTTTTTTAAAAAGAAAAAGAAAAAGTGAATTGTTATTAAAAGATTAATGCCCAAATTCGAGAATCTAATTTAAAGATTTTTTTTTAATTTGGGAGAGAGCATGGGGGAGGGGAGGAGAGGCAGACAGAGAAGGATAAGCAGATTGCCCTTTAGTGAGGCTTGATCTCAGGACCCCAAGATCATGACCTGGGTAGAAATCAAGAGGCAGGTGCTTAACTGACTGAGCCACCCGGGTGCCCCTCAATAACCTAATTTAAACATTTTAAATAAATTTAACTTTAATTCTTGGGGCACTTGGGTGGCTCAGTTGTTGAGCATTTGCCTTTGGCTCAGATCGTGATCCCAGGGTCCTGGGATCAAGTCCCACACCAGGTTCCTCACAGCGAGCCTGCTTCTCCCTCTGCCTATGTCTCTGTCTCTCTCTCTGTGTCCCTCATGAATAAATAAATAGAATATTTTTTAAATTAACTTTAATTCTTGATTATTGTAGTTGAAGGTAGAAGAAAAAATCTTGAAAATCCTGGAATGCATCCAAAAGGAATTCAACCCTTAAAGATGCCTTTTATTCAAATTTGCAAATACAAATGTGATGACATCAATGTTGAGACACACCCCAACACTGAGGTAAACACAATACCAACCTCTCCCAAAATGGTGGCATGCAAGGAATTTTCAGGGTTCAAGAATAAGTAAAATGAATATGGTCCACTTTAAACTCCCCAAAGTTCAGTTACATTTATATAAACTTTCAGAAAGCACCTCTTTATCCTGTTATTATACAAACAGACACCTTAGTGATGTAGGCAAATCCTACAAAAGGCAATTGTTGTATCAACAGAAAGTGCAAAACAAGAAGACTGCAAGCAAACCAGAGAGCCTTTATTATGTACTGAAATGAGTTTCCACAAAGTATATTGAATTCTTAATCCAATTTTAGATAAGGCCTGTAAGAAGATAATTAAGCCTGGGCACTGGGGTGGCTCAGTGATTGAGCATCTACCTTTGGCTCAGGGCACGATCCCAGGGTCCTGGGATCAAATCCTGCATCAGGCTCCCTGCAGGGAGCCTGCTTCTCCCTCTGCCTGTGTCTCTGCCTCTCTCTGTGTGTCTCTCATGAATAAGTAAATAAAATCTTTTTTAAAAAAAGAAGGTAATTAAGTTAAAGGAGGTCATAAGGAGGTGGGGTCTTAAGTCAGCGTGCCTGGTGTCCTTATAATAAGAGGAACACACCCCAGAGATGGATCTCTCTCTCTCTCTCTCCCTCTCTCTCTATTCCCCACCCCACACGCAGAGCGAAGGCACCATTTGCAGGCCAAAGAGAGAGGCCTCACCAGAAGCCAGCCTGGAAGGCACATTGATCTTGGACCTTTGGCCTCCAGAAATGTGAGAAATAGATTTCTGTTGCTTAAGCCCCCGGTCTGTGGTGTTCTGCTATGGTGGCCCGAGCTGACTAATAGAGCCTGTCTGTTTCCCTTAATTCAAGTCTATTTGCCATCTCACCAATATTAATGATCATCTTTCTGGAAAAAATATGAATTATCAGCAATTAAAGGCCTACAAATTAGTAGGTATTACTAAAGAATCTGGAGGGCATTGTTCATATGGATATTTATGTGATAGGAAAATCCTTTGTTAGGCTGTCAAAGTATTTTGTCTTATTGAGAGGTTTGTGGTCACAAAGGGTTACTCTCTAATGTCTAGTAGTCTCCTGTTCATTGGGGAAAGTATGGGTTTGGAATAAGTCATGGATATCTGACTCGAATTCCAAACCTTATATTTATTAGTTGTGTGACCAGAGGCAATTTCCATAATTTCTCTGAGTGTCAGTTTTTCTCATTTCTACAGGAAGAGAATTATACCTCTCTTCATTGCTGAGGGAAATGTGATATTGTATTCAAAGTTTCTGGAAGAGAATCAATATTATTTTTTGGTGTTCTTTGGGATTTCATAGGCTTCCAGGATACCAGAATTTGCCAGAGCTGCTTAGGAAGCAAATGTTGTGATGTGAATTCTCACTTATCTATGTATTAGGATACTCAGAACATTCTTTTGGTAGGAGGGCCAAAAGGCAAAGTAAACTTTTGATCAGTATTTACTCAACTACAGATCACTGCTGTAAAGATTACTGGACTTGACCACAAAAGAACTGGGCCCAAGACCAGGGTCTGCCACTTTCTGTGGAACTTATGACCAGCTCTTTTATCTCTGACCTCAAGTTCCTCATCTGTGAAATGGGATTGACTACCTCTTTGGAAATCACAGATGTTTGTGGGATCGAAAGCAACACACAAAAGCATTTTGCAATTCGTCAAAAGAGAAATTGGGTTGTAATAGAAACAGATCACTGGATTTGTGTGGGAATTCAGATTGCAGTGACTGAGGACTCATATATTCATTCAACCAATATTTAGAGAAATGATTCTAGGCCCTTTGCTAGGCACAAAGTCTACCTTGATTAATGAGAGGAATTTGGCTCCTGACTTCAAAGAATGTTCCATAAATCAAGGGAGATGGATGCCAAACACACAAGTAAACCAATACATGTATTATTTTAAACTATGATGAGTTCTGAACAAAAAGAATAAGCAGTCACGAAAAAGCATTTCTAAGATGGGGTGGGGGCTGATTTAGACTGAGTGTCAAGGTCAGCATCTCACTGCTGGGAGGAGAGTGGGAAAGACAGCATCCTGGCCACCAGGACAGGACGGGAGAGGATTGGACCCAGAGGGAAGGAAGGAAGCATATATATTAGGGTCAGATATATTTTGCTAATGGACTGGCCAGGTGGGTTTGCTCAAATAAGCAAAGGTGGCAAGGTCACCTCCCTATATGGGGAAAGAAGTAATATAAGCAGGAGGAAGTAGCACTAATCTTTTTGAATAAAAGTTTTTGCTAGACCAATAACTTTTGAAAATTATTAGCAAGTCTGATTTGAAATGTTTTGATAATTCTTCCACTTTCTTACAGGAAGAGTAATGTAACTCCACCAATTTCACAGCAAGAAATGAAGGCAAGGCATTGCTTGGGGTTGGGAGAGAAAATTAGTCACGATTTTACTCAATATTAAACAGTCAAGGTAGCTTACCATTGTATTTCTCTCATGCGAATTGAATATAAGACTTTGTGATTATACTTCAACTTCAATACCATAAGTTGTTATGCCTTTGAAACTTTTCTAAAGTTTCCCTACATGTGCCTTTCACAGAACCACTTGTATTTTGTTCCTTCAATTTAAGTAATCATAATTATTTTAATTCTACCTCTCCTATTTTATATCCTATTTTTTTCTTTTTTTTTTCATTTGCCTTTGTGGGAAGCATCTTATTAGTTTATAAGAAATGGCAGGTTTTCATAACTTTAACTTCAACACAATAAAAATAACATTTCGACCATTTTCCCAAGGACAGAAGTCATGAAAGGAACTTGAGACTGTAGGTACATCAATAAAACCTGATAGACTTTTCCAATAAAATACCAGCCAGCAGAATTTGGAGTTACAATACTTTCAGGTTTCGATCATCACCACATTTCAATCTGTCATCTGCTCTTCATTATTAGTAC
This sequence comes from Canis lupus dingo, assembly GCF_003254725.2. Lineage (NCBI taxonomy): Eukaryota > Metazoa > Chordata > Mammalia > Carnivora > Canidae > Canis > Canis lupus. The sequence continues at coordinate 5,965,286 of NC_064276.1, forward strand.
CCTCTAAAATATTTCTTTCGGTTTTATCTGCTCTCATAATACCCTGTTCTCAGGAGCTGGCAGGAAGGGAGGCTGCTTCTTCTCTCACAAGGAGCTCATAAGCTGCCTGTAATTCCTCACCCTCCAAGTGGTTTTCTCACAGCAAATGTTTCCATAAATTCCTTTCTTTTCAACTTGTGAAATGATTGATTCATTTTGTAATGCATCCTTCATTCACCCTTGTTCACATAAAAATAAAAAATTGCAATACACTATTGCATTGATATAGTAATGTCACTATCTGTTGCTAGTATTAAAGATCCTGTTTATATCAAATCCATGTGAAATAGGCTTATAGTGACAACACCAATAATGTCATATATTTGCGTTAAGTCTCTTCTCCAAACCTTGAAATGCGACTGAAGTAATAAGCAATTAAGAATCAACCTGCTCTAAGGAGATAAGTGATTTTCTTCCAACCAATAATCTAGTGAATCCTCCTAAGGTTCAGAGACAGATGCTTCCAGCTTCTCAAGAGCTTCAGCAGTGACTTTGCTAGGACACCACGCCCTCCCTAAGTGCTCTCTCCAGGAAAGAGATACAGACCTAGAGTATAGATATTCTTAGCATCTTTCATGTTTTCAGACTGGTCAGAGCCCACCGTACCTCAAGCTACTCTGTTTGGGCCAGGGATGTCAAACTAGCTTATCTTCTCTCCCGGCCTCTAACATTCACCTAAACTTGAGGGCAGGGAAAATGATCATTTTAAGTAAACTTGGTCTACAGATAACATTATTATACAAGGAATAAATTTGATTTTGCTTTCTCATATGGATATCTGTGCCCTCTATGCTAAACAACACAATTGTAAGGAGAAAAACCATAGTTATAAATCCCCTTTCTATAACACTTCAAGGCTTATATAAGGTTCCTATCAGTTTCTCATTTTGATTTTGATCCACACGCCAGTACCATGGGGAAGGGAGACCAGTTACTGGCCCTATTTCACAGGTGAGGAAAATAATAAAACATGGTGGTGATTTTGCCAAAGCCTCAAAGCTCACACTCAGTGAGGTCCAGCCAGGCTGTCCAACTCCCTGTTCCAGCCCCTTTTGCTGTAGCAGGAGCCACCTCTGGACTCCTTGACCCCTGGGGACTGTTGTCTTTCCATGCCTCTCCAGGGTAGGTTCTGTAGACAGATAAAGGACGAATGAGAACAATGTGTGTACTAAATTATCTCAGCATCTCTCTCAATGATTTCACTTCATCTGGAGCTGGCTGTTTAAAAAAAAAGGCTATAAGCATATTTTCTTAATTTGGGTCATTGTATATTAGCTTATTGCAGATCGACTGTTCCCACTAAGAACAACTAGAAAGGCCAGAGAAACATAAAAAGAACTATGTGTGTGTGTGTGTGTGTGTGTGTGTGTGTGTGTGTGTGTATCCGTCTGTCTGTCTTCAACTCAAAGTCTTCTTTTATGACTTTCTCTCTGTGTCTAATTTACTATGCTAACTCTTGGTGTGTTTCTCTTCATATGAAGTGTGTGTGGGATTTACTGTGCACTTTATGCCTTACATCACTCATCAGTTTTTTAAAGTGTTAAGCTTTGATTACTCAAATATTGCCTATCCTTTTTTGTCCTCTTTTCCTATTTTTTTATTTCAAGATTTTATTTTAATTCTAGTTAACATATAGTGTCATATTGATTTCCGGAGTATAATTTAGTGATTCATCACTTACATACAACAACCAGTGCTCATCACAACAAGAACCCTCCTTCATCCCCATCAACCAGTTACCCCATCCCCCACCCAATGCCCTCCATCAGTGTGTTCTCTATGGTTAAGAGTTTCTTATGGTTTGCTTCTCTCTCTCTCTCTCTCTCTCTCTCTTTTTCCCCTCCTGTATATTCATCTGTTTGTTTCTTAAATTCCACAAATGAGTGAAGTCATATGGTATTTCTCTTTTTCAGACTTATTTTTTTCCTGTTTTAGACCCATAATTCAATATATGTCAAACCTTTTCATCATGTCCAATGTATCTCTGGGACTCGCACCTGATTTTCCAGAAGACTTCTCAGCAGAAACAAAGAAGTCCAAAAGATCTGAGAGTGCAATATTCAAATTATTAAAAGAAAATAAATGTCACATTAGATCTATCTACCCATTAAAAACACCATTTTGGAAATCCTTCTATTTCTAGGTCTTTCTCTCTTTCTCTCCCTGAACCCCCTTTATCCCTGCTTTTTTAAATTTATTTTTTATTGGTGTTCAATTTGCCAACATATAGAATAACATCCAGTGCTCATCCCATCAAGTGCCCCCCTCAGTGCCTGTCACCCAGTCACCCTGTCCCCCCGCTCACCTCCCCTTCCACTACCCCTTGTTCATTTCCCAGAATTAGAGTCTCTCATGCTTTGTCACCCTCACTGATATTTCCCACTCATTTCTTCTCCTTTCCCTTATAATCCCTTTCACTATTTCTTATATTCCCCATATGAGTGAAACCATATAATGTTTGTTTGTCCTCCTCCAATTGACTTACTTCACTCAGCATAATACCCTCCAGTTTTATCTGATAGAATTTGTAACCAGAAGATCCTCCTTAAAAAAATACTCCCAGAAGGAAGAATAAAGACAATAGAAGTAACAGAAAGCAAGAAAAATGATAAATACATTGGTAAATCTAAAGGAATATGGATGTTGTAAAATAATAATATTCTATTGACTTTTAAACAATAGTTTCAAAACTATTGCCCTTTATTTTCATAGGAGAATGAAAATAAAGGGCAACAAAAGTATAAAATATAAAAAAAGAATTGCCCACAGTAGGAAAACAAACAGTCTTTTGAATAAATCATGGTGGGTCAAGTGGATATTCACATGGAAAAAAATATATTGGCTTAAACTTCATACCATAGACAAAAATCAATTCTTTTTTGTTTGTTTGTTTTTGTTTTTGTTTTTAATTTATTTTTTATTGGTGTTCAATTTACTAACATACAGAATAACACCCAGTGCCCGTCACCCATTCACTCCCACCCCCCGCCCTCCTCCCCTTCTACCACCCCTAGTTCATTTCCCAGAGTTAGCAGTCTTTACGTTCTGTCTCCCTTTCTGATATTTCCCACACATTTCTTCTCCCTTCCCTTATATTCCCTTTCACTATTATTTATTATATTCCCCAAATGAATGAGAACATATAGTTTGTCCTTCTCCGACTGACTTACTTCACTCAGCATAATACCCTCCAGTTCCATCCACGTTGAAGCAAATGGTGGGCATTTGTCATTTCTAATAGCTGAGTAATATTCCATTGTATACATAAACCACATCTTCTTTATCCATTCATCTTTCGATGGACACCGAGGCTCCTTCCACAGTTTGGCTATCATGGCCATTGCTGCTATAAACATCGGGGTGCAGGTGTCCCGGCGTTTCATTGCATTTGTATCTTTGGGGTAAATCCCCAACAGTGCAATTGCTGGGTCGTAGGGCAGGTATATTTTTAACTGTTTGAGGAACCTCCACACAGTTTTCCAGAGTGGCTGCACCAGTTCACATTCCCACCAACAGTGTAAGAGGGTTCCCTTTTCTCCGCATCCTCTCCAACATTTGTGGTTTCCTGCCTTGTTAATTTTCCCCATTCTCACTGGTGTGAGGTGGTATCTCATTGTGGTTTTGATTTGTATTTCCCTGATGGCAAGTGATGCGGAGCATTTTCTCATATGCATGTTGGCCTTGTCTATGTCTTCCTCTGTGAGATTTCTGTTCATGTCTTTTGCCCATTTCATGATTGGATTGTTTGTTTCTTTGGTGTTGAGTTTAATAAGTTCTTTATAGATCTTGGAAACTAGCCCTTTATCTGATATGTCATTTGCAAATATCTTCTCCCATTCTGTAGGTTGTCTTTTAGTTTTGTTGACGGTATCCTTTGCTGTGCAAAAGCTTCTTATCTTGATGAAGTCCCAATAGTTCATTTTTGCTTTTGTTTCTTTTGCCTTCGTGGATGTATCTTGCAAGAAGTTACTGTGGCCGAGTTCAAAAAGGGTGTTGCCTGTGTTCTTCTCTAGGATTTTGATGGAATCTTGTCTCACATTTAGATCGTTCATCCATTTTGAGTTTATCTTTGTGTATGGTGCAAGAGAGTGGTCTAGTTTCATTCTTCTGCATGTGGATGTCCAATTTTCCCAGCACCATTTATTGAAGAGACTGTCTTTCTTCCAATGGATAGTCTTTCCTCCTTTATCGAATATTAGTTGCCCATAAAGTTCAGGGTCCACTTCTGGATTCTCTATTCTGTTCCACTGATCTATGTGTCTGTTTTTGTGCCAGTACCACACTGTCTTGATGACCACAGCTTTGTAGTACAACCTGAAATCTGGCATTGTGATGCCCCCAGATATGGTTTTCTTTTTTAAAATTCCCCTGGCTATTCGGGGTCTTTTCTGATTCCACATAAATCTTAAAATAATTTGTTCTAACTCTCTGAAGAAAGTCCATGGTATTTTGATAGGGATTGCATTAAACGTGTATATTGCCCTGGGTAACATTGACATTTTCACAATATTAATTCTGCCAATCCATGAGCATGGAATATTTTTCCATCTCTTTGTGTCTTCCTCAATTTCTTTCAGAAGTGTTCTATAGTTTTGAGGGTATAGATCCTTTACATCTTTGGTTAGGTTTATTCCTAGGTATCTTATGCTTTTGGGTGCAATTGTAAATGGGATTGACTCCTTAATTTCTCTTTCTTCAGTCTCAGTGTTAGTGTATAGAAATTCCACTGATTTCTGGGCATTGATTTTGTATCCTGCCACGCTACCGAATTGCTGTATGAGTTCTAGCAATCTTGGAGTGGAGACTTTTGGGTTTTCTATGTAGAGTATCATGTCATCGGCGAAGAGGGAGAGTTTGACTTCTTCTTTGCCAATTTGAATGCCTTTAATGTCTTTTTGTTGTCTGACAAAAATCAATTCTAAGTAGATTCCAGATCTAAGGGATAGAAGAACAAAACAGTTTTTACAAAATAATATGCAAGGATATGCATCTCTCTTTTTTAATTTATATTTAAATTCCAGTTACTTAACATAAAGTGTAATATTAGTTTCAGGTATACAATATAGTGATCCAGCACTTTTTTTTTTAAATCCAGCACTTCTGTGCAACACTGGGTGGTCATCACAAATGGCTTTCTTAATCCCCATTGCTTGTTTCAGCCACCCACCTCTCCACCTCCCCTCTGGTGACCATCACTGTGTTCTCTATAGTTAAGAGTCTATTTCTTGGTTTGCCTCTCTCTCTCTCTCTCTCTCTCTCTTTTTTTTTCCTTTTGCCTATCTGTTTGTTTCTTAAATTCCACATATGACTGAAATCACATGATATTTGTCTTTCTCTGGCTTATTGCTTAGCATTATACTCTCTAGCTCCATCCATGTTGTTGCAAATGGCAAAATCTCATTCTTTTTTATGAATGAGTAATATATATGATATGTATATATGTGATATGATATCATATATCATATATATATAACACATGTTATGTATGTGGACATTTGAGCCATTTCCACCGTTTAGCTATTGTAGATAATGCTGCCATAAGCAACAGGGTGTATGTGTGCCTTTTAATCAGTATTTCTGTATTCTTTGTAAGGATATTTGTGTATGTGTGTTTGTGTGTGCGAATAGTTTTTGACTTTAGGAATAGGCTAACTTTCTCTAAGCAGAAGACAATAAACATTGACTATAAAAGAAGATACTGATAAATTCAATTACATTAAAATTATGAATTTCCTTCGAATATTTCAGAGTGAAAAGCCAGAATGAAAAAAAAGGTGTTAATACATATATTCAACAAAAATTTTGTATCCAGAATTCCTTTAAAATCTGACAAATTAAAAAGTGAAAGACAGATGCCCCACAGAGAAAGAATTGATTACATGAGTTTAGGTAAGTCTCCTTGGCACCTGAACCAAATCATCATAAATCAACAATTATGATTATTTGTAGTAAAATAAAAAAGGAGAGGATATATGAAAGTTACAATACTTCTTAGTGGTATATAAGCATTCATATTTTTATAAAGGTGTTCAGCAATGTAGCTTATTTTTATTACTTTGAATTGTCTTTCCATTCACTATTTTTCTACACTAAATTACACAGATCAAACATGACATTTCGAGTCACTTTTCTATCCAAGCAAAAGTAATGGGGTTGAAACTGTTATTACTGATTTTTCCATTTGTTCAATTTTTTCGGTATAGTCTGTATTTGTTTATGAAACCAATGGGCTTTCTATCCAATTCTACCTGCTTCTTAAAGAATGGGAAGTGGGAAAAGCAATAACTAGTAGGCAGTCACATTATATTCAGTGGAGGAGTTCCTTTGTATTTTCATTCACCATCATTACAAAACTTTGTGAATAAAAAAGATGGTGTGGTTTTACAATAAACCTAGAAATGTTCAAGAGAAAATTTTCTCTGCATTAAAACAAACCAGAGGTGCCTGAGTGGCTCAGTTGGTTGTCTGCCTTTGGCTCCAGTCATGATCCCAGGTGTCCTGGGATGGAGCCCCACATCAGTCTCTCTGCTCAGCAAGGAGCCTGATTCTCCCTCTCCTCCCCACTCCTGCTCTCTGTCACTACATCTGTCTCTCCCAAATAAATCAATACAATTTTTTAAAAATAAAAAATAATAAAATAAAACAAACCAGAATGGAAGGAGACTTCATCTCCTTATAATTCATGAGTCTATAAACTAGAACCAACAACCATTTTCTGTGACAACACTTCCAAGTATTTCTCTTGCTCCACGTGGTTTTCAGTAGTTTCTGTTTCCAACCTTCCATGAGATTGGCCTTTGACCTTAATCTCAGATTTTCATCAACAATGAGATAATCCTGCCTGCATTTTTGTTTATCATTTCTTCTGTCCTCCTTCTTAACCAAAAGAAAGTGACCTGTCCTGTTTCTCTAACTCCTCCCCAGATTCTCTGGGGCTCATCCAGCCACCTCTCAATCCCTGGACACCTTGTCTTATCCATTTTCTTCCCTCTAGTATATCATTTCTTCCCTCATCTTCTTTGTCTATTTATCAGTATTAAGTATTGCTCATGAATGTTCTAAAAAATAAAGCCTTAAAACCGATATATTCCCCTTTTCCTCATGGGGGTCTTTTTCTCCACCATAAACTTCCTTAAAATCCTACTACTTTTGCTTTCTCACTTCCTCGCCACCACCTCCACTCCTCAACTTTTATCTCTTTCCTCCCAAACATGCAATTGAAACCTATCTGTAAAGCGCCCAGTGATCCACCTGTGGCTACACCTAGGGGATGTTTTCCAGATCTCCTCCTGCAAGTTGATCCCATGCGTTCATTCACAATGTCAATAAGTAAATGATGCCATGTTCCACCTAGTTTTTCACACCAGAAATTGAGCAAGAGATGGTGTTGGCCTGAATCCCATAAGGCAGTAGCTTTTCCTCCTGCTCCTTATGGAATTCTGCTGTTTCTACAGAAACAATGATGTAGATTCAATGCCAAGAAAAATTTTAGGGTTTTCCAAAGATATTTGCAACTATCCCCAAAATGTGTTAGCTTGTATTTCTACTAAAAGGGAGCTAGTTTCCATACATTTGCCATTATCAGATGTTACCTTTCCCTCTTGTCTTGATCAACATGGTAAGTAAGATATTGAGTTTTGAATTTTGAATCCCAGTGATGTTGAACCTTTGTCTACATGTGTACTGGATTTTTGTACTTCCTCTATTCAAATTTCATCCTTTGGCTATCTTTCTATTATTTTGTCATCGTCTTGTTGGCTTGTAAACTCTTTAAAATGGATACAAATCTGTGAAAATGGTTTTGTTATGTTAACCAATAGAATGCACCCAGAGGGATCCCTGGGTGGCGCAGCGGTTTAGCGCCTGCCTTTGGCCCAGGGAGCGATCCTGGAGACCCAGGATCGAATCCCACGTTGGGCTCCCGGTGCATGGAGCCTGCTTCTCCCTCTGCCTATGTCTCTGCCTCTCTCTCTCTCTCTCTCTCTGTGTGACTATCATAAATAAATAAAAATTTAAAAAAAACTTTAAAAAAAATTAAAAAAAAAAAAGAATGCACCCAGATTGTGTATTATTCTTTGTCTGGATCTTGCTGTTGAGTTGTATCATCAAAGCATAATCAAGTAAAAATAACTGAAGGTACAATAGAAAACTGTAACATCATCGTTGATGAAATGTCAGCATCATTGTAGACCCGGCTTTTGGGCTGGGTAGACATTAGGAGGGCCATGAATTACTCAGACTGAGTGTTTTACTAGTTCATTCTAGGACAGACTATGACTTTTCAGTGAAGCTGAGTCATTGATTTTCATCTGTCCTCAAGGCAAGGAGATCATGGTCTTACTTTATAGTGAACTGGGAGGTACTTCCAATCTCTCTGACTTTGGTAGAACTGTCACTTTGATGAATGTCTGTCTGTTCCTCTTGCTGGTTCCAGGTGGGGACAGTATTGAAGCGTGAGGGACAGGGTGCAGAAATGAACAGCAAGGCCGTCTCATTAGCCCCCAGTGCCCATGACCACCTAACACTTACTCTTTCTTTACAATTACATAATCTCAGTACTAAAAAGCAGTGATATGCAGAAATCTGGACCTGACAAGGGATTGTTTTTGGCAATTGTCAGACAGCTGCCCTCACGCCAGCTCTCTCCACCCCTGCCTGGAAGATACGACTAACCTCCTAGCCTCCCTGCCTCCATGATTCCCCCACCCCCACCCCCAGCCTCTAACAAAGTCATCTGGAAAGTCTTCCTAAACCCTGACTTCGGTGCTATCACTCTACGTGCCCTAAAAGATGAGAGTAGATAGTGTCAGAACTGAGTTTAACTGTAGGACATCCAGCTGGTGGGCGAGAATTACTTGGTGATGGTGTGAGAAAAACCCTCCCCGTCATCCCCCAACATTGGAATCATTGGGTGCTGGAACCTTTAGATGTTATAGTAAATGAAACAGTTTTAGTAAAGTTTATAGTTATAAAGTTTATAGTTTTAAAAGTAGCAGTTACAGTAAATGGAACAATTTTCTTGATTGCCTTTACTGATTGTTCATTGTTAGTATATAGAAATGTAAATGATTTGAGGGTGTTGATTTTGTATTTTGCAACTTTGCTGAAATGATTATTTCTAACAGTGTGGGGTGTGTGTGTGTGTGCGTGTGTGTGTGTGATCTTTAGGGCACACTTCCTTTAAACTGCTGGTTAATGTAAAGCAAGGGGAATTCACACTGTTGAAAATTTTAACATTGCATGTTTCAGTTCTGTGGGCACAAAGATGCACCCCCAGATCTCCCCTCAAGGGAGATCATTGCCCAGAGGCAGACACCTGCTGCAGCTTTTGGGTCCTGGGGGTCTGCCTCAGGTTTGGGGAGCTTCCTCATCCGCAGCCATACCTTCTCTGGGCACCTACATCTGGGGAGGTGGTGATCACCTGGACCATTCAGCTCCATGCAGAATGACTGCAGTTGCTCGCCCCGCTCCTGGGCTCCCTGCCATGGCAGAGGCTTGGTCAGGTGGCATCACACATCATCTTCCCCTCTGCCCAATCCCGGATCCTCCCTTTTCCCTTCACAGGTGGTCACTCAAATGAACATTTTCCATCTCAACATCATCCCAGTGTCTGTTTCGGGAAACCCAACCTGTGACTGTCATTATTTTAAAAGATAATTACTGTTGTATTATTTGTTATTTTTAATTTTCCAGGTAGTTTGACAAAAGGCCACTTAGGCAATGGCAATCATTTAGAAGCCTACAGTCCTTTTTTAAGAAACTTTGTACAAGAAACTATTCCAAAGTCACAACTCTATTTGCTTTCATTCTTTCATCTTTGTTTTCAGAGGGAGGAATAAAGATGACCTTGGGGTCCTGTTTACTTTTCCTTCTGAGTTGACGTCAGCCAGATGCAATCTTTCAAACACCAATTCCTTGCAGCTTTTCTGAAAGGCTTAAACTCTCCAAAGGGTTATTTCATATTCTGAAATGCTGTTTTAAATAAATCTGTTATTTAAGAGTGCCCCGAAAGTCGCATACTTTAAGCAGTTTCTTTCAAGTCTTTTCTGTGCTTAAAAATTTTTGTTGTTGGTGTTTATTACCTGTCCACCTTTCCTCCTTCAGCTCTTTGTTTTGTGTGTTTTTCTTTTCCCTCAGCCTGTGACACCAAAGGAAGAGGAGGACACAGAACTCCCCGCTCGGGTATGGTGCATTCGACCTCCACAGCCTAGAAGAGAGGCTGTGAGTGTCAAGGAAGAGAAAAGGCAAATGTGGCTCCTGTGTGCATCACACTGTTTCCAGTAAGATCCACCCGGGTCCCTCGTGGGTAGTGAGCTACTGCGTGCTTCTCACCTGGTGGCTGCACAATCAGCCCTGATACATAGCTTGTGCTATTGACTTAGCAATATTAAACACGTACAAAGCATTCTATGTATACAGACAACTCATTGATTTCTCATGAATTCTGACAGCTGGTTCCAATGGCAGCAGAGGGCTGGCAGTTGTGCAGTTATCATCTCTAGGGCTGATAGCTTGAATTTACAAATCAGGCAAAACTGGCCTCCATTTCATGCTTCGATTATCAATGGTCACTGCTCCTTGCAATTTTACAATAATGGGGCAACATAGGAAGTCATTTGATCCAGCCATAAGACAATAAGGAAAACCACCAAGGTGCTAGCTCTAACTTGGGCATTTATACAAATTTTCTGGGAAAATTTTAATACCATCCTTCCTCTGATTTTACTAAAAAATGACATATCTTAAGACATTTTCCAATGTAAAGTATTAATGCCCAGTGATCAATTACCAAAAGGAAATAAGAAAAGCATGTGTCTGTGTGTGTATGCATGTATTTGTGTGTGTGCATGTGTGCCTGTGTGTGTGTGCACATGTGTATGTGTGTTTACGGGCAAGCATGTGTGCACATGCACATGCGTGCATGTGTGTGTTTGTGTGTGGGTATGGGTTACTTTTTCTAACTTTCTTATGGAAGTACCCATGCCCCATTCTTGTTGGTGTCTTCCATGGTGTTTACTAAGATTCCTGGCATTCCATTTTTCCTTGGAATATTTTAGAGTCAGTACCGCTCAGGGTTTTCTTCAGGTACAAGTAACATAAACTTGACAAAGTTAATTATCTAATCCCTTTTCTCTCAAATAACTGAAATCTAGAGGTATACATATTCTGAATGGGAAGTGTACCTCCAAATGGTCCTGGGCAAACCAAGCTCCCCCCACTCTCCTGCTCTGCCATCCTTAGTGTGTGGTTCTCATCCTCGTGTTCACAAAATGGTTGCTGTACCTCTAGGCACCACATCTACATTCCAGGCAGCAATAATAAAAGAGGAGGCCAAACAGTGCACCAGCTAAGTCTTTTCCTTTTTTCTCAGATAAAACAGTGGTTTCCTTAAAAGTTCCACCCATGACAATTTTGATTATGTCTTACTAGATGGAACTGTTACATGGTCATTATTAGCTGGAAGGAAGCCTAGGAAATTGAGACTTCAAGCTGGACTGGTGGCTACCCAAACAAAGTCAGTTTCCTTAACAATGGAAGGCTGGTGACAGCAGGGAGACCAATCTTGGAGCCGTTCTTAAATCCCTCCCTTAGTGGTCAGGATACAGCTACATATTAATTTTTAATAAAATGAATAATCCTCACTGGTTGTGAGTTAAGATATGTAAGGATTGCAATATCTACAAGGCCAGGATGAAGGAGTGAGCTGGAGGGGAGTCCTCCAAGGCTGGCTGACTAGTGTATACAAGAGCTCGTGAGACCGTCAGATGGGCCCTGGGAGGAAAACCTCCATGGGCTCCCTGTGCTGTCACCAGGTCACATGATCTATAGGCCTGGAGGTGGGGGGACAGAGCAGGCGATCCAAGAGAGAAGAGGCAAACTTGCGGAGGGCAACAACAGACAGAAACCGTGCTGAATGCCCACTCCTCTGAACATGGCCTCGGATATCATGCCACCGTCTTCCTTGATGCTTTGTCATCACAAGATGAGACATTTTCCTAAAGTCCTGCAATCAGAACAGTGTCTAATTTCTCTACAGGACCTCGGGGACTCCAGGAAGGCCAGATGACGATGTTTACAAACACAGAAATAGCTCTGCCACGTGCTGGTACTGAATTAGATTCTTTAAGGATCCTGCAGCAGGTGCTGTGCTAGGTTCTTTATCTGCAGTGTCTCACTGAATACTTATAACCCCCTGTGGGGCAGGAATTATTAAGCTCATTTTATACATGCACACCATAGACCAATGAGGTCTCCAGCTCATCAGAGGCCACTCAGCTGTGGCATGAGGAGAGAGATCCTGAGGATAATGCCCATTCAGAGGGCACTGGGGGCGAGAGATGGAAAGTCAGAGGTACCCACAATGTCCAAGCCCCTGGATGTAGCCACTTCTCTGTTTTATGAGCTATTACATTCTCTTTTACCTTCAGCTAATTTGAGTTGGCTTGTGTATCTCTCCCTCTATGATTGCCACATGGACAACAGACTGTTTCCTTAAGAAATCCTCCTTGCAGCATACACTGATCCTACAAGCCAGCCCCATGTAAGAAAAAGCAAGTTAAGGTCAGTTACAACAAAAAGTAAATAAAATGTGCCCAAATACAGTAACACACAGCTTCTAGCCACTGGAGAACTGTGCCTGGAAGGGTCTGCATATAGCTGACCTTGAAGTCATGATGTAGAAAAATGAGGGTATACTCTTGTTTGTTTGTTTTGTTTTGTTTTTCAAATATAAAGATGCTAGTGTATTTTTTTTATTTTTTAATTTAAATTCAACTAGCCAATATATAGCACTTACTTAGTTTCAGATGTACTGTTCAATGATTGATCAGTTGCATATAACACCCAGCGCTTATCACATCACGTGCCCTCCTTATGCCTGTCACCAAATTACCCCATCACCTCCCTCACCTCCCATCCAGCAATCCCTCAGTTTGTTTCCTATAGTTAAGAGTCTCTCATGGTTTGTCTCCCTCTCTGATGACTTCCCATTAAATTTTCCCTCCCTTCCCCCATGATCCTCTGCACTCTTACATTCGACATATGAGTGAAACCATATGATAATTGTCTTTCTCCAATTGACTTATTTCTCTCAGCATAATACTTTCCAGTCCCATCCACTTCAATTTAAATGGTGGGTATTCGTCCTTTCTGATGGCTGAGTAATATCCCATTGTATATATAGACCACATCCTCTCTATCCATCATCTGTCTATGGGCATCATGGCTCCTTCTACAGTTGGGCTATTGTGGACACTGTTGCTATAAACATTGGGGTGAAGGTATCCTGGCATTTCCCTGCATCTGTATCTTTGGGGTAAATCCCCAGCAGTGCAATTGCTGGGTCATAGGGTAGCTCTATTTTTAACTCTTTGAGGAACCTCCACACAGTTTTCCAGAGTGCCTGCACCAGTTCACATTCCCACCAACAGTGCAAGAGAGTTCCCCTTTCTCCACATCCTCTCCAACATTTGTTTTTTCCTGTCTTGTTAATGCTCCCCATTCTCACTGGTATCAGGTGGTATCTCATTGTGGTTTTGATTTGTGTTTCCCTGACGATGAGTGATGTTGAGCATCTTTTCATGTGTCTGTTAGTCATCTGGACGTCTTCTTTGGAAAAAGTGCCTATTCATGTCTTTTCCCATTTCTTAACTGGATTATCTGTTTTTTGGCATTGAGTTTGATAAGTTCTTTAGAGAGCTTGGATACTAGCCCTGTATCTGATATGTTATACTCTTTTTACTTATGAATCTGTTCATTTTCTCTTTGTGGTATTTCTTCAGCTTTTTATTCTCTATCAATGCTAGAAAATTTTGAGTTTTTAAAGAAATATTCCAGATCATATCAGATCATTGCCCATCAAGAAAGTAAACACATTTTCAGTCTCTGACAGTATATATACCCTTCCTTCTGCTTGGCGTTCCTGATACAATCCAGGGAGATTGCACCTATATTCTCTCCTGCAAACTGCTGTAGAGAAAATATCCCAGAACAAGCATGTTTTCTCCTAGAGGAGCAGAGAATTCCTACTTCTACCTCACTGACACTCTGCCCCTCTTTTTGGTCTCACTATGAGCACTATCTCAGCTTTCTCCCTGTGCCCTGGTATATAGCCCCTTAATACAACCAATTTATTCTCTCTTTAAAATATTTAGAAACACTGGGATCCCTAGGTGGTGCAGCGGTTTAGCGCCTGCCTTTGGCCCAGGGCGTGATCCTGGAGACCCGGGATCGAATCCCTCGTCGGGCTCCCGGTGCATGGAGCCTGCTTCTCCCTCTGCCTATGTCTCTGCCTCTCTCTCTCTCTCTCTCTCTCTCTCTCTCTCTCTTTCTCTGTGACTATCATAAATGAATAATAATAAAAAAAATTAAAAAAATAAAATATTTAGAAACACTGATAACTTCTGGAGCACTTTGGCCTGGCATGTTTTCATGTTAACAAGTAATTTTCTAGTTTATAAGTACAGCCTGTATTTCATCCACAAATGACAGCAGGTCTCAGGTCTTTGAGTGGTAGTTGAGCGGCAGAAGGTAAGGCTAAGTGGTTAACACATATAGAAATTGGAGCTAAGTTCCTTTCTCCCATAACTACTTTCCCATTATTATTTCCTTCATGTTGCAGAACCTTAAACCCAATGAAATGAGCCTTATCGCCCCCTCCTTTCATACCTATGCTTGTGATCATATGAAAAGAAACACACAGCTGTAATTCTCTTTAAGTATCCCAAGCACATCACCGCCTTTCATAGTTCCTGAAAATATGTCATGTCTCTCCCCACTGACCAGGACTCCCCTCTGTTGAGACTTAGCATCTGTCAAGGCTGAAATTAACAGCAAAATTATAGGCTAACATTATTTCCACTTCTAACGAGCTCTGCGCCAGACCCCTCATTGTTACGAACAACAATTTAACTAAATTACTGCTTTAAGTATTCCCACTTAATTGGCACTATCGAAATCACATTCAGAGATTTGGGGTTTTTTTCTTCTTGTTTTCCCCTGGGTTTAAGGGTAGAAGAGTCTTATGTCACAGATTAAGTAATAACCTAATTGTTCTTTGATCATCTTTTCCATCAGGGCTTGTACATTACAGTTGGTCAGAGGCCAGAGATCTGGTCATCCAGATTCTGGTTGTTTCTGAGCAGGAAGGTTGCAGAATAGAAAGGGTCAGATGTGGCATACATAACTTCTGGAATGTGCGTTTCTGTGTTTTACCTGCATAATGTTGCTGAGAAGTCTCAGTGAGGCCCAAGTGAACATTTATGAGTAGGATAACCACGGGCCTCTAAAAATTGACTGTACAGTTGTAATTATTGGGTTTTCAGCAGTTATTGTAAAAGCAGATAGGATCCAAGGGATTGATAAGGCACAGTAAAAGCAGTGCGTTTTCTTCACATAAGAGGAAAAAAATTTAAAAAGGAAATCGGAAATCTAGACATGAATAGCTCAAATTCAATACCCATTAAAAACACCAGAATGAATCATCAAAGAATCAATTTGTACACAACTCTACAACTATAGGGGAATAGGCCAAAAAATCCATGGGGCTTTGTGAAGAATACATTCAAAAGCCCAAAGCAATTTCCTCCTGGGTATTGTAACAAGCCTGAAGGATCAGCAGAAGCCAGAGACAGGACCCAGCCTGCTGTGAAAGCCACTGTCCCCTCCTGTGTGTGGCTCTTTTTCACTGACAGTGAGTGAGAAATTTTGGCTCTTGTGATCTTAGAATAGAATTGCAAATCACGGTAAATTAAGCAGCACTGCACACCAATAAGCTGGCGGTGTGAACCTGGCATAATGTCCATCAATAATTTACTAAGAAAATCAAGCTTAGCCAAAGCACAATGAATTTAAGAAGAGGTTATTGATAATGATTCGATTAAAATTAAGAAAAATTAATTCTGAGTCCTCTGGAGATATTTTACCTGATGATTTGTTGATTTAATATTTAATTCAGCAATTATTTTAGTTATTATGATTCACAATACTTATTGAATGATACTGCAGAAAGACATGAAGACCAAACAAATTTTAAAAAAGCATAAGCTATTTATACAGAGCTTGCTATAGAGCTGGGGAGTCAGCTGGCATTACTTGCTTTGGCAGAGGTTCAAAGGCAGGCTCAGGAGCTGGAAAGGTCTATGGGGGGAAAGGGATAGGTCAGGGTGCCTTGATTGCAGGCTATTGGTGTGAAGAAGCTGGAGGTGGGCTAACTAGAAGCAGACATCCTGTGTGGTTGGTTAGAGTACACAGTTGGCTTTCTATGGCTGACCCTAAATTGGAAGCAGGGCAAAAATTGGGGAAGCTGCCCACTTAGAACCAATTGTTACAGGACTTATTGCCTAGCTTCTCGGATTGTTCACTAGACATAAGGGCCTGACTTCCAGTAAGTCTGACTTATAGAGAGCAGGCTTGCTTCCTGGGCTGATTACATAGATTATGGTTAGTTTTCTGAGCTGATTGTGGCAGATTGTGGCTCAGAGTTCTGTTTGAATATATGATCTGTGGCCATTGTCCACTTGTGTATACTCTATGGCAGGCCGACAGGTAGTATTCATTACTTTACTGAATTTCATTTAATCCTAATATGATGCTGCAAAAAGTCCTAGTTTATAGAGTAAGATACTAAGCCTTCTTTACATAATGTATGTCCAGCTCTGGAGTAAAGGATGGAGTCAGTGATTAGATTTGGGTCATCTGACCATGAGGCCTGGGCTCTGGAGAGCTAGCTACATGTCCCTGCATCCCAAATTCTCATTGGTGAGTCTGGTGATAATTGTGAGATTTGGAAGTTGAGAAGGAACTTGAGACTTGCTCGTCTGCCTGCTTTTTGTTTTCAATTCTCTGAGAGACTTTGCCCAAATAGTTTTTAGAAAGTCCTCCCTCTCAGTGTATCTGTCTCTTTGGAATATTAAATGAACTTCCATAGCAGAGGGTTAAGCGGAAGGTCCACAAGCTGAGCAAATAACCTGAATGTGTGAGTCCCCTGAATATAAGGCATGGTGGGGAGGGACCCACATCTGCCAGAGGAAAAAAAAATGCCTGATATGTACCTGGGAGTTCTCGCCATGTCACCAAGCGTGCACTGGACAGGCAAAACTTCCCTGCCAGGAGCTGTAACCCTCATCCTAATGTCTGCAGTAAAATCAAGTGGGAATGGTACTGTTAAAAGTTCAGTCAAAAGTACAACTGCTTAAGAAGAATTTGAAGAGCCTATTTTTAACTCTTTGAGGAACCTCCACACAGTTTTCCAGAGTGGCTGCACCAGTTCATATTCCCACCAACAGTGTAAGAGAGTTCCCTTTTCTCCGCATCCTCTCCAACATTTGTGGTTTCCTGTCTTGTTAATTTTTGCCATTCTCACTGGTGTGAGGTGGTATCTCATTGTGGTTTTGATTTGTATTTCCCTGATGGCCAGTGATGTGGAGCATTTTCTCATGTGCATGTTGGCCATGTGTATGTCTTCTTTGGAGAAGTTTCTGTTCATGTCTTTTGCCCATTTCATGATTGGATTGTTTGTTTCTTTGCTGTTGAGTTTAATAAGTTCTTTATAGATCTTGGATACTAGCCCTTTATCTGATATGTCATTTGCAAATATCTTCTCCCATTCTGTAGGTTGTCTTTTAGTTTTGTTGACTGTTTCTTTTGCTGTGTAGAAGAGCTACCCTATGACCCAGCAATTCCACTACTGGGGGTTTACCCCAAAGATACAGATGCAGTGAAAAGCCGAGACACCTGCACCACAATGTTTGTAGCAGCAATGTCCATAATAGCCAAACTGTGGAAGGAGTCTTGGTGTATCATCAAAAGATGAATGGATAAAGAAGATGTGGTCTATATATACAATGGAATATTACTCAGCCATTAGAAACAATGAATACTCACCATTTCCTTTGACATGGATGGAACTGGAGGGTATTATGCTGAGTGAAGTAAGTCAATTGGAGAAGGACAATCATCATATGGTTTTCCTCATAGGGGGAATATAAAAAATAGTGAAAGGGATTATCATGGAAAGGAGAGAAAATGAGTGGGAAAAATCAGAGAGGGAGACAACACATGAGAGACTCCTAACTCTGGGAAACAAACAAGGGGTAGTGAAAGAGGAGGTGGGCAGGGGCATGAGGTGACTGGGTGACGGGCACTGAAGGGGGCACTTGACAGGATGAGCACTGGGTGTTATACTATATGTTGGCAAATCGAACTTCAATAAAAAATATACAAAAGAAAGAAGAAGAGTTTGAGGAGTTTTTAGTGCTCCTTCTGAATAAACAGGTTTTAAACTGGTAGCCTGTAAAACTTCAAAAGTAAAATAATTTAAATGAAATAGCATCATTAGAAAGTCAATACAGAACAGTAGTGAAATAAGAATTGGTTAGTATAAATATTCTAATTAGATACATTTTTAGATTTTGTTATTAGTATGGTATTTTACATTTTTAAAGGTTAAAGTATTGTGTTCCTTTCCATTACAGTGGGTCTACAGCCACCATAAGATTAAAATTAGAACGCCAAAGTGAAATTATGAATGTCTGCAGAGTATTTAAACACTGGATTCTATTTTGCAATGTGTTTACAGAACAAAATTAAAGAATAACTTCTCTTTGCTTAAATTATAAAATATTATGGGCTGTATAAAGATGATAGAGGACTGTGTTTAACAGTACTGGAGAATATTAAGTTGAAATGGAAGAATAGATCCACAGCTGGGAAACTCAATGGTTCCCAGTTGTTCATATAACAATCCCATGGGAATCACTGGAGATAATAGATTTAATTTCACTTTCTTTCTCTGTGCCTTAAATTCATGTTTTTTTACATTATGATAAAGACAAGAATGTGCACCAGTTGTCCCCAGTAAATGATTAGGGGAGAAGTTTTTAAAAGGTAGGATTGCATTAGACTCCAGTGTTCAGCCTCCTTGATCCTAGAAATGAGTAAGAGATGCATTCCAGGGGAAAACTCTTGTTAACCTTGCAGAGATAAAATCCTAGGAAGAAGGCCAGGAGGTGTGTATAGACCTCAAGTCTACAGAAGCCCATGACATGGCAAAGAGAATGAAGTTCTCAGCACCTAGAAGGAGGCAGTGCCCACCAACCAGAGCTATTCCAGGGAAGAGCAAAATATACTGAGTTCATGGCCCTAGCCTGCTTCAGTGAAGGGTTGGAGAGGAGATACAGAAATGAACTGAATCAGTAGGAGGCACATGTCATATGTGTTCAAGACATTCCCAGTGTATATCAATTGTCCTGGGGTAATTAGCATTAGTGCCAAAAGTGTCCTGGTTCATGCTAAAAGTTATCTGGCTAATAACTAGGAGCACATTCTACTCTTCACATCTGGCCAGCCTGAACTCACCTGTGGTCCCCTGTGGCCCTTTGCTTAAGTGTGAGAAGCAGGGATGGGGGAGTAACTTCCTAATATGAAGTGGAGGGTTTTTTTACTCTGAGAGAGAAAAAAAATGTAGACCATCATTACTTAGAAGTCTCAAAACCAATTGCTTCTATTCTAAGGCACAATTAGGGAAGCCTGTGAAGATCCAACTTCTCAGATGGACCTTGTAGGTGTGTGCACCTGGGAAACACAGAGACTAATAGCAGGCATACTACATCAAGGGATGACTCTTCTATTTTTTCTGATTGGGGAGGTAGGTACACCACTTTCATTATATGATTCCTATAAGCCTTCCAGAGCCGGATGGAACTCCCCATGGAATTTCTGTCCCTGGGAACAGGGAATCTTGGTTCTGACACCAATTCTTTTTCGTCTTACTTTCTGTTAATAACAGGACAATAGCCCACTCACAAGAGATTTGATTGGAGCAGTACAGATATACTCCATTTGGAGAGGAAAAGATTTCCTTGCTATCCCCACAAACTTTTTCTTCATTTGGTTGATGAAATAATTAATCTTGATTTGCCTCAGCAGTTTGTCTTCTGGTTATGGCCAAATGCCTCGACTGGATCAACCCTCCTGAAGATTTCTATATAAACTCTGGATGAAATATTAAAACAACACCTTGGGGAGACTAGAGATTGGCCAGAAGGAGGCAAGTGCTAGAGGGCCAGGCATGTGGGAAAACAGAATGGTGTTGTATGAAGTGCAAGTTTCCCCTCTCTTTGTAGGTTTTCACCAGAGAACAGGCCTCAATCAGTTGCTACTAGTGGTTAAAACTCATATAGAAACCTACTGTATTACAGGCTTGAGGAAACAGAGGATAGAATTTGGGGCAACCGCAGGAGCTAATTGTTATTGTGGAAAGTCACTGAAAGGATGGTCACATATGAGGAGCCCCAGTTTTGGGGTACAAACTCTACACAAAGCTCCTGCTGGCCCTGAGCTACTTCTCTGCAGGCAGACTCCAAGCAGCACAGCTAAAGTTGTAGTATCTGACCAGATATTTTGGTTGTGGACCACTGTGAGGGAGACAGATTTTGGAGCTTGAGTCCAATCAAATTAACTGTCTCCAAAAACAACAAACAAAAAATTCTACACCCTTTCAGAGAAACATAAGATAGTGTCTATGTCCTAATAGTCACAATGACCAAGAAACAATACAAAATTACTAGACATACAAAGAAAAAGGAATATATGACCTATATTCAAGAGAAAATGTGGCTAATGGATACTTCATGCCTTGCAGATTTAGGAAGAAAAAATGAAAAGATGCAAACACACATAGCTAGAGACATGAGATTTTCTGACATAGAACTGCTGCTGGACACAGCCCTCTACTCAGAGTATCCACATCACCCACCTTTAATTTTCAAAGGTCCATTGTTGTAGGGTCCTTGATTCAAATTCTCATCCACTAACATAGTATTCTTCACTACCAGCAATGGAGGGCAAGAAAGTGGGACCATGCCTGGATAGAGAAGGGAAGAGAAGGTTTTATGTTCCTTTGTTTTTTTTAGCTTGGTTTGAGCTTGCATGTGCCTGATAATGTGGGATTTAGGAGCATTGCTGGAGAATGCCTGAGATATGATGATTCCGTGTTTATTTACTAAACTTCTCTGAAAAAGACTTGGGAGGCAATCTAATTCAACTTCTTTCTTTCTGTTTGTTTGTTTGTTTGTTTTCTCTGTCTCATTTTGTTTTACAATGGTGGAAGTTAGTACCTCTAACACACAACCAACATACACCCAGAACCAAGTGGAATATGTGTTGGTTCATTCTGTGAGGTTGTATTCTCTCTTCCTTCCCATCCTGCTCCCACTTTTATCTTGTTTATGTTTTTGTGGTCGATGTTGGGGCTTTATATAAGTATTGCTGGTTTTTATTAATTTGGGATTCAGCATCTTCTAACATACAGACCAAAATATACTCAGAACCAGGAGGATCACCCTCTAGGTCCCCTCAGGGAGATTACATTCTCTCTCCACGATCACTTCCTCACTGCCACCATCCCTGCCCCCTTTTTTTCCTTTTATTTTATTTTATTTTTTTCCTTCTTTTTTTGTTTTTGGTTTATGTTTTTTTATTTTTACTACTTTGTTTGAAATTTTGTTTTTCACTTTAGTGGTCCTTTTGTTTTATTTTGTTCTGTTCTTCTTTTTCTTTTATTTTCTGGTCTCTGACTTCTTCAGAATTATGTACAGTGTATTTTATTCAGGTTGTGGTTGGTATTTTTTACTCAACTCGCTCATACAGCCACTCTACACTGGACAAAATAACTAGAAGGAAGAATACACCACAAAAGAAAGAACTGGAAGCAATATTATCTTCCCCAGAGTTACTAATTCAATTTCTTTGTCTAACAAGTAGTTTGGAAAAGTTCAAGGTTACAATGGTCATGCGGCTAGTTTTAGAAATGGGACCAGAATATGACCCTCGGATCCCTCGCATTTTGTGCTTCAGTGATCGTCCATTGATTATTTTATTCACTTTCAGTGCATTTTTTATGGTATGCCCACAATGTGACAATTATTCTGGAATCTGAGTGTTAAAATAAACAAGGAAGATGAGCTTCTGGCAATCTATTCCTTACATTCTGCCTCCCAAGCTGCCCTTCCCTGATTTAAAGTATTAGCATGGACTATTAGACTCCTATCCTTTAAGATTCTTTCCACTATAATACTCATTTTTTACAGGAGAATGCACTTTATTTTTCTCATTGAAGTATAATCGAGTAATATTCATTTCTTATGACGGCTTCCTATTAATTTTCCTTACATGTTATTATCTCCCCCAGATTAATCTATAAGATTCTAAATAAAGCCAGACATTTCAACAGAAAAATAGCTACCACTGGGTCCTTTCCTATAACTTACTTGTTGTCAGGCATCCTTCCCTTTTCTTGATGACTCTAGAAGCAGGTCTTGGTCTATACACCATCTGTCTCACTGAAGCCAATTTGAATAAATATCACAAGGCACATTGGTTTAAACATTCGTTATCTCAGAGTCATATAAATGTGCAATGTCTCTTACCTGCCATTTTCTTCTTGCTTTGGGGGCAGAATAAATAACTACATTGCTGAACAGAATGTAATTTCTTTCTTAAATTTCTTTTGATACTAAAATTCATGAGGGAGGAGGGGCAAGATGGCGGAAGAGTAGGGTCCCCAAATCACCTGTCCCCACCAAATTACCTAGATAACCTTCAAATTATCCTGAAAATCTACGAATTCAGCCTGAGATTTAAAGAGAGAACAGCTGGAATGCTACAGTGAGAAGAGTTCGCGCTTCTATCAAGGTAGGAAGACGGGGAAAAAAGAAATAAAGAAACAAAAGGCCTCCAAGGGGGAGGGGCCCTGCGAGGAGCCGGGCTGAGGCCGGGGCGAGTGTCCCCAGGACAGGAGAGCCGCGTCCCGGAGACGCAGGAGCTGCACCGACCTTCCCGGGCGGAAAGGCGCCCGCAGGGATTTAGAGCAGGACCCCAGGAGGGCAGGGATGCCCTCGGGCTCCCTGAGACACTAACAGACACCTGCACCCCGGGAGAGTGCGCCGAGCTCCCTAAGGGCTGCAGCGCGCGGCGGGACCCGGAGCAGCTCGGGGGGCTCGGGCGGCGGCTCAGCGGAGGGGGCTGCGGGGCGGGAGCAGCTCGGGGGGCTCGGGGGCGGCTCCGCGGAGGGGGCTGCGCGGCCGGGAGCGCAAATCCAACAGCGCAGGCCCTGGAGCACAGGGCGCCAGGACACAGCCCAGGATCCGGCCTCCCCCCGGGACAGGCAGAGGCCGGGAGGGCCCAGGACAGCAAGGATGCTCCTGCTCCGAGCTGAGCAGATCAGCGGCCCCGCCCCGGAGCCTCCAGGCCCTGCAGACGGAGAGCTCCGGAGTTACTGCGGGAGCTGACTCCAGGGCTCCAGAGCTGACCTCCACCACTGCGGTTGTTCCTCCTAGGGCCTCACGGGGTAAACAGCCCCCACTGAGCCCGGCACCAGGCAGGGGCACAGCAGCTCCCCCAAGTGCTAACACCTGAAAATCAGCACAGCAGGCACCTCCCCCAGAAGATCAGCTAGACGGACAAGTTCCAGGGGAAGTCAAGGGACTTAAAGTTTACAGAATCAGTAGATGCTCCCCCGTGTTTTTTTTTTTCTTTTTGATTTCTGTTTGCTTCCCCCACCTTTTTTTCCTTTCTCTTTTTTTCCCATTTTTTCGTCCTTTTATCTTTTTCTTTTTCTCTTTTCTTTCCTTCTTTCTCTCCTCTTTTTCTCCTTTTCCAAATACAACTTGCTTTTGGCCACTCTGCACTGAGCAAAATGACTAGAAGGAAAACCTCACCTCAAAAGAAAGAATCAGAAACAGTCCTCTCTCCCACAGAGTTACAAAATCTGGATTACAATTCAATGTCAGAAAGCCAATTCAGAAGCACTATTATACAGCTACTGGTGGCTCTAGAAAAAACCATAAAGGACTCAAGAGACTTCATGACTACAGAATTTAGATCCAATCAGGCAGAAATTAAAAATCAATTGAATGAGATGCAATCCAAACTAGAAGTCCTAACGACGAGGGTTAACGAGGTGGAAGAACGAGTGAGTGACATAGAAGACAAGTTGATGGCAAAGAGGGAAACTGAGGAAAAAAGAGACAATTAAAAGACCATGAGGATAGATTAAGGGAAATAAACGACAGCCTGAGGAAGAAAAACCTACGTTTAATTGGGGTTCCTGAGGGCACCGAAAGGGACAGAGGGCCAGAATATGTATTTGAACAAATCATAGCTGAAAACTTTCCTAATCTGGGAAGGGAAACAGGCATTCAGATCCAGGAAACAGAGAGACCCCCCCCCCTAAAATCAGTAAAAACTGTTCAACACCTCGACATTTAATAGTGAAGCTTGCAAATTCCAAAGATAAAGAGAAGATCCTTAAAGCAGCAAGAGACAAGAAATCCCTGACTTTTATGGGGAGGAGTCTTAGGGTAACAGCAGACCTCTCCACAGAGACCTGGCAGGCCAGAAAGGGCTGGCAGGATATATTCAGGGTCCTAAATGAGAAGAACATGCAACCAAGAATACTTTATCCAGCAAGGCTCTCATTCAAAATGGAAGGAGAGATAAAGAGCTTCCAAGACAGGCAGGAACTGAAAGAATATGTGACCTCCATACCAGCTCTGCAAGAAATTTGAAGGGGGACTCTTAAAATTCCCCTTTAAGAAGAAGTTCAGTGGAACAATCCACAAAAACAAGGACTGAATAGATATCATGATGACACTAAACTCATACCTTTCAATAGTAACTCTGAACATGAACGGGCTTAATGACCCCATCAAAAGGCTCAGGGTTTCAGACTGGATAAAAAAGCAGGATCCATCGATTTGCTGTCTACAAGAGACTCATTTTAGACAGAAGGACACCTACAGCCTGAAAATAAAAGGTTGGAGAACCATTTACCATTCAAATGGTCCTCAAAAGAAAGCAGGGGTAGCCATCCTTATATCAGATAAACTAAAATTTACCCTGAAGACTGTAGTGAGAGATGAAGAGGGACACCGTCTCATACTTAAAGGATCTATCCAACAAGAGGACTTAACAATCCTCCATATATATGCCCCGAATGTGGGAGCTGCCAAATATATCAATTAATAACCAAAGTTAAGGCATACTTAGATAATAATACACTTATACTCGGTGACTTCAATCTAGCGCTTTCTACACTTGATAGGTCTTCTAAGCACAACATCTCCAAAGAAACGAGAGCTTTAAATGATACACTAGACCACATGGATTTCACAGATATCTACAGAACTTTACATCCAAACTCAACTGAATACGCATTCTTCTCAAGTGCACATGGAACTTTCTCCAGAATTGACCACCTACTGGGTCACAAATCGGGTCTGAACCGATACCAAAAGACTGGGATTGTCCCGTGCATATTCTCAGACCATAATGCCTTGAAATTGGAACTAAATCACAACAAGAAGTTTCGAAGGACTTCAAACACGTGGAGGTTAAGGACCATCCTGCTAAAAGATGAGAGGTCAACCAGGAAATTAGAGAAGAATTAAAAATCTTCATGGAAACTAATGAGAATGAAGATACAACCATTCTAAATCTTTGGGATGCAGCAAAAGCAGTCCTGAGGGGGAAATACATCGCAATACAAGCATCCATTCAAAAACTAGAAAGAACTCAAATACAAAAGCTAACCTTACACATAAAGGAGCTAGAGAAAAAACAGCAAATGGATCCTACACCCAGCAGAAAAAGAGAGTTAATAAAGATTCGAGCAGAACTCAATGAAATCGAGACCAGAAGAACTGTGGAACAGATCAACAGAACCAGGAGTTGGTTCTTTGAAAGAATTAATAAGATAGATAAACCACTAGCCAGCCTTATTAACAAGAAGAGAGAGAAGACTCAAATTAATAAAATCATGAATGAGAAAGGAGAGAGCACTACCAACACCAAGGAAATACAAACGATTTTAAAAACATATTATGAACAGCTATACGCCAATAAATTAGGCAATCTAGAAGAAATGGACGCATTCCTGGAAAGCCACAAACTACCAAAATTGGACCAGGAAGAAATAGAAAACCTGAACAGACCAATAACCAGGGAGGAAATTGAAGCAGTCATCAAAAACCTCCCAAGACACAAGAGTCCAAGGCCAGATGGCTTCCCAGGGGAATTCTATCAAACGTTTAAAGAAGAAATCATACCTATTCTACTAAGGCTGTTTGGAAAGATAGAAAGAAATGGAGTACTACCAAATTCGTTCTATGAGGCCAGCATCACCTTAATTCCAAAACGAGACAAAGACCCCACCAAAAGGGAGAATTACAGACCAATATCCCTGATGAACATGGATGCAAAAATTCTCAACAAGATACTAGCCAATAGGATCCAACAATACATTTAGAAAATTATTCACCATGACCAAGTAGGATTTATCCCTGGGACACAAGGCTGGTTCAACACCCGTAAAACAATCAATGTGATTCATCATATCAGCAAGAGAAAAACCAAGAACCATATGATCCTCTCATTAGATGCAGAGAAAGCTTTTGACAAAATACAGCATCCATTCCTGATCAAAACTCTTCAGAGTGTAGGGATAGAGGGAACATTCCTCGACATCTTAAAAGCTATCTACAAAAAGCCCACAGCAAATATCATTCTCAATGGGGAAGCACTGGGAGCCTTTCCCCTAAGATCAGGAACAAGACAGAGATGTCCACTCTCACCACTGCTATTCAACATAGTACTGGAAGTCCTAGCCTCAGCAATCAGACAACAAAAAGACATTAAAGGCATTCAAATTGGCAAAGAAGAAGTCAAACTCTCCCTCTTCGCCGATGACATGATACTCTACATAGAAAACCCAAAAGTCTCCACCCCAAGATTGCTAGAACTCATACAGCAATTCGGTAGCATGGCAGGATACAAAATCAATCCCCAGAAATCAATGGCATTTCTATACACTAACACTGAGACTGAAGAAAGAGAAATTAAGGAGTCAATCCCATTTACAATTGCACCCAAAAGCATATGATACCTAGGAATAAACCTAACCAAAGATGTAAAGGATCTATACCCTCAAAACTATAGAACACTTCTGAAAGAAATTGAGGAAGAAACAAAGAGATGGAAAAATATTCCATGCTCATGGATTGGCAGAATTAATATTGTGAAAATGTCAATGTTACCCAGGGCAATATACACGTTTAATGCAATCCCTATCAAAATACCATGGACTTTCTTCAGAGAGTTAGAACAAATTATTTTAAGATTTGTGTGGAATCAGAAAAGACCCCGAATAGCCAGGGGAATTTTAAAAAAGAAAACCATATCTGGGGACATCACAATGCCAGATTTCAGGTTGTACTACAAAGCTGTGGTCATCAAGACAGTGTGGTACTGGCACAAAAACAGACACATAGATCAATGGAAAAGAATAAAGAACCCAGAAGTGGACCCTCAACTTTATGGTCAACTAATATTCGATAAAGGAGGAAAGACTATCCACTGGAAGAAAGACAGTTTCTTCAATAAATGGTGCTGGGAAAATTGGACATCCACATGCAGAAGAATGAAACTAGACCACTCTCTTGCACCAGACACAAAGGTAAACTCAAAATGGATGAAAGATCTCAATGTGAGACAAGAGTCCATCAAAATCCTAGAGGAGAACACAGGCAACACCCTTTTTGAACTCGGCCACAGTAACTTCTTGCAAGATACATCCATGAAGGCAAAAGAAATAAAAGCAAAAATGAACTATTGGGACTTCATCAAGACAAGAAGCTTTTGCACAGCAAAGGATACCATCAACAAAACTAAAAGACAGCCTACAGAATAGGAGAAGATATTTGCAAATGACCTATCAGATAAAGGGCTAATTTCCAAGATCTATAAAGAACTTCTTAAACTCAACACCAAAGAAACAAATAATCCAATCATGAAATGGGCAAAAGACATGAAGAAAAATCTCACAGAGGAAGACATAGACATGGCCAACACGCACATGAGGACATGCTCTGCATCACTGGCCATCAGGGAAATACAAATCAAAACCACAATGAGATCCCACCTCACACCAGTGAGAATGGGGAAAATTAACAAGGCAGGAAACCACAAATGTTGGAGAAGATGCGGAGAAAAGGGAACCCTCTTACACTGTTGGTGGGAATGTGAACTGGTGCAGCCACTCTGGAAAACTGTGTGGAGGTTCCTCAAAGAGTTAAAAATAGACCTGCCCTACAACCCAGCAATTGCACTGTTGGGGATTTACCCCAAAGATACAGATGCAATGAAACGCCGGGACACCTGCACCCCGATGTTTCTAGCAGCAATGGCCACGATAGCCAAACTGTGGGAGGAGCCTCGGTGTCCATGGAAAGATGAGTGGATAAAGAAGATGTGGTCTATGTATACAATGGAATATTCCTCAGCCATTAGAAACGACAAATACCCACCATTTGTTTCAACGTGGATGGAACTGGACGGTATTATGCTGAGTGAAGCAAGTCAATCGGAGAAGGACAAACAGTGTATGTTCTCATTCATTTGGGGAATATACTAGTGAAAGGGAATATAAGGGAAGGGAGAAGAAATGTGTGGGAAGTATCAGAAAGGGAGACAGAACATAAAGACTCTTAACTCTGGGAAACGAACTATGGGTGGTGGAAGGGGAGGAGGGTGGGGGTGGGGGTGAATGGGTACGGGCACTGAGGGGCGACTTGATGGGATGAGCACTGGGTGTTATTCTGTGTGTAGGTAATTGAACACTAATAAAAAATCAATTTATTAAAAAAATAAAGAACAGCTTTTTCAAGAACTCTCTCCTTATTGGATACATGCAACCCAAACCAGACGGATCACCCCTCTTACCCTGGAATGATGACCTGGAGAGGAGGGACACTCAGGGTCAGCACATCCAAGGTAGGTCTCTGAAGATACTAAACCCACCAGTTCAGTTTCCTCTTTCATTTCCTTGTCTAAATCACAGCCTTATAAAAAAAATTCCTCTGTCCTTGATTTAACCAGCATTGATTTCAATATCTTAAAACTGAAAAATTCTAACCTAATCGTCCAAGACTCCTGTGTCTTCTTTCAAATATGGTTACTTAAAAAATGTATTATTACTTGCATATGTGTAAATTTGAATTAAATGGAATGGAGAAATTAAATATAGTTTAGTTTTTGGCTTTGCATCTTAGTAGGTTAAAGAGGAAAGTCTTCTTTGCAATTCTGCTGTATGAAAAGCAATTATTTCTCCACTGGCAAAACACTTCACAAATGCTAAACATTTTACAAATCCCCTTAGTTATTCCCCAGTTAAAGTAAAACTTAGGAAGGGTTAGGCAGCAAACTTTAAGATGGTGGAGTTGCTCAAAATGTCTATGCAGTTGCAACTATTACCACCAGTGCTGGAGCTGGCGGCCGTGGATAAGCTGATTTACGCTGTTCTCTGCCATGCGTTCTGTGTTACTCTAAACGCTCAGAGGCTGCAAAAGCATAGGCTTAGCCCATAAGCTCAAGGAACGTTCACTGAGTAAGGAGGGAAAGAGCATAAAAGCAGGTGCATATTAATTTTGCTTTTCATTCAGAAAGGACATTTTGATAAGTGAGAGTGGAGACAGGTTTTTATAGATTGAATTCAGTCGGGGTAGATGGAAGAGAAAGTATTTGGCACGGCACATCTATGAAGGAAGAAATTGAGATTTAATGACTCTCACCGCACACAGTCGTGATGTACAATTTCCAACAAATATGCTTACAGACTGACTACTTCCCTGTGGCATAAATAAGAAAGCAGCGGTTTCATTAGCATGAGAAAGTGTAGATAACAAAGGATCTGTTGTATTGTTTTAGGTCACACAGCTAGGCAGAAGTAGGTAGAGAGCACTTGGATGGCTTAGGTAGTTAAGCATCTGACTCTTAATCCCAGCTCAGGGCAGCCCGGGTGGCCCAGCAGTTTAGTGCTGCCTTCAGCCCGGAGCGTGATCCTGGAGGCCCAGGATCGAGTCCCACGTCGGGCTCCCTGCATGGAGCCTGCTTCTCCCTCTGCCTGTGGTGTCTGCCTCTCTCTCTCTCTCTCTCTCTCTCTCTCTCTCTGCCTCTCATGAATAAATAAAATAAAAATAAAAAAATAAAAATAAAAATAAAAATCCCAGCTCAGGTCTTGATCTCTGGGTCCTGAGTTCCAGCCCTGTGTTGAGTCCTGTGTTGGGCTCTATGCTGGGCATGGAGCCTACTGAAAAGAAAATACATATAGACAGATCGCACAGCTAGGCAGAAATAGAAATGAAATGATCATGTAAGCTTCCTCATTAAAAGCTGTACTCTTAGGTTATGTGTGCTTCTCAAGTCTGACAACTGTTAGAACAGTTTTTTAAGAAAAAATAACAATTTTATCTCTGGCTGGTGGCTGCGATTCAAGTTTTAAAGGGCCTGGCAAGGTAAGGACCCAGTCCCCTCCCCCAAGGAGAACCTGGTGGCACAGCCAGCACTGGCCAGTCCCAGAACAGCAGCCTCACAGTACCCATACATTATGAGCACTGAGTGTTATATGCAACTGATTAATCACTAAATTCTACCCCAGGAACCGGTAATACACTATATATTAACTAAATTGAATTTGAATTTTAAAAAAAAAAGTTCCCTTATTGTTTCGGAAAACTGAATTGGTAAAGCCGCTGAAGAACTTAGTTTTTTGGGGGTGGGTTTTTGATTACTAAATCAATTGTTTTAAAAATGTTTATGTATAGGGGTGCCTGGGTGATTCAGTCCGTTAAGTGTCTGACTCTTGATCTCAGCTCAGGTATTGATCTCAGGGTCATGAGTTCAAGCCCTGTGTTGCACTTTGTGCTGGGCGTGGAGCCTACTTAAATAAAATAAAAATAAAAAATAATCTTTATTTATGCTAAAGAAAAAAAGAATGATTTCCAAAACAAACAAAAGAATTTTTATGGATGTATTTATATTAATTCATAATATGAAATGTAAAAAAGCCTTACACTGATTTGCTTTAGCATGCCTCCAATTATAGGAGACAGCGTTGTCTCTTTCCTTCCAGAACATGGAACTAGATGGCTAAGAGTCAAGGCTTTTCTTTCTTCACAATCCAGTTTAGTTGGAGACAAATCTCACTAAAATTGTTTTGTTGATTCTTCAAACCTTTTCATCTCTGTGTATATTCATAAAATAAAAAGTTCAAGATATCTTTCTCATATAATGAGCCATCAAAAAGTACTCTCCATGTTCTCTTCAAAAAGTCACTCCTTCCCTCTACCTGACATCCCATAGATCAGCCATCATTTAAGACTAAATTTCTGAGAAAAAAAAAAAAAAAAAGACTAAATTTCTGGTCCAAGGTACCCAAGAGCCTCTTACTCCGAATACAGAGAAAAGATAGAGATATATACACATACACACACACTCATACCTATATGCACATATATGCATGTATATAGACACATATAGATGTACTTTGGGTTTTTTATTTTTATTTTTTTGTTAAAGATTTTATTTATTTATTCATGAAAGACAGAGAGAGAGAGAGAGAGAGAGAGAGGATGAGGGAGAAGCAGGCTCCTCGCAGGGAGCCTGATGCGGTACTCAGTCCCAGAACTCCAGGATCACACCCTGGGCCAAAGGCAGACACTAAACCACTGAGCCACCCAGGGATCCCTTATTTTTTTAATAAAAATCAGGGTAAATACCTGTGGACCAGAAATGAGTGACAACTAAGTTTTAGCCTATGTAGAGCACTAGGATTGGAAATGGTCAAGGGAGCAAGATTTAAAATATCCAGTAAAGGGATCCCTGGGTGGCGCAGCGGTTTAGTGCCTGCCTTTGGCCCAGGGCGCGATCCTGGAGACCCGGGATCGAATCCCACGTCGGGCTCCCGGTGCATGGAGCCTACTTCTCCCTCTGCCTATGTCTCTGCCTCTCTCTCCCTCTCTGTGTGACTATCAAAAATAAAAATAAATAAAATAAATAAAATAAATAAAATAAAATATCCAGTAAAAATGAGAATTGAACATAATCCTCTTACTGTAGGATTTCAGAATCCGGCTTCCTCCATAGAGTGTGGGCCTCAACCTATGCTCTTTTTTTAAAGTTGGAAGCTGACAACTGTCTCCCCTGTGCTGGGGGTTTCTGTTCCAAAAGGAAGAAGCAGAGACCCCTGCTTGACAGGAACTGGACATACCCAGCCGCTGGCTCTGCTGTTAGATCTGAGAGATGTGGTCTCCAGGGGGCAGAGTAAGAGTCAGACATATGATTCCCCCCACCCCCCCCACACACACACACAAAACTTTCCAAGGTTATCAGAGGAGTGAGTATGCAAGCAAACACACACTATCTCCACTTTTACCTAATTTTTTTCTTTCACAACTTTTGTGATGCCTTTTTACTATTTAATACCATATCAATGCATTGTACATCTTTCCCATTCTTGGGCTTTTTGACATAGTTTTTTATTAAGTTTTGCTTTATTTATAGAGTTGCTGATGTGAGGAAGAGGGCATGTATGGATTCCCATGTTTCCCCAGCCTAAGGCTCTCGAGCCTTCCCTTCTGTAGCCCGGCTGCTGTGCCCACCGGACAGACTTCTGCCACCACCCAGTGTCCCCTTCAGAAGGGAATGAATACGTCCCTTCTAGATCCAACCCAAGGTCTTCATGGTTGACTAGAAATTAGAAGTTAGGTTTGAAAATTCACTCTCATCTGTTCCTCATTTAATTTCTTTGAAGGTACTATTGTATATGTAGTCTACAGTTTATGAAAATGTCTTTATATTCGTTTCCTAATGCTGTTACAACACATCTCCACATCTTTAGTGGCCGAAAACAATACCAATTTATTACCTTAGAGTTCTAGAGGTCAGAAGCACAAGTGGGCCTCAGTGGACTGAACCAGGGCGTGGGCAGGGCTGCCTGCCTTCTAGAGGCTCCAGGGGAGAGCCTGTCTCTTGCCTTTCCCAGATTCTAGAGGCTGCCTGTGTTCTTTGGCTTGAGGACACTTCTTCCATCTTTCAAGCCACCAGAATCACATTTTCAAATCTCTCTCTGGCCCCAACCTCCCCTTTGCTTCCATCTTCCACATTTGAGGATGCTTGTGATTTCACTGGACCCACCCAAGTAATCCAGGATCTCTTTCTTTTAATGCCATGTGATTAGCAAATTTAATTCCACCTGCTGCCCTAGTTCCCCTTTGCCGTGGAGCCTAACATATTGGGGCTCCAATATGGGATTGGGGATTACAATGTGGACGTCTCTGAAGAGGGGGGCATTATTCTGCTTACCGCAATCTCAGCAGCTGCCCCTTGGTTTATCCTATTTCTGGGCTTAAATGAATATTATTGGATTCATTGTGCAATGTTCCTTTGCCTGCGACCAAGGTTACCAAATAAATGATACTATTTGACGAGATTATCACAATATGCTATTATATTGCTACTTGTAAACTGCTTTTCATGGCTGCATCTTTTTATTGTTTCCATTAGACACAGATCTTTCTCTAATCCCCTGACTTCATGTATCATGTAGATTTGATGGCCTCACTTGAGCTGAGCTGTCAAATATGCATTTTCATAGATGAATGAGATGCAGACTCTTTCCGAGTAGACTTCAGGGGGTAAGTTTTAGTGCTGTGCTGAAATTAGGGTTCTCATGGGTTCTGGGAGGCCAATTTAATTTCACTGTATCATCATTTACTGGAAACAGTGACATAAAATAAGATCTGACTGAACACGTAGGGTGGCTAATCATGATGATGAAGGTGGAGTGAGAACCAGCATGCCCTTGGTGTTAACGAAGCCTGGACAGTGAATTCTCGAAAGTGTGTAATGAAAAGTTCTCTCCAATACCTAAGAGTGTCCTTCCTGTTGTGAATAATCATGTGCTCTTGCGTGTTCAGAGAAACATGCAACTTTCCCGAGCAATCCCATCAGAGATACCTGCTTCGATGTGACCTAGTCCTTCCTTGACACACGAGTTCACAGTTGTTTCACGCCCCTAAATTTTCACATGGCTTTCTGTTACCCATTTCCTTTTCCTTCAATTAAACAAAAAAATCACTAGACTTCAAGTTTCATGACTATTTACAAAAGCCTGGACACTGCCCCCTGCTAGTGTCATCATGGTAAATTCAGCCCTGTGTGTGCGGTATGCGGTTATCACAAAACATCAACCTACAATTTTGTGCACATTCAAGTTCTGTGGGGTCGGGAGTGTTTGTAATATGAATGACTGGTTCATTATTAAAGTGGAAATGATGGGGACACCTGAGTGGCTCAGCGGCTGAGCATCTGCCTTCGGCTCAGGGCGTGATCCCTGGGTCCTGGGATTGAATCCTGCATCGGGCTCCCTGCATGGGGCCTGCTTCTCCCTCTGCCTGTGTCTCTGCCTCTCTCTGTGTCTCTCATGAATAAATAAATAAATAAATAAATATTTTTAATTTTTTTTAAATTTTAAAAAGTGGAAATGATGAACATTCTCCCATTTATTCATTCATCCATTCATTTATTCATTTTTAATCTAGTTCCCAGGAAGGAACTGCTGTATGCCATAAACCATGGTAGATATGGTTAGGATAAAGTATTTCCTTTCACAAATAAAACAGAGTCTGGAAGGGAAAAATATGTATATATTAATATGCATATATTAAACAGAAAAAAAAGTAATCTGCGAGCTAAGGCTGCCTTACACCACCTCTTCAAATAGCTCTCTGATTTTTCTCACTTCTGCATTAATGTCTGTCCTTAGATCTAACATAGTGGGCATTCCCAATGAAAATGGGATAAAAATCAACATAGGATCTTGGGAAAGGTTAATTTGTGGGACCTCTGAAGGTCCCACAGAGGCCTAGATCAAAGGTATCGCTTAAAACCCAACTTCAGATAACATCATTCTAAAACTTTCATAATGTTTGAAAATCTTGAATCTTGAACTCCCTAATTTTAAGAATTAATTGTTGTTTACTTAGAAATATTCTTAAGTGCAGGCTCACACACAACCTTCAATATAAGAAGAATCTCTCCTGAGTGAAGCGATGACTTTCTAGAACTGTGATGAGCGTCCATGTTTGACACTGGAATGCTCAGGTAAAAGGCTCTTCCCAATCTGAGTCTTAGGAAAGCACACGGTGTAGTTTGCCCTCCTGATACTCTACTCATGCTACTTTGCTGAAATCAAAAGACGTGAAGAAAGGGTCTTCCTTCTTTCCTGCTACACATGCAGTGGGAACCTGGCTACCCCTTCCTCTGACTTAAGTTACTGCTTTTACCACTCCTTTGGAACTTGTCAAAGTCTCTCTTGAATTCTTACATAAACATCTAATGAATTATGAGCTCCTGGAGGGCAGAGCCTGTGATCATCTCAGATCCCAAACAACCCCCATGGCAATGCTTTGCCTATGGAAGACTCTCCACGGTGGCTTCTTGAATGT
Source organism: Canis lupus dingo (assembly GCF_003254725.2). Lineage (NCBI taxonomy): Eukaryota > Metazoa > Chordata > Mammalia > Carnivora > Canidae > Canis > Canis lupus. Next base: position 6,000,664 of record NC_064276.1, read on the forward strand.
AAAATAATTAGTTCCAGGATCCTCACAGATGCTCTTAATCTCTATATCTACCCTCAACAGGGTGATAGCAAACTGTGAAAACTTCCCTTGTAGTTAAGAAATGAAATTTCTCCAGAACATGAAAAAAAAAGCTATTTTTACTTGTCATAATGCACAGTGGTGCACTATAAATCCACTCCCTGCTCCGTTGATAAAATATACTTTCCCCAATCTACTGGCTTTTATTGATGGCATGCTCTTTATTTCAGCACTCCTGGTTCTTTAGAATACTGCAAACCCACATCAGGCACAAGAGAACTCTGTGAACATGTGACGACCCCAGGAGACAAGTGTATTGATACATCTCCTTAACGAGGTCAGAAGATCAGTCTTGTCTATAGACAACTAGGTTAAGAATAAAGACAGTGCTGAGGACAGGTCATGAGTAGCTGTGGCTTTATGTGGCTTGGGGCACTTCATGCCCAGCTGCCTGGCTGAAGAGAGAGAGGACCTTCTTAGGGACCTAGGTGACACTGGGAGGAGATAGCCCACGTGGATCCTCACACACAGGCTGCTCCAGGTGCTAGGACAAATACACACTTAGGAGACCCCATCCCAGGACACTGAATGCAAGAAGATGTGGGGGTCGGGGGAGTCCCAGCCCTGACTCTGCCCCAGTGAGACCTGTGGCCTAGGAAGTCACTTCACCACTCCTGCCTCAGTTTCCTCAAGGGTGGAATGAGAGGACTTTATCTAGATTAGCCTGAAAGGCAATGCCAGTCTCAGTACTTTATTCATTTCATTCAAGCATTAGGGACAAATCCAGGTCATTTGGAGTCTTATCAGATGCCCAAGAGTTTTATAACTCTTGGTAAAGAATGTGCTTCTGTCTAATAGGAGAAAAGGAGATGTTTGCAGGTGCAGTCAGAGGTTTCCTGTGATTGAGGAGCTCAGAGACGATCATAAATAATTGCATGGCCAAGAAAATATACCCCAAGGCTTCTATTTTTCTCCAAAGAGTACAGAATCGAAAAGCCATAGATTTTATTCTCTTTTTTAAAGATTTTATTTATTTATTTGACAGAGAGAAAGAGAGAGAGCACAAGCGGGGGAGCAGTAGGCAGGGGGAAAAGCAGACTCTCCACTGAGTGGGGTGCCCGATGCAGGGCTCGATCCCAGAACCTTAGGATCATGACCTGAGCCAAAGGCAGACCCTTAACTGACTGAGCCACCCAGGTGCCCTCATAGATTTTATTCTTGAAAGACAAATAAGAGACGTGTATGTCCCAATGCAGCACAATCTGAAATACAAGCACTTATAGGAATAGAGTTGTGAATGTAATTTTTGTCTTTTTTTCATTTTACAAAGAAAACTGTTCTTAGTCATACCAATTACACTACCTTGAATCCAGGGCGAAAAAATGAGGTGCCAGGACTTAAAGAAACAATATCAAAATATGTTTTGATATGGTCACTTTAAAGCACAGAAACATTTTACATTGATTTTGCTAAAGATATCATTTTCCTAAAGATTATGAAAGTTCTATAAACTCTCATTGGAATTGATGCTTATCTAGCGATTCCAATTTCTGAAATCTATACTGTATAAGTAGTACTGTTGGATGTAGCTATCTTCTAATCATATTTTTCTTTGATTAGTTTATCGATGCAGTGGAGTGTATTAAAGCCCTTTTTTCTCCAAGACACCTCTCTGCAAGGCACTTTAATCATACATGCCACCTCAGTCTGTCCTTAGAGGAGTTACAACATATGAGACATGATGCACACACAACCACAAAACTACGCGATGACAGACAAGTATTACTAGAAGTTGGTCTCAGTCTACATGGTTTGTTCTTAATAAACATTAATTCTTGCTGATTTTCTCAATAAGTTTAGAGTATAGAAAAGGCTGGGTGATACTTCTCAATATTAACCAGTGAGGATGCAAGCACAAGTCAGCAATCAAGATATGCAGGTTTACTTCCTTCGAACACCTCAAGGTGCCTCTACAACTGAGAGTAGATCCGCATTATTTCCCAATGTCAAGATTAGTAACCAAAGGAAGCTTACAGAAAGTTTGGCTTTTGCTCTGAGTCTGGAAGAACAAGTGTGAATTCTCTTAATGGAGTTGAGAGTGTCGAGCATTCTAGATGAATGGGCACGGGCAGGAAGAGGGACAGCATGACGTGTAAGGGAGGCTCAGGTTTCTCACGAGCAACACCCTATGTCCCTGCAGAGCAACAGGGAGAAATGACCGTAGATAGATGGTGGCAGGTGTTGAGCAGTGTAAGTTAGAGCTTAGACTTAGCAATTCATTCTGCAAAAAGTTGCAATCATTGGAAATACTTAAGATAATAGGGGGAGACAGAATTAGTAATTTCTAGAGTCAACTGGAAGATTCTTATAGACTTTTGGTCTATAGACTCAAAGGCAGTCATACAGACTTACTGGTGGGTGCTGGGGGGAAATGGAAATTAATGCCAGTATGAGAATAAGAAACCCAATTCCAACCTTGAAACACAAAAAAGCATATATCTCACACACACACACACACACACACACACACACACACACACACACAGGATCCAGATGTAAATATCAGAAAGGAAGAGAATGGGCTCAGATGGGAAGAGAATGGGTTCAGATGGGTCCCTTTGGGGCCCCAGGTTTCACTGAGTTCTGAGGAAGAGGGGTCATCAGATTAGTTATTTTATGCTCCTGTGGTGAGGTGGGTGAGGCCCTCGACTGGCAGCCCACCATGAAGAAACGTCTGTCACCTCTTTTCACCTTTCACTGGTCAAATCAGGTGAGGAAGTCAACACTCACTTTCAAAGAGGCAGAAAGGGTAACCTTATCGTGTTCCAAAGAGGAGTCAAGAAATTGTGAATGGGGCACCTCGGTGGCTGAGTTGGTTAAGCATCTGCCTTCAGCTCAGGTCATCGTCTCAGGGTCCTGGGATTGAGTCCCATGTTGAGCTCCCTGATCAGTGTGGCATCTACTTCTTCCTCTCCTCACTGCTCCTGCTCTCCCTTGCTATCTCTGTCTCTCTCTCAAATAAGTAAAAGAAAAGAAAGAAAAGAGAAAAGAAATTGTCTGTGAAAAGTACAGCCCCCTAGAATCACAGGAAGTTCAGAAAAATACTCTTGAAGGGAAAAGACTATGGCACTACTTATTCAAGCACTGTGCTAGAATCTTCACTGTGTTACAGTCAGGAAAATAAGCCAGTAGTCTGGCCATAATGTGAGACAGAGAAGAGGCTAAGTGGGGTAAAATTATGAGGGGACAGAAGTGAAAGTCATTTCAAAGGAATAGTCATTAAGCCTTAGAAATGAGATATGGAGAAAGAAGTCATAGTTAACATTGAGGGCTTTTGGTTTCATTGTTATTGTTTGCTTTTTATTTATTCATTTTTGTCCTGGTGCCTCAAGAGACTGAGGTATTATAAGCAGAAACAGAAAAATCAGGATAAGGAGAGAGTTGGTAAAGGCAGATCATCAGTCTCAAAATCTCCAGAAGATAAATGTGAACCTAGAGTCACTTACAGAGTCACTGTCAGGAGACTTTCTACAGTGACTCTTATGAGTTGAATTGTGTCCTCACAAAATTCATGCCATTGAAGCTCTAACTGCCAGGACCTCAGATTTTGGATGTATTCACAGATGGCATCTTTAAGGAGGTAATTAGGGTGACATGGGGTCATTAGAGTGGGCCCTGATGCAACATGACTAGTAAAAGTCATTTTAACTATGTAATGTGATCAAACAATAGTAATTCAAACATGGAAAGCAAAGTGTTTTTCTCAGCATCAGCTCAATACAATCTGCCTTAATTCTAATTAGCAAAATCTTCCTTTTTAACAAATAATGTAGTTTAAGGGACTTCAGGCATTTTGTTTTCACACAGCATTTTGGATGGTAAGGCATTAGGTATCAGAAGTTTTTCAGAATTTTTTTTTATTATTTTCTTAAAGCTATTCTTTGAACATTAGTAGAGCGAGCTGCAGGGAAAAAGAAGGCTTAGTTCTGGGATATGCTGGTCACAGTACTCTGAGGTGATATAAAAGCAAAGTAGACCAGCTTCCCCAGAGGAAATAGTTTCTCTCTTCAAAACTCACCCTATCACAAAGAAGAAAATCCAGTGTAATTTAGCAGATACAATGATCTTCTTCCCAAAAGAGGCCAAAATTGGCAACCTTCTTTCTAATGCAGCCATTTTAGAGTTGGACATATTAACTTGGTTTTCCACCTCCAGCTGTCAAAATGCTGTAAACATCAATGCCCAATTCTGGTAGGATGAATGTAGGATTGAGACATGCCGGGATTTCTGCTCTTAATCCCCTCCTGTGCATTGTTTCCAAACACGTAATCTTTTTCTTTATATTGGTGGTATTAGATTTGGGCACGGTGGGTAGAATGCTGCTCCTACCTGGGCTGGATAAGAGCTCATTGTTGGTTCCAAATGACTTTGGCATTCCCTCACAAAGGGTAACCTTCACTAGCTCCAAAACTTTATCTGCAGTCCAACACGAGGATTTGCTGTTACCCAGATCCCATTGTAATTTTATTGCACTGTTGAAACTTGTTTTCTGAGAAGCTTCCAGAAAATAGTCTGACTACATTGGAAAGCTGGCAGTGATTGGTTTGCAGGTTCACAAGATAGTTGGCCACGTTCGAAGCCCTGAGCTCACCCTGCATCCTGCTCTCCAGGTTGTCGGGGGGACAGCTGCTGACTGCCACCCCCCAAGGCCCTCCTTAATGGAGGCTTCAGCCCTGCCCAGGGCCCTTCATTCTCTCCTGACCTTTCCTCCCTCCTTCTTTCTCTCTCTCTCTCTCTCTCTGGAATTGCACCCCCTTTTTCACCTGGGCACCTCTGGCTCTGTGGATGCACCACCCCGGCCCAGCAGAGTCATCCCTCAGCAGCAGGCTGACCTGGAGGCTTAGACTGGGACCAGTGCCCTTGGCCCTGGTAACAGCTCAGCAAAAGCAGGTCTCCCCATGCCTCAGCTGTACCTCTGCCCCCCTTCATCTTTCTACACACCCCTGTTTCACATCACTGTTTTACCTAAAAAAAAGGTAGGGAGCCCCACAACTGACAACAAGAGATTAAAGCCACTCGGCCCCAGGGTAAAAATTGTTTTTGTGTTTTGACAAAAGTATCCAAAGCCCCTCATTGTTCAGGCTCTTCCTGACCTGACTCCTCTCAGCTCCTCCCCACACATGTGCTGCTCCCCAGACTCCCCAGACTCCCCAGCCTCCCTGCACCATCCTGGGACACCCTCACTTCCTCTGCTGGCCCTGCCCCTGCTTTACCTAAAATGTCCCAACTGCTGGTTTTCAACCCCCACCCTTCATCTGCTCCATTCCTGCCTTTTCTGGTCAGGGCCGCTTCCCATCTCAGGGGCCTCCCTGGGCCCTGACCCCCACAGCACTGACACCCAGGAACCGATCCCTCATTGACAACTAATTCCGGCCTCACAGAGTCTTCTTTCCATGTAATGTTACATAAAGATCAGAATTTTCAGAAAGGCATCTTCCTATGAGATTGCTCCTACCCAAAAGTAGATTCGTATTTACACCTGGCGGCTGTGAAAAGGTTGGTTTTTGCTAAATTATGTTTATCTGAGTAGGTGCAGGTCCCTGGTCCGTGGTGAGTGGTTGGATGGAGTCAGTGAAGATGGTGTGGCAGGTGCCTCCCTCTGAGAGGACAATAAAACTTGGATAAGTGAGGAGGGGGGGAAGAAAAGAGCGTTTAATTTGGGGTGTTCCTTACCGAATGCGGATCCTATCCGTGTGGCGGCAACTGTTAAACCCTCCACACGCCTGAAATGGGAGCTCAGACTGGGCCTCGTCCCTCCTGTCATCCCCGCCTGTGCCAGACTGTCCTGAAGGGGCTTTCGGGCCCCTCCCCACGTGCGCAGGGATTGTGTCCTTGTGTCCTGCGGACAAAGCCCCACATTCACTCCACCACCACGGGCCGCGAGGTGACGCTGCTCCCCTGCGAGCCCCGAGTTCACTCACTGCGTTTATCCGCAGCTGGAGCTCACGTGCCAGCGTTCTCTGACCCGGTTCCTTGGAGAGAGAGGAGGCAGCAGGTGCGTCGGAGCAGGTGTGCTCAGGCGGCTGCCGGACCAGCAGGTTCACCACGTCCTACCCCAGCAGCTCCTCGGACGCCGCGCAGGTGCTCCATGGGGGACGGGTGGGTGCTCCTCGGACGCCGAGCAGGTGCCCCGCGGGGGACGGGTGGGTGCTCCTCGGACGCCGAGCAGGTGCCCCGCGGGGGACGGGAGATGCCCGGGGGCCGCACACCCGATCCGCGGGCTCAGCCCTCCCCGACCCCAGGGCGTCGGGAGCCCCGGGCCGCGTTCAGGGCAGAGCCGGCTCCCAGCCCCTCACCCGAAGGGCCCCTGGTCTCCTCACCTCCCTCAACCCAGCGACTCCTGCCCTCCGTCTGCCCGGGGCCGTACCACTCTGCACCCCCCTCCGAGAGCCGGTGGTGACGCCAAGGGCGCTGACCCTCGTCCCCGGTCCGCAGGCCTCGGGGGCCAGGGAGCTCGGGGCTCCGCAGGGAAGGGCCCCCGCGCTGCCGTGGGTGACTTCCCGAGAGCTCCCAGATCCCAGCCCCGCAGCGCCCCATGCCTGGGCTCCTACTTCTAGGGCTGCTCGGGCAGCGGCGCCCTCCCTCTGCCACTTCTCCTTGCTGGCATCCCAGGCACACCACCCCCGGCGGTGCCCGGACTTTCCACAGCATCTGCCTTTCTCCCCAGAAGCCTTGAAAAGCATATAAACATGTAAAATAGATGCATAGGAAGGTCATTTTTTAACCTGACAGCTGCAACACTCTAGATGTCTATTACTGTTTCTTTTGCCAAGAAGAAAACAGATGAAACAAAATAAAATAAAAAATAAAATAAAATAAAATAATAAAATATCTACCTGGCCTCAAACACTCTTATCTTTCTCTAATTCTCTCAAGTGCAGAGAGCCTAATTAGCGACCTTGACTGAGCACAGCAGTCTTGGCCATAATTTCTCAGTGAATTAAAGTATCTTATGCTCTTTTTTGAAGAATGCCCACTAATGAGGATATATTCCCTCAGCTGTAAGAGAAAACCTTTCTTCCTGGGAGCAATGCAAATGCTCCGTCTTCACGCAAATTCTTCCGTCATCGCTGAGGGCAGGAAATGGCTTTGCTCTGACAGATTTCTCTGAATCGCACAAAACAACAGAAAATCTAGATGGCTCCCTCTGTATTGGCACCTCTGCGATGGGCAATGGCAGCTTGTCTATGATTTTGTGGAACTCTTAAGGACTCCCAAGAGCGCATCTCTGCCCAGAAGTTACAGCTTGTCTCTCGTTATGGACATGTGTTTGTTCTTCGTGTTAGAGTGTCTTTCCACTCTTCAAATGCTGCACATTTTTCCCTTTATAATTGTGCAGGCTCCCAGTTACCACAGGGACAATTTGATGAAATAGTACTTCTTGAGATGTTACTTGTATTTGAGCTCAGTCTAATAATATCAGTAACAACCGCTTACATTTGTTGAAACTACATTTCTGCCCGGCCAGGGATTTTTCTAGGTGCTTTGTATGAATTAAGTCAATGAATTGTTAATACGTCCCTATGAAATCAGTGTTACAATGATCCCCATTTTGCAGATGGAAAACTGAGGCATAGAGGGGTTCATTAAAACCCCAGGGACCCAGGAAGTGGCAGCACCTGAGAGCCGGAGTTTGAGTCCAGGCAGCTTGAGTCCTTAACCGGCTTCATTCGTATGAGTGAGCAACCATGGTTCTCTTTGACAACTTGCCAGATTATTTTGAGAATTCCCTTTTTTTTTTTTAAGAGTGAGAGAGGGCAGAGGGAGAGGGTGAGAATCTCAAGCACACTCAATCTCAAGCACACTCAATCTCACAACCTGAGATCTCAGCCCTGAGCTGAAATCAAGAGTCAGATGCTTAGCCAACTGAGCCATCCAGGCGTCCCTGAGCATTCCATTTTTTAGGAGGCAAGGATGCCCTTTGGAAGATTTAAAGCCAATATACAGGGCAGCCCTGGAGCCTGGGATGTGATCCTGGAGACCCGGGATCTAGTCCCGCATCAGGCTCCCTGCACAGAGCCTGCTTCTCCCTCTGCCTGTGTCTCTCTGCCTTTCTCTCTCTCTGAATGAATAAATAAAATCTTTAAAGCCAATATACAAACACAATATATTGCTCTTTTATTTAGCATCATCCAAGATCTTTAAAATTTTTTCTTCTTAAATGTATGTTCAATATATTATAAGTTAAATAATTTTGAAAAAACACTGAATATCATACCAAATGTTTGGAAAAATATTCTAGAATATGTGATCATAATCTTCCCAAACTATTAAAATGTAAAATATTCTGTACATCTGAATTTGCCTCAAAACCGAACAGCTTCGGACTGGAGCTCCCAATTACTGCCTCCTTCTCATTCACACTGTCCAGTCAGACACTGTTTGCCTCTCACGGGCCCTTTTAAAACTAACAGTTTTCTTGCCTCTCACCCTGTGGACGGCATCTTCCTCAGTCTCTTGAGAGGGAGTTAGCAAAAGCCTTTCAAATCTAGAAAATGTTGCATGTCTGAGCTTCATTGTCTCCTGAACTTCCTTCAACCACTACTATGTCAACTTCAAAAGTTCAGTGATATATCAATTTTATAAAAATCAGCATTCTAAATTTTTCTGCTTTTATTATATCTCTATTGGCTAAGGATTTACTTTGTTTTCCTCTTTTGTTCCTTTCTTGTTTCTACTGACATTAAAGGTCAAGACTAACTGTGACAACTGGACTCACACTCATTTTAGATTCTTTTTCCTTTTTAAAGCATTTTATTCCTCTCTGAATGTGCAGTTTTCATTCAAAACCAGTCAGTGACAGCTTTGGTTGCCCTTTGTCAGGGTCTGTAGAGAAATCACCAGGACGTCCATGTTGGTCTTTAGGGTTTATTCATAAAAGAACATCCATGCAGTAGATGGACATCTGGTCACCCAACACACAGAGCTGACATTTCACACCCTTACCTTAAATACTGGTGGCATCTGTAGTGATGAGGCTCCATCCTGGAGTGAAATTAAAGAAGTTCCATTCAATTTCTTACCCAAAGACATGAAGTTCATATTTCAATAGTACTTGGAGCTACTATACTAGAAAATATCCATCAAACAAAATTCAAATTACCTTCTCTCTGAACTATGTGTCATACAGATATGTCTGGCAGGCAGTAACTCCCATGTGGAGCTGCCTTAGGACAATATGGGATGAGGCTCAAGAAATACCATCCCTCAATAGTCCATAATGGATGTTACATTGTGTTATTACAGCAGGAGAAGACCTACAACGGGACCTATAGTGTTCCAGACTGCTCTAGAAGGAGCCAATGTCTATGATTGAAGGTTTGAGATGAGAAAACTCAGGTCTGTGTGCTAATCAGTGTGGATTGTGATTGTCCCATGAGACAAGGCTGCCCACCCCAGGTGACACTTGGACACAGGTCTCATGAGTCCTGAATGCCATAGGTAAATACTCTGTCAAGCAAGCTCCTCCCCTCCTCCTAAGCCAGATTTCTGCTCCTGGCCTTCAGCAAGTGCATCAGCATTGTGAAGGCCTATAGTGCTCCTCTCAGCTCAGGGCTGACCAGGAGAGAAAATCAAGAAAAGGCAGAAGGAAGCTATTCAGCCTGGAAGGTTTATGAAAGAGAGCATCTCAGAGAGGACCAGGTCTAACTTGGCCTGCATCACATGAGCTCAACAGTCAGGATGGCCCTCTGGAGGAGGTGATGCCACCCACTTTCATCCCAGATCTGATGACCACCAGACAGCTCCCAACCGAACTGACCTACTGCAAATGCATTTGTTCATTTCCACATGGGAAATCCAAAGATGAGGGGGCAGGGCAAGGAGAGGAAGCCAGAAGAGAGGAAGGCAAGGATGGAGGGCAAGAGGAGGCCAACTGAGGGGTAAGGAGTAGCCAATCCCTAAATGGTCACCAGGAGGTGCTCTGGAACCAAAGGTACTGGCGATACCCGGAAGCCCTTGGTTCTGGGAATTCCCTGGATAGCTCTATTTTATCCTCATCAGCTTCCACCTGTTGTTAGCTTGGAAACCAGGACCATCCCTTCCACTCCCCACCAGGCTCAGCACCATCTTGTCTTAGTGCCCTTCCTTTCCATCTGGTCAGAACCTTAGAGGGAGATCACTTAACATCAAACACTCTTAAATGCTATATAAGACAAATTGCAAGTTGGAAAAGGGAGGAGGAAGAGAGGAAGAAAGAAATCAGGGCAAGAGCAAGGGAAGAAAGACTACAAACACGTTAGAGTAACTCTTTATAAATAGCAAAATGCCAACGTCTGTTTTGACATATCTCTAGAACTGGAAAACTAATTTGCTTAGCAGTTTTCTCCCAGGAGCTGATGATATTTGAAATGTTAGATGAAAACAATGAAGCTGTGTTTTCCATAGCTTGACTCAATCACTAGAGTGGAAAAACAGTGAGATATTTAATTTTAATGTATGGACTTGGTTCACTTGACATATTAAACCAATAGTGCTAAGCATGTGGGGCACCTGGGTGGCTCAGCAGTGGAGTGCCTGCCTTTGGTCCAGGGCATGATCCCAGGGTCCTGGGATTGAGTCCTGCATCAGGCTCCCTACATGGAGCCTGCTTATCCCTCTGGCTACGTCCCTGCCTCTCTCTGTGTGTGTGTCTCTCATGAATAAATAAATAAAATCTTTTTTAAAAAATAGCGCTAAGTATGCTTATAATAACTTACATAGCTTATACTTTCTGAGTTGAGATTTTTTAATTATATAAATCATCAGGTTCTATAACATGTTATATGGTTTAACATGTTTATGATGGGGCACCTGGTGGCTTGGTTAAGCATCTGCCTTCGGCTCAGGTCATGATCCTGGAGTCCAGGATCAAATCCTGCATCAGTTCCCTGCTTAGTGAGGAGTCTGCTTCTCCCTCTGACCCTTCCCTCCACCTTGTGCCCTCTGTCTCTCACTGTCTCAAATAAATACATTTTTTAAATATATTTAAGAACATAAAAAATAAAATAAAATGTTTATCATAGTCTTAAAATATAAACACTTCATTTGATAGCAAAAGTAATGGGTTCCCTGGGTGGCTCAATTGGTAAAGTGTATGACTCTTTTCAGCTCAGGTCAAGAATTCAGGGTCTTAGGATTGAGCCCCACACTGGGCTCCATGCTCGGTGAGGAGTGTGCTTGAGATTCTCTCTCCCTCTCCCTCTGCCCGCCACCCCCCCACACACACTCGTGCTCTCTGTCTTTCTAAAATAAATAAATAAAAGCAAAAGTAACTACAACCCCTTGGAAATGTCTCATAATGCCACTCTAGACCTGCCTAGTATTTTACTTTGAGTTAAATATGGAAAAGTTCCTAACCCTGTATGTGTTCTGGTGTGTCAGTTAGGCCTCAAATCTCTCAAATGATTTCTTAGTATTTTGGTTGATAAGTTTAATCTTTTAAACCTTTTAGAAGAAAAAGTATATGGCAATCTTTCTTTGAGAACACAGGTACAATCTCCCATGCCCTACTGCACATTCCCATGCATTGTCTGACATCTGGGGAAGATTTTGGACCATCACCATAAATTTGAAAAACAAAACAGCTTATTGGTTTCTCAAAGAGAGTTCAGAAGTGGGTAGTGCCTCTTTAAGAAAGAAAACAGAACAGCTAAAAGCCCCTGTACGATAAATGAGATAAAAGCATGATTCTTGGGCTGACATCAATCCTTTTTTGTTAGTTCCCCACCTACCTCCATCAGGATGGGGGACAAAGGAAGTCTGCTTCACTTCCGATCCTTACAGCCACCCTCTCCAATTCTCTCCCCTGTCCAGGCCACCTCCTTCTCTGAGAATCCACTGTCTCCTTAGGTCCTCCACTGTATTTTACAGAAACCTTAGATCCCTTCCAGAGATCATTCCCTCAGGCATTGTGCCTTCATAGAAACCCCTCAAGCTGAGCTGGGGCTGCTTTCTCAAGTGCCTTCTTCCTCCACCTTGGAGGAAGAAGAAAAAGTTCCCTCCTCCTGGCTTCTGGAGAGCAGTCCCGGCAATATTGCGCCATCTTCCTTCCTACTTCTCCCTTGGGCACCCTGTGCCCCATGGTGGTGGGTCACTGCTCATTCTACTACCCCTCTCTTCTTTGAGGACTCTGCCGTGATTCAGTGTTCTGCCTCCACCGCATCCTTTGCCAAGACCAGAGTTCCTAGAGCCTCCACATTAATACTTCATCAACAACATCATATCCACTCCAGTGGTATCTACCTCCAGATATTCATTGTCTTTGAGTGGCATGGCCACACCCCGGATGGTGTCATTATCTAGTATGATTCCACATTAAAAGGTCCAGTTCTGAAATTCTGTGCTCTGAAAACAGGCCTTTTCCTTGCCCTGTTCCCACGCACTGTGGTTCAACTCACTGCAATTGATTCCTTCCATTCTCCAGACACTCACACTCCCTGAGCTGTACTTCTTCCATGAACCACTGGCTGTCAGCTCAAGTCTCTTCAAGTTCATCTCATGAAAGCTGTATAAATCACCCCCCTGTGGAATCTCTGTCACCTGCTCTGTACATTTACCTCCAAGGCCTGGTCAGATCAAGTGCCCACTCCTGGGATGCAAGCTGGTGAGAAGTCAACAGCTGCTGACAGAGCCTTTCTAGACTCGGGTGCTCCTTTCATCTCCACCCTCAGGGCAGCTCCAGGGGCCCCTCACTCATCTCTGGTTAATGCTTTTTCTAATTCCTTGTATTGGTACTGCTTTTCTCCAAAAGTCCATTCCCCCATCCACCCAAACCTTTTCACCATAGATGCTCCTCCTGTACATTTCTTTGAAACTAAGAAGCCATTAGGTGTGAACAGCTTCAGTGTTTTTTTTAATAATAAATTTATTTTTTATTGGTGTTCAATATACCAACATACAGAATAACACCCAGTGCTCATCCCATCAAGTGCCCCCCTCAGTGCCCGTCACCCATTCACCCCCACCCCCCGCCCTCCTCCCCTCTCACCACCCCTAGTTCATTTCCCAGAGTTAGGAATCTTCATGTTCTGTCTCCCTTTCTGGTATTTCCTACCCATTTCTTCTCCCTTCCCTTCTATTCCCTTTCACTATTATTTATATTCCCCAAATGAATGAGACCATATAATGTTTGTCCTTCTCCAATTGACTTATTTCACTCAGCATAATACCCTCCAGTTCCATCCACGTTGAAGCAAATGGTGGGTATTTGTCATTTCTAATGGCTGAGGAATATTCCATTGTATACATAAACCACATCTTCTTTATCCATTCATCTTTCGATGGACACCGAGGCTCCTTCCATAGTTTGGCTATTGTGGCCATTGCTGCTAGAAACATCGGGGTGCAGGTGTCCCAGCGTTTCATTGCATCTGCATCTTTGGGGTAAATCCCCAACAGTGCAATTGCTGGGTTGTAGGGCAGATCTATTTTTAACTCCTTGAGGAACCTCCACACAGTTTTCCAGAGTGGCTGCACTAGTTCACATTCTCACCAACAGTGCAGGAGGGTTCCCCTTTTCTCCGCATCCTCTCCAACATTTGTGGTTTCCTGCCTTGTTAATTTTCCCCATTCTCACCGGTGTGAGGTGGTATCTCACTGTGGTTTTGATTTTTATTTCCCTGATGGCAAGTGATGCAGAGCATTTTCTCATGTGCTTGTTGGCCATGTCTATGTCTTCGTCTGTGAGATTTCTCTTCATGTCTTTTGCCCATTTCATGATTGGATCGTTTGTTTCTTTGCTGTTGAGTTTAATAAGTTCTTTATAGATCTTGGAAACTAGCCCTTTATCTGATACGTCATTTGCAAATATCTTCTCCCATTCTGTAGGTTGTCTTTTAGTTTTGTTGACTGTATCCTTTGCTGTGCAGAAGCTTCTTATCTTGATGAAGTCCCAATAGTTCCTTTTTGCTTTTGTTTCTTTTGCCTTCGTGGATGTATCTTGCAAGAAGTTACTATGGCCGAGTTCAAAAAGGGTGTTGCCTGTGTTCTCCTCTAGGATTTTGATGGAATCTTGTCTCACATTTAGATCTTTCATCCATTTTGAGTTTATCTTTGTGTATGGTGAAAGAGAGTGGTCTAGTTTCATTCTTCTGCATGTGGATGTCCAATTTTCCCAGCACCATTTATTGAAGAGACTGTCTTTCTTCCAGTGGATAGTCTTTCCTCCTTTTTATCGAATATTAGTTGACCATAAAGTTGAGGGTCCACTTCTGGAATCTCTGTTCTGTTCCATTGATCTATGTGTCTGTTTTTGTGCCAGATACACTTTTCATCCAATCATGCCATGATTCTCCTTTCTCCCTTTCCCTTTTCCCCTATTTTATAAGAAATCATCTTCCTACTTCTCTCCAAGGTCTACCCCATCCCATTAAAAGCCTCAGATTTAGGAAAACTTGTGAATCCCAAACATCATAAATACAAATACAACCACATCTAGACACATGCTAGAAAAACTGCTAAAAGAAAAAGAAAAAAAAAGTATTCTATGTGGCTTCAGAATAATCAAAACCTCATGGTGGAAAACAGCGTACAAAATTGTGCTCACTTATTTGCAGTTGCCTTGTCAGAAGAACTATGGATTGCACACACCTGGATTTTGTCTGCTTTTGTTTTCATTTTGTTGTTTTTTGACCATCCTTACCTCCAAATATGATTCTCTAACCCTATGAGACTTATAAAAGCTCTGAGCTGCTGCTTTTTGACAAGCCTCTAAATTCCTTGCAACTTCTGTACTAGCAAATGTCATAAAGAAAAGGGCACAAAGAATGTTGGACCCTCTTTGGTATTTCTTCCTTCAGTCATCAGAGATTGTTTAAAAGCGATCTGGGTCCCAGAAAGTTTGGTAAAAAGTAGCTTATTGAAATAACCTTTCTGTCAAATATAAATTGGCAATAAAAACAATTTGATAAAGCATAAACTGTATATTCATTGATTTTCATATATATAATGAATTATGTTGTAATTGTCATCTTTTCCTAAACTTAAAGTGGTATAGAATTTTTCACTTTTACCTTACAAATTAATTTTAGTAAATTATTCTTGTTCTATACTGTGTTAGAGAAAATGTATGGGAATACCTAAAATCCAGCAATGTAGGAAAAAGACATAAGAAAAGAACTATCTACCAATTGGTAATTTAATAAGTAAATCAGATTAGGTTCTCAAACTTTTATAATATAACTTTTCTTAGAATGAAACAAAGTACATCTGTGTATGCATAGTGTGTGGGTGGATCCACAGACAGTTCTTAAAAAAGCATGGGTCCCAATATTCAACAGGTAGTGTTATATCCCAGCTCAGCACTGACTGAGTGGAACCTCTAAGTAAGTTTCTATTTTATTCCTTTTTATAATCTCTATCTCATTATTTATATTCTCTATATGATAAAAACCCTGTTCTCCTACTTTCCTTTAATGGTTAAAACTATTGTGACAGTTTTCTTCAGTTTTTTTTAGCATATTTACAATAGTTGATTTAGTTTTTGTCTAGTAAATCCAACATCTGAGTTTGCTCCGGGACAATTTCTGTTGATGTTTTTTCCTACACATTAACCACTCATGCTTTCATGTTTCTTTTGAATGTCTCAGAATTTTTTTTGTTGAAAACTAGACATTTATAATTTTATAACGTGGCAACTCTAGAAATCAGGTCCACAGTCCCAAGAGGATTTTTGTAGTTGCCATTTGTTGTCACATGTGTGTTTTATTGTTGCTATTTGCTTAGTGACTTTACTGGACTGGTTCTGTACATTCTGTATTCCCTGTCATCTGGGCACTGAAGCCTTTGCTCAGTTAGCTTGGTGGTCAGCTAATGATTGGACAGAGATGTCCTTAAATGCCATGAATCCTAAGTTTCTCATTAACTTTTACAAAGGGGTTCTGTGTGTGTTTAGGAACACCTTCCAAGCTCATCATTTTATAACTCTGGCTTAGCTTTTATTTCCTGCTGGTACAAAATTCAAAATAAGCTACAGGTGAGAGATTAGGGTTTTCTAGATATTTCCTGAGGATGTACACAGCACTGCACATGCTTGTGGTTTTCTAGATTCTTGGAAATATATCAGAGCTTTTCAAAGATCTCATAAACATCTCATTTTCTAGATTTTCTTTTTAATTTTTTATCAGTCTCCTGTTTATTCTGGCTGATAATAGTGCCTCAGGAAGCTGTAAATTAAGCAATTGCTGCTGGTTATTTTCAACAAACAGCATGGTGATCAGGAGGTTCATACTGAGCAAGCTCTGAGTCAAGTTGAGTAAAGACAGCGCTGACAATAGAACTTTTCCAGAGAGTTTACAGACAGATTAAATAAAGTAAGTTATGTAGGGATGCATTTGTTTTTTGTTTTTGTTTTAGGAATTCTAACCCCGTTCTGCTGCTTCCAGTGACTACTAGACTGCAAATTTTCAGAATTACCATGGTTGCAAGGTTATGGGTTTTCATGGTTATCTTAGGCCTGAAGAGAGAGAGATGGGAATAGAGCAAGTTAAAATGCCCCAAAACTCACTGTTTCTACCATGATTCAGTTACTTTTCCTTGAATTACTGCAAGACTTTGGTTTATTAGCAACATAAGAAAAAGTTGATTTTTAACAATTTTTGACAGTGTTCTAATTGCTTTTATGAAGAAACAAACTTTTGGAGATCTTCCTTCAGTTAACTCAAAATTTTCTTTTTTTCTTTTGTGTGCACAAGTTTTTTCCATTCACTTAATTGGGATAATAATAGCATTTACTTCATAAGATTATTATAGAGATAAAATTATCTGGCACATGTAAAGCCTGTAGAATAGTCTGGGAACACAGAAACACTCACTGAGCATCAGCTATTATAATTATGGACAAAATCAAATATGGAAGGATACATACATCGTGGCAGTATTTATTAACTTTGGGTGGGTAGGATCGTGGACATAAATTTGTAGTATTTTTACCTTTCTAAATGTTCTGAGTTTTCATAAGAAATACTCGATGCATTTGTAATTTTAAAGAAAGGAAAATATCAATATATAACAGAGTTCTGTCATTTTTTTCAAAATTTATATTTTTGTCTCTAATTTATTTATTTTTTTTTTTTTTGACTTTTCCAGTAATAACTTTTATTTTTTTTTTATTTATTTTTTTTTATTGGTGTTCAATTTACTAACATACAGAATAACACCCAGTGCCCGTCACCCATTCACTCCCACCCCCCGCCCTCCTCCCCTTCTACCACCCCTAGTTCGTTTCCCAGAGTTAGCAGTCTTTACGTTCTGTCTCCCTTTCTGATATTTCCCACACATTTCTTCTCCCATGTGGTTTATGTATACAATGGAATATTACTCAGCTATTAGAAATGACAAATACCCACCATTTGCTTCAACGTGGATGGAACTGGAGGGTATTATGCTGAGTGAAGTAAGTCAGTCGGAGAAGGACAAACATTATATGTTCTAATTTATTTTTTAAAAATATTTAAAGCAAATGATGATTCCTTTGCCCATATAGCAATATTTTTATGTGCAAAGAATAAAAGATCACCTTCAATAATTCAAAATTCTTTATTAATCACATTTCCTTTCTTGCACTTATTAAAAGATTTTTAGATAGGGATCAAGGATGTGTGGCTGGAATTCCCATGAGAAGCAGAAAATCACACATCACTTTATGTTGATATCCTGGGGAAGGATCCAACCTCAGGGTATGACTACGTAAGCTCTTTAGGATAAATGGCTCAGTTTATGGGACCCTACCCTTACTAAAGACCCCACATACCCTGAACACAGCTTGGAACATTGAATGGACCATGTGGTCTCTCAGTCTATGGGTGTCTTGGCTGTAATCAGCATTATTAGATGCAAGGAAGCACTAGTGGTATCCTCTATCCCCTAATTCCCTTGATTTATGGACATGTCTTCTTTGGATCTCTGAAGCTCTGCACCATTTTGGGAAGAGAGATGGGGTGGGGGTGATCGCCAGAATAACCAAGGTTGAAGGTTTTTTAACTGATTCTAAGATAAAAAAAGTGAGCTATTTCTTGCACATCCAAGTTTATGGACTCAGTTGTGAGAGTTGTGGAGTCTTATATTATTATCTTTCTTACTGCACATTTAATTTCATGAAAAATTATCAAAGATGCACAAAATTTGAAAAATAATTTTTGTTGTGGTTATAATAACTAGTACTAGAAAAAAATGAACTGTGACTGAGGATTCATTTTTTACCATCATTGCTTTAATCAAATTGTCACATCAAGCAACTTACTGCCAACCAATCAGATTCAAATTAAAATATATCAAACTAAATCATGTGCCACCTGTTTCTTCTTACATCTCCACTTTTCCCAAGGTGTTCTTTCACCATTTTTTGCCTCCATCTCTCTCCTGAGCTCTTAATTTTCTAATTGCTACCCGTCTATCTCTTATAGAAAAATGTAAAATATTATTTTATATGCAACTGATGAATCACTAAATTCTATCTCTGAAACTAATAAAAAAAAGAAATTCTTTGGAAGTTTAACATTTTATTACTTAGAGTTTGGGTTTTTTGTGCACACACATACATATATACATATATACACACACATATAGCATTTTGGCATATATATATTAATGAAAATAAATAAAATAATAAAATAAATAAATAAATAAATAAATATATATATATATATATATATATATATATAATGAAACCATGAATATTGAAATATGGTTCTCACTAATAAGGTGGTTTTCCTGGGCCAGGCATCTTCTAGATATGTTCATGGTGACTGTTAGTAGTTCATTCAAGAAAAGCTTTTTTTTTAAATATTTTATTTATTTATTCATGAGAGACACACACAGAGAGAGAAAGGCAGAGACACAGGCAGAGGGAGAAGTAGGCTCTATGCAGGGAGCCCGACGTGGGACTTGATCCCAGGTCTCCAGGATCACACCCTGCGCTGCAGGCGGCACTAAACTGCTGCACCACCGGGGCTGCCCAAGAAAAGCTTTCTTTGGTGGATATGGTTACTACCTTGATTGTGATGATGGTTTCAAAATATAGGCATATGTCCAAAGTCATACAACCAGATACATTAAAAATGTAGAGTTTTTTTGTATACAAATTACATCTAAATAAACCTGTTTAAAGAGCAAAGCAGAAACCCTTATTATACAAGAAAGAATGGAATATGGTGTGTTAGGGAATTAGTACAATTTAACTTAATAAATCAATCAGCAACAGGACCAGATATGAACTCCTTGCAAACTAAAAACCTGATTGGCTTTCCTTGTCCCACATTTCCTTTTGCCAATGGATATGCTTTTAAAAATTGTTTAGGACATCACAGAATCATCATGCAGCTGTCCAGGTGCCCAGGCAAGAGGCTTCAGGGATCTGAAGTTCATACAGGAGCATATTATGGGGTTTGGCCAGGAGGTCTTTTCCAGTCTCACTCTGATGAATGTACTTTTTAATGGGAATCGTCAAGGAGCCATGGTGCCTTAGCACATCTGGGGACATGGCACCTTTTGAGGCTATGCAAAAAAGGTGTGCCATCAAATTGTATCCTAAATGGTAGGATTTTTTTCAATACTTACAGACAATTGCATGAGACAAACTACATAAAACTTAAGTACAAACAATTTGATACAATTTATAATGTACATAACTAGGATTCTCTAATTTTTGCTCAGAAAAATATTGGCAGAAAGAGACAGCAAGAGTGTTACAAAAGGAAGAGTTTAAGAATTGTTAGCAATACTCCAGATCATTCATTATGGGTTTTTTTTTTTTAAGATGAATCAGTTTGAGTTATAGAAATTGGCAATTCACTAAGAGCAGTGAGTGAGCAAATTTTCACTTCTGTAATAATAGCTAATTTTGTCTTATAAACACATTGTTTGGGTAGCCCAGGTGGCTCAGTGGTTTAGTGCCGCCTTCAGCCCAGGGTGTGATCCTGGAGACCCAGGATCGAGTCCCATGTCAGGCTCCCTGCATGAAGCCTGCTTCTCCTTCTACCTGTGTTTCTGCCTCTCTCTCTCTTTGTGTGTATGTGTGTGTGTGTGTGTGTGTGTCTCATGAATAAATAAATAAAATCTTTAAAAAAAAACAGAGTTGGGGCATAAGTGGGTGTGAGTGGTTTCTGTAGACTGTTGGGATAACTTCCCACCTGTTCTCAGGACTTCCAGAATTGATCCAGTGCAACAGGCAATGAGATGGCAGCCCCAGGCGACTGCGACTGATGTTCTAAACTCACTTTTGAAAACAGTGAATGTCTCTGAGTGGTGTCATTAAACAATATTTTTACAGGTAGAACAGGACAGCTTTCAAAGGCTCTCCAATGAATTAAACTGGAAATTTATATTGCTCATGTCTAACAACAAGATTTCAAACAGCTGTCATAATTAAAATCATAAAGACTGAGAAAATGTGTGGTGCATCCAATGACTCCTTGAGGAAATACCCAGCAAAACATGAGCATTCCAACAGGACAACCAAAATCACTCTCTCATTCAAATGAAAAGGGACATGCTATTTCATTGTATAAAAGCTCCATTGTAATTAATGATTTTTGAGAGAAGTGACGTCAGTAACTTCCTGCACTTTTGCCAAGGTTTAAAGTTGACTTTCAAGAATGGCCAATGACAAAATAAAACAATTCCAAATACATTGATTTTGTATCACAAAACATGCAACCTGATTTAACACAAAATGAGGCATTTAACATTGCATAATGTTTTTAGAAGTTATTTCAAATGGTACAGCACAAACTATTGTCAGACGCTTTGTAAGAATCCTACAGTGGATCAAGTTTATGCATATTATCTGCAGATGATGTCATGTTGGTGGTGACTCTGGATGCTCAGATTGGACGTTCTTAGTGTATTTCTCTTCACAGCATGGAAGTTTGAGTCTGATATTGGTTAGCAGTCATGGCCAGGGCAAAAATCATCAACTTTAACAGGAAAAAACAATTTTCTTAGTCAAAGCTAAGGCTGATGCCACTTACAGACTTTTGAAGCAGTTTGAAATTTACTTTAAAAAAAAAATTAGGTGATGTTCTAGGTGGTTCTCATGTGACTAATCACTGTATCTGTGGCAGCTGTCATCAGCCAGCGTGTGATTTCCCTGATCTATGGGTTTTCCTGAAGAAGAAGAGTAACAAAACTTCTAACTTCCCTAGGCATCACGTTGTCATTCCTACTATAGAACAGACACTACTGTGGTATGAGTGTTGTTTGTTAGTTGATTGGTTGGGTGGTTGGTTTGATTTTGGAAGATGTAAATGTTAGTTAGGATGGAGTCAGATTCTGGAAGTCTGAGGCTGGGTTAACCTAAATTCTAAATTGCCTTTTTTCTGGGACTGCATCCCCAGCAGAGCCTGACTAGGGTTGTGTCAGTGGTTTTCTATTCCTGGATTCAAAGAGAGTCATAAGAGTAAATTTCTTTAAAGTATATCCAGTCAATCATCTGCCTCTAGTTGGAACCAATAATATCCACGTGTAATGATTAATCATCACCTTAAACAAGGCACTGGTAACTTTTCATAGGAAATTAATCTACAGTAGGGATGTTAATATGACAAAGGATGGTTTGGATGTCCCGGAATCCAGATCTCCCTCTCAGCTTGTGAGTCTGTAATGTTGAGCCTTTGCAAGTTTTTCTTGTTGTGGAGGATTAAATTAGCAGGAGTTGAGAAAGAAAGGAAGCACGTTTGAACTCCAGGTTTCTGATCATTGATTAAATTAGGAGAGGTGGAGCAGTTTCTTGGCCAACCTACCCTTGAGTTAAGACATTTTCTACCACTGGAAATGGGTAATGAAAGTTCCACCACTTTTCTCCTTTCTGGTCTGAAAGGGTGCTTGACTGGGTAGCTTTACCTTGTCAACACAATAAAATAGGTTTATCTGAATTAGATCTGATATCAAATTTTGTCATGGGTAACAAGCCTGATTTTTTTCCAATGGCAGAGCTAGTATGATCTTTAGAAAAGACTATATGAAGTGACTTTTGCTAGGAACTGTACAATTGGTATCAAACTCTGATTAGGTTTTTATGATGCTGTAAGTCACTTTGCAGTGTGAACTAGATTTTCAAAAGAGAGCAGGTCTTCATTCCTAATGTTTTAATGTCAAATTTCTGATCATAGACTATATTAAAATTGAATAAAATTTTATTCCATCTGCTAAAAGAAATGTATGATTCATCTTTGATATAAGTCCATTAAAAAAAAAAGTAGGAATACTGTTATTTTAAAAATCACCATCAGAACTTGAGCATTGCAGAGAAGCAATCAGGTAGGAAAAATGCATCTCATTTGTTGTTTTTCAATTGTTTCCAAGGGGAAAGAAGCAAAGATTAGAACAATATATTTTCTTTGGTTTTGTAGTTTAGAAACAAATAACCTGAATGCCTTGGTCCAGTATTTATTGAGTTACAAAACATCATTAACTCACTTATAAATCAATTATTAGCAGTGCTCTCAATAGGAAAAAAAAACAGCAAAAATAAATTCCAAAATGGTACCTAGTCTGCAAATATTCTATCCTACATGGTGATGCATTGTACAATATTTAGTATTACCTTTGGTGTACTTCTCAGGTCAAAATAAATATTATTTTATGTTCCCTCAGTTCACAACCACTGATCAAAGAAGCAAGGGAGTCAGAAGGCCTTCTGATGTCTGCCATAGATAATCCATTGATGAATAATCAATTATTGGCAATGTCATGCGGACAGAAAACACCAAGCACACCATGAAGGAATGGAGGTACTGGGCATGACCAATGCAATCATCTTAAAAGAACAGCAAAGAGTTTGCGAATGAGTTGATTAGGGGTGTCCTTTGAACACTCTACTTATGTGGAGGTTGAGTATTGTAGCAATGAGACTAGAGCATGAGCCCCCCATGAGAATGGCTGCTTTGAGGCAAACAGAATCCCTTGTATCCATTCATGATACCTGCTTTCTGCCTATTACCTGCCCCAGAGCTGTCTTTTGAGGTAGAAATGCTGAATTTACATATAATAGAGATACTTCAAAAATACATGCACAGAAAACCCCAGCGGAGCATGAAAGGCATCCCGGGGCCAAAGGATGTCTCTGGCCATCAGCAAAGTCTGCTCTGAAGGTGCTGTGACAGTGCAGAAGACAGGTTCACAATTTATTCTGAAAGCAAGGAAAAAAACGTCAGAAGGAAGTATCAGGATATTTGTGAATTCAAACACTACACACACGGCACCTTAGAGCACCTGGGGGGCTCAGCTGGTGGAGCATCTGCCCTCTGCTCAGCTCATGATCCCGGGGTCCTGGAATCTGCCCTGGGCCAGGCTCCTTGCTCAGCCGGGAGTCTGCTTCCCCGAGTTCTCTCCTCTGTGCTCCCCCTGCTGTGCTCGCTCTCTCTGTCAAATAAATAAATAAATCTTAAAAAAAAAAAAAAAAAAAGACTCCCCTTCAGTGTGCATTTATGCAGCGATTAGCTGAGTGCTGACCCGATGCACTCCCACCTCCCCGAGCCCGGGACACGGGGCCCCCCGCTGGGCCTCTGCCCCTCACTGGAAGCGGGTCGACCACGAGTTCTCCCCAGGCCTCCAGGGGACCCGCCCACGCTGGGCTCGGAGTCCCACGGCTCTCACCCACGTGCAGAGCTGTAAGGACCTGCGGCCACCGTCGGGCCACCTCCTGCCCTTGGACGGTCCGGCCTCCGCCCCACGCTCAGCTCGGAGCCACCGGGTCCCCACGTTCCCAGCCCCCTCTCCCCACCGTCGCTTCTCCTCTCCTTGGCATCACTCGGCGAGTCCCCGGGCCCAGACCCGGGTCCCCCACCCCCACCCCCGCCCCCGCCCCCGAGCCCCGGGGCGCCCCTTCCCCGCCGGGCGAGCTGGGTCCGGGGGCCGCGGGGTGGGCGAGGCTTGGCGGGGGCCCAGCTCGTCCCGAGTCCCAGCCCCGTCCTCAGGGTGACAGCCGGGGTCCTCCGGCCGCTGGCCCGCAGCGCTCCTTGGGGACGGGACCCTGAGCAGCCCTGCCCCTGGGACTCCCTCCCAGAGTGTGAGCGTGAGCCCAGGGCCAGGTTCCTCGGGAACACCGGGCCAGCTGCCCCCCTACCCAGAAATAGCCCTCCAGATTAAGCCGTGACTATTGTCATTTGATGTTAATGTCATTTGATTTTTCCTTTAGCAGGATTAAATTGTTGGCGCACCTTAAAAGTATTACTTTCTAATTATGCTTTTTATAGTAAAAAGAAAAGAGTGACAGCAGGTGTTGTCAGGTGCAGCCACTCTGGAGAACACTATGGAGGTTCCTTGAAAAGTTAAAAGTAGAGCTACTCTAGGTTCAAGCAATTGCACTACTAGGTATTTACCCGAAGAATACAAAAATGCTGATTCTAAAGGGCACATGCGTCCCCAGTATTTATAGCAGCTCCATCAACAGTAGCCAAATTATGGAAAGAGCCCCAATGTCTATCAACAGATGAGTGGATAAAGAAGACACGGTGTATATATGATGGAATATTACTCAGCCATACCAAAGAATGAAATCCTGCCATTTGCAACAACGTGAGTGGAGCTAGAGAGTGTAATGCTAAGTGAAATAAGTCAGTCAGAAATACAAATACCATATGATTTCACTTATATGTACAATTTGAGAAACAAGCAAGAAAAAGGAAAAAAAGATAGACAAATCAAGAAACAGCCTCTTAACTGCAGAGAACATGCTGACAGTCACCAGAGGTAGAGTTGAGATGGATGGTGGAAACACATGATGGGGATGAAGTGAACTTGTCATGCTGAAAAAAAAATTAATTACAAAGAAAAACAAAAAAGAATGACAAAGTCACAGAGAAATGAAAAGTGTGACCAGCGTCCCAGAGGTTTCCAGCAGGAATCCCAAACATTCCAGGCTAAAGAAGGGCTGCTTTATGAAGGACACCTCAGTAGAAGTGGTAGGCACCACCCTTGAAAGCTCACCTGGGACTCAGGCTACAACCATGGGAGTAAGGCACAGACGGGTGAGCAGCAACTATACAGAGATGGGAAAACAGAGATATTCTACAGGAGCTGAAAATACTTAGATTATAGCTAAAATTCTTCTAAACCCATTGTTCTTCTGTTGAGGAATCCTTTTTTATTATTTTTTAAAGTTATTTTTTATTTATTTGAGAGAAAGAGCAGAGAATGGGACACAGGGAGGAGCAGAGGGACAACAAACTCCCTGTGAGTGGAGAGCCTGATGCGGAATTTGATCTCATGACCTCAAGATCTCAACCTGAGCTGAAATCAAGAGCCACTCCCCTGACTGACCCACCCAGGTGCCCCGAGGTTCCCTTTTAAAAGATTACAACAATAATGTACCCCTACACACCCATTAATACAGCTAAACTCCAAAAAATGGCCCTTCGCAATTACTGGCAAGAATGTGGAACGACAGGAACACTCACTCGTCGCTGGTGGGAATTGACATCCTGCAGCCACTTTGGCAGACAAAGGAGCAGATTTCCACAAAGCTACACAGAGCCTCCTCACCTTATCCAGCAGTGGTCCTCCTAGGTTTTTCTCAACTGGTTGATTCTAAGACTTATGGCTGGTGTACAAATGTTTATAGCAGCTTTCTTCATAATTACCAAAATCTAGAAGCAGTCAAGGTGTCCTTCAGTAGGTAAATGGGTGAACAAACTATGATACATCCATTCGATGGGGTATTTATTAATCGGCAATAAGAAGAAATGCTATCAAGCCTCACAAAGATGTAGATGAGTATTTACTGTAAATTGCATTCAGATTCCCATTAACTCCAACACCCCCAGCGAGCCCCAAGGACGAGTGAAACGGTTGCCCAAATCAGGGGCCATGCAGCCCTCACGCTGGAATCACATTCAGACAAACCCTATTTTTATCATTCTGGAAATTCATTTGGAAAGTGCTGGAGAACTCCGCAGTAGCCTTTAGGTGCGGGTGAGCAGGTGCTCCCTGTGAAACGAGTTTGTTCCTCTTGTGGGCACTCAGTTCTTGGGGTCCCTGAGAAGCACGTCACTCACGAAGCTCCTTCACACCCAGCTCTCCTGTCCGACTCTGTGAGAAGCTGATGGATTCTGGATCCCGCTTCCATCAGAGGCCCAGAGGGCAAACACGAACTGGTTGGAAGCAAGAGAAATGCCGTGGGTAGAACAGAGAGGCCCTCAAAACACTCCTTAGGTATTTTTTAAAAATCCTCAAATGAAATAAGGAAATCTGTATTTAGTTTACTTTGTTCAGGAGAATTCTCCTCACTCCTGTATGTGGCACTGGAGGTTGCACAGCCCTCGATGCCTTTCCAAGTACCTGTAGCCCCTAGTGTGCGCACACTAGCAGTACCAGCCGCTCCTTGCTGGCCATTGGGCTTTATGCACGTCCACCCATTTACACCTTAGCGCAATGTGGAAATTATTGCTTTAAATGGTGTTAGACCCATTGCAGAGATGAAGAAACTAAGATCAAAGAAGCCAAATAAGTGACTCAGCACCTCTTAGCTAATAGACACGATCATAGGTTGTGTTGTTCCAAGCCTAGTGTTCTGAACCACCACGCAAATCCAGAGACCCCAGTTTAATAAAATGTATGTGCCATATGCTCATCAAGGAATTATATAGAAAGTATCTCATTTGGTGCTCATAGTGGTTCTGGAAGCCGGGCCTGCAATTTATAGATGGAGGCTCAGAGGCTGTGAGCAACGGCCTAAGGTTATGCAGGTCAGTCAGGTCCAAAGTTAACGCTCCTTTCCCGCTTCTCCCTGGGAACAAGGGCACTGGCCATCCACGCGAAGGTCTAGTTTCAACACTCCTGGTCCAATTGCCCCTTGGGAAAAGAAGGACCAGAACGCGCCGCTTCACTCCAGAAATGTGAAGCTTCGCCTTCTATTGTGCAAAGAGCCTTCACTGCACTCGAAAGATTGGAGTGTAGACGTGCAAATAATGCAAACGTTGTCTCAGGGCGCCATCTGGGGGCGCTCCCCGAAGTGACACCCTGTTCCTGATCCAGCCTCCAGCGGCGCAGGCCTGCGGGCAGCAGAGCACATCTCCCACCTTCCCATGCAGAATTGTCCCAGTTTGAGGTTGAGACGCATCCGGGCGCTGGGCAACTGTCCCAAACTGGGCAGGTCTTCGTTTCTTGCGTTTCCCTTGTTCTTTTAAAACTTATATAAGTAAGGTGATGTGCCATTTCATGGGCAAAGCAAAACTGAGAAGGCAGCTGGGGGGGAGGGCTTTCTCTTCCCCCCACCCTGTCACCTGTGCCACTGGCCTCTGCCAATAGCCCTAGGGTCCACCTGCCTTCCTTGCATGCCTGGCTACAGGGGTTGCTGCCCTGACCCTGGTGGCCTCCCCTGAGTCACACTTGTCTGGCGCTGATGTGACTCATCATTATGTTGGTGAGGGGTTGAGGGGTGGGGGCGGGAGCTAGGCTTGCAGCTGGTCCGCAGGCAGTGTGTGCCGCTGTCACCGAGGATGGAGATGCTCAACCTGCAGCAGTCACGTGGACAACAGCATCAAAACTAAGTTAGTTCTTCTTCCTTTTCTGCTTCCTCTTCCTGTCTTGTTCCTTTTCCCCCTTATGTCTGCCCTTCCCTCCCTGAACGATTCCATCAGCAGGTGCAGAAAACAGCAGGTGCTGTGCAAGTGCCGGAGACACAGGCTCCAGGTCTTTGCTGGGTCCCTCCTGAGCCTGGGGGGTGAGAGGCCCGTGGGGAGCGCCACGGCCTCACCTAGATCCGCAGCAGAGGTGGGGTACCCTCACTGTCCCCACACCCTGACGTCTCCCTCTAGGCCATGAACCTTTGCTGCTCACAGATGCTGCACTCCCAGGACCCCTGAGAGCTCGAACTGCCTCCCCAGGGGAGCAAAGCATGCAGAGGCTGGGTTCTCTGTAAGCTGCAACCCACTCACTCCCACCCCGTTCCTAACACAGTTCAATGTCTGCAGCACTAGGCCCTGGATAATCCAGGTGGATGTTACTAGAATATTCCACAAGTATCACCTGCTCCCCCACATCCACCTGGTTTTCACTTCTTGGTTCTTTGGTCAAGCAGTTCATGAATCTCCAGCCTGTTCCGATTTTGTCTGAAGCTCTAGAGCTGGACGGCCCCCCACCTGGGCTGGTTGGACAAAGCATCCGGGTGGCATCCCACCAGCAGCCACCGGAAGTGTCTACTGTAACACTGAAGCTGTGCTCCAGGTAAGCAAGAGCAGATTTCACACGTGTTGTCATTGTTTTATACTTTAGCCACTTTGAGTCCCAGGGTCAATGCCATCTACCGATAAAAGGACTTCCTGCTGCACTGATAACATTTGATTATAATGTATGAAAGATATATGATGCTCTCCATGTGCAGATACTTTGTCATTAGTCCAATGAATCACGCCTGCAGGTGCCCGGGGAAGGCCGGGGCCAGCTGACATCTTTATGAGGATTATATAGTCTAGCAACTAAAATAGCTAAGTTGAACATTTTCAGGACGGCCTACACCTTTCTGCATAAGGAGAAAATAGTGCCTATTAAATCTCTTTTGGATTTGCTTAGTGTGGCTCTTCCCTTGAAGTATGTTTTTTTGCTATTACTGGTCAGTAAGCTGACCTGGAAACCTCCCCATCCCCATAGGTTTAGGGAACTGATTTTCTGTGAAAGTCTGATTTATTTCTCAATGAAAAGAGAAAGCAGTCTGTATTGTCTTCCTACGACAATTCTAAACAATTGCTGTTGAATAATTGCTTAGTTTTACCTACCTGTCCTAAGATGAGATCCATCTGACCTCTCACCCGCCTCTGTTAATGTGCTAACATCAGCAGCCTGAAGAGTTCTCATATCATTTTTGAGGATTGTACAGTTCCTGTGACTTCAGTGAACATCGCCACAAGGCATACTTCTGGGCTGTGCAGTTTGTGACACACAGAAGAGGCATTTTAGGACAGGTGTGGGCTCTGCACCGTGTTGTCCTGGTGCTCGGGGCTTTGGGGGAGACCCGTATCCTAATGCAGCGAGAGCCAGCAGGGGGATATCTGCTGCCCAAGTAAGCCCCTTCCGCACAGCAGGTGT
Source organism: Canis lupus dingo (assembly GCF_003254725.2). Classification (NCBI taxonomy): domain Eukaryota; kingdom Metazoa; phylum Chordata; class Mammalia; order Carnivora; family Canidae; genus Canis; species Canis lupus. The sequence goes on from NC_064276.1 coordinate 6,029,740, forward strand.
GGGACACAGACAAGCACTTTACTGGCCTACAGATGGCCCAGTCTGAAAAGTCCAAAGTTACAGTGGGTTTGAACCTGAGAATGTTTTTGTCATCCAGGGCAATGGAAAGTTGACAGGCTCCCCTCAGATAATAGGCAAACTTCATGCCCTGTTATAATTTTCACATCCAAGGGCTAGAGACTTTTGTGATTGTCATGAAGCTACAGTGCAGGTGTCCTTAAATGCTTCAATCCCATCTCACCCCTGGGCACCATCTAGATGCCAAGTACTTAAACTGGCATATGTATAATTAACATATCAGGGTATTTGGGGTCCATTGGAGTGTCTTCATTCTGTCAATCATGGCCACCAAAAGAAGATATAAAAGGTTGGCGGGGAGAATGGTCAGAAAATATTGGAAGGTAAGTTCACAGTGGAGAGAAAAACTTACCTCTAAGCCTCTTTTCTACTTATGGACCTTGTCAACGACCCTTCTGGAAGAACAATATCATGGAAGGCTGATGACATTAATGCTTCCTTTAATGCTTCTCTTTGAGAATACCTGTATTGAGGGATGATTAAGTGGCTCAGTCGGTAAAGTGTCTGACTCTTGATTTTGGCTCAGGTCATAATCTCAGGTCATGAGATCGATCAAGCCCCGTGTCGGGCTCCATGCTGGTGTGTAGACTGCTTAAAATTCTCTCTCTCCCTCACCTTCTACCCCTCCCACTCACTCTCCCTCTCTCTTAAAAAAAATAGATAGATGTTAGGTATATAAATAGATAAAAGAATACTTATTTTTTTTTACAGGACTTGAAGTTCTGGAAGCTTGTTTTATAGTAAAAACTACAATTTGTAGATGACAATTCTTTTCTTGTGTTTTATGTTTGTTTATATGGCTAATCTTGGTCAGGATGCTTGAGGAAAGGAGGGGAGGATACAGTCCTTTGCTGCCTTTGGGCTGAAACCATGGCATCAGACCCAGCCGGATCCCCATTCTGGATTTATGGTAGAGCGCTCACTGCCCGCTGTGAATCCTGGGCAGTGCTCTCTGCCCCTGCTCTTTTGTTGCATCAAAGCCCATGTTGCCCCATTGCCTACAGAGGGTAACCAACCAGATCTCAGGATGTCCCTGAAAGATCAGCAGGGGCACCACTATTCACTAGACAAATGCAAATTACAAGCACAATGAGAAAATGAAACTAGACACAGACCTCAAACCCTTCGCAAAATCAGCTCAGAATGGAACAGACCTAAATGGAAAATGAAAGACTGAAACGCCCAGAAGATCACATAGGAGAAAACCTAGATGACCTGGAGCAAGCAGTGGCTTTTTAGATACAACACCAGAGACGCAATCCATGAAAGAAGTCAGTGATAAGCTGGACTGTATGAAAATTAAATGCTTCTGCTCCACAGAAGACTGTATCAGGAGAATTAAAAGACAAAACACAGGCTAGAAAAAAATATTTGCAAAAGGAACGTCTGATAAAGGACCATTAACCCAAATATACAAAGAACTCCTAACACTCGACAGTAAGAGAATGAACAACCTGATTAAAATATGGGCCAAAGACTTTAATAGACACCTCACCAAAGATATACAGACAGCAAATTGGCACAGGAAAAGATGTTCCACGTGGCATCATCAAAGAAATACAAATTAAAACAACAAGGCCAGACCACTACAGACTTTTTCAAATCCCCCAAATCCAGAACACTGACAACACCAAACACTGGCAGGGATGTGGAGCATGGGAACTCTCACTCATCACTGGGAAACGCAAAATGGTACAGTTACTTTGGAAGACTGTCTTACGGTTTCTTGCAAAACGAAACAGACTCTTAGCATGCAGTCTGGCAATCACACTCCTTAGTATTGACCCAAAGAAGTTGAAAACATATCCACACAAGAACCTGCACATGCATGTCTTATAGCAGCTTTATTCATAATCACCCAAGCTTGGAAGAGGCAAAAATGTCTTTTAGTAGGTGAATGATAAGTAAACTATGGTCCATCCAGACAATAGAATATTATTCAGCACTAAAAAAAAAAAATGAGCTATCAAGCTATGAAAAGACATGGAGGAAACTCAAGCGCCTATTCCTAAGTGAAGGAAGCCAATCCAAAAAGGGTACATACTGTATGATACCAAATAATGGCATTCTGGAAAAGGCAAAACTATGGAGACAGCACAAATACCAGTGTTTGTGGGGGAAGGGCAGGAGCAGGGAGAAAAATAGGAGAGACAGGATTTTTAGGGCAGTGAAAATATTCTGTATCCTATTATAATAATGGACGTATGCCATTATTCATTTTTCCAAACCCAAGAGTGAATCTTAATGTGAACCATGGACTTGAGTGATAACAGTGTGCCAGTGAAGGTTGACCCCAGGCTGAGGCAAAGGAACTGTTCTGGTGCAGGAAGTTGATAACGAGGGATGCTCTGTGGGTGGGGTGTGGGGGTGATGGGAAATCTCTGCACCTCCCTTTCAGTTCTGTTGTAAACCTTAGAACTGCTATAAAAACAAAGTCTTTAAAGAAAACTGGGAATGGTGGGGGAAGCGCAATGAGATATCACAACCCAAACACAGGCATAGCTAAAAATTAAAAAGATTGACTATACCAACTGCCAAAGGAGGTATCTCATGCTGCCCAAAGAATGTGAAATAGTACAACTTCCTCAGAAAGCAGTTTGGCAGATTCTGGTTAAATGCACAGCCCCATATGCCTCAGGTGTTTCATACCTAAGCATTTGCTGAAGAGTAGAAAAACGTACATCTGTACAACTCTTGTACGCCAACGTCATAGCAGCTGTATTCCAAATAGCCAAAACCTAGAAAGACGCCAATGGTTACCAATAGGTGAACACTGTGGTCTACCCATACGGGGAATAATACTCAGCAAGAAAAAGGAATAGACTATTGATTGCATACAACACTGTGAATAAATTTCAAAATGATTAGGATCAGCAAAAGAAGCTAGAGAAAAAGAGAGTAGATAACATATGATGGCATTTATAGAAAGCTCTAGAAAATGCATTTATAGAAAGCTCTAGAAAATGCAAAGTAATGTATCATGACATCAAGCAGCTCAGTGGTTGAGATAGGGCTGTTGGTGTAAAGAGAGGCTTGTATTTCAAAGGGATACAAGAAAATTTTTGGAATTTGTTATCTTGATTTTTTTTGATAGTTTCACAAGCACACACTTATGGCAATGGTCATCAAATTGTGCACATGGCAAACATGCATTTTATTTGATGTCTGTCATCCTTCAATAAAACTGTAAAAAAAAAGGGGGGGGGAGCACCTGGCTGGGTGGCTCAGTTGATTAAGTATCCAACTCTTAATTTGGGCTCAGAACATGGTCGTGAGATTGAGCGCCACATCGGGCTCCGTGCTGGGGTTCTCTCTCCCTCCCTCTATGCCCTCCCCCATTCACGCTCTAAAAACAAAAACAAACAAAACAAAACAAAAACCTGTAAAAAAGAAAAAAAAAACTAGTGTTTTTTTTTCCCGAAGTAAAAGGTCTATGATTCGATAACCATCATGGGCTAGGTTATGTCTCCCCGAAATTTCTGTGTTGAAGCTCTAATCCCCAGGACCCCGGAATGTACCATTTGAAGTCCCTGCTCTGTGGCGCTGTGTTACAGCAGGCCTAGGAGACTAACGTCATAATTTGCATGCATAAAAATGCAGAATTCGACATCTTCTCTTTCTAATCCCTACTAGGCTTTTGATTGTCTTATAATATATGTAAGAAAATAAGGAGGAATCAAATATTTGACAAGAGTTACATCAGTAGGAAGAATACGAGGTTTGCTAGAATTTTCTAATTTTCAAAAGCAATCCCACAGATCTCTTCTATCTCAATAGAAGATTTACTGGTAGCTTTTTCCCCTCTCCATCTATAAGGTTAGTTCAAGCTTGACTAACCCACATGCTAAGGAGCAGGAAAACCATAGCATTTATTACAGGAGAGAAATCTCAGGTGTCCCAGAGCTTGGCTGCCTGAATGAACAGAGAGGGCCCAGGGTCTCAGAGGGATTTCGTGACTTATCGAGAGGGTGGAGAGTCCACCCTGGACCAGCCCTGTAGTTTGGGGTTCCTTGGCATCTATATCACATGATGCCCCTAGAGATAAAAGCCCAAGTGTTTGCATTCACAGTCTTCCTACAATCAAGCAACACCGAACGATCTTACACCAGGCAGCTAATGCGTACGATCGCCCTTGTGGTGTTTCAAACAGTATTTATCCCAATCCGTTTCTCAACCAAGTACCAAAACCAATCAGTTAGTGATCTAACCTACTAGATCCCCTCCCCGGTCTCGAGGCCTCATAATCCATTCCCCATGCAAAGCAGCTTCCCAGGGCCATGCGGAGCACACAGCTGTTTGAAATGTGAGCCCAGTGAGGGAGCCCTAGACATTATGTGACATTTGTAACATAATCCGGTTCCTAAATCATTCCCACATGTGAGGTTCAAAGTAAACACGACACTACCCTGCTTTCATTTTCAATTGCATTGCCCTTGGGGTTAAATCCAAAAAGCTAAGGAAGTCGCTGTTTCCAGTATTCGGATAAATTGGAGAGCTTCGAATGCCTCATCAGTGTTATGCTCATTCCCCTTGCAAAGCAGCTCGGCTTTGCGCTCCTTCACACTTGTTTCTCTGTCCATCTCTTAGCAATTATTGCCAATTGTCCGGACGCTGGCCTTGCAGCCCATGGAGTTTCCACCATCAGTGGGAAGAGCCTCCATCTTCCTGGACGGGACGTTGTGTGCAGACACAGTCCCGAGGGCTGCCTGCTGTAGTGCAGTGCTCTAGCCATCTCTGTGCTCCTCCCGTCACAGCTCTGGGCACAGCCCTGGCACCTGATTTGATTCCACCTGTTGTTCCCATAACAGAGGCTCTTTCATGGATGCCCCGTGGCCACCAAGTGCTGTCGGTGGCTGGGCATGTTGCCTTGGACTCCACCTGGTGAGGGTTCCAGACACTTCTGTGACTGTCCCGCTCACTGCAGTGCCCCCAGGTCCCAGCATGGGCCTGGTGCGCACAAAACAGCGATCAGTGACCGTTTGCTGAATGATGAGAAAACAAGCACTTGGTTACTTGATCTTCCTTCCTTCCTTCCACTTTGTCAGCAAACATTCTTGGGTAGCTCACCATACGCGGGCACAGTGATGTGGTCCAGGTCAGAGAGGAACCCAGAGTCCATGAGGAGGCATCCTGTGAAGAGTGTCCACCCAGTATGGTCACTGGCTATTGGGTTGGTGACAAGATGTAGTGACTGCATCAGCCAAGGACCCATGGAGCTGGAGTCCTGGCAGCTACCCTCATCAGGTGGCCACTGAGCTGGGTGGTGAAGGACAGATAGGAGTTGGCCCACTAGAGGAACAGGGATGAGGAATGGGGGAGGGGTCATTCCCAACACCAGGTCCAGTGTTTTTAAAGGTACAGAAGCCTGGGGGCATAGCACTTTTTAAAGTTGGTACAAGCAATTTTACAATGCTGGAGAACAAAATGAGATCTGAGTAGTGATTGTGAAAGTGAGAGGATAGGCAGGGGCATATACTTTCTTTTTCTTTTTCTTTTTAGTGGCATATATTTTCAATACTTCCAGTACCTAGTAGTATACTGAATATATGTAGCATTTACCAATTTATTATTACATTACTTGTCAATTCACATAATTGTTTCCCACTCAAGATTGTGCGTTCCTTGAGGATCACCTTGCAAGGAGCAGGTTTGTAGCAGTTGCTCAATGAGCATTGTTGGATGGATGGGTGGATGAGAGGACGGATGGATGGATGGATGAATAGGTGGATGGATAATAGCTGAGTGGATGAATGGACAGATGAGTGGGTGGATTTGTGGATGATAGGTGAATGACGAAGCATAGATGTTGGATGGACGGGGATGTGTGGATAGACAGGCAAACGGATGGATGAATAAATATCTACATTAAACTGAAAATACATAGTTCCCAACTTTGTATCTGAGGAGCCCAATAATTTCCCTGCTTCTATGGCTGCTCTGTTCCTCCTGGGCTTTCTCTGCCAGATTTCTCCAGCTTCAGGAGATTTTTCCCACCAACCACCCTGCTTTCTTGGCCAAGTGATGCCAAAGGGCAGGGAAAGGTCACAGAGCCAGTTTTTTCCCACATCCCCAGCACAAAGAGTGGAAGGATTCTTCCCCCAAGGCTGGGAAGGAACCCTTCGTGGGACATCATGAGAGTAGGGTCCATGCTACAAACTGGAGCAGGGAGGGCAACAGGGAATGTCAGGACCCCTCAATCCAACCTCGCTGCCACAGGCTCCAGACATGTGTCTTCATTGCTGTCAGCAGAGCATGCAGACTCCGCCAAACGCTTGGATGCTGCTCTGGTCCTTGAGTGCAAAGGTCAGTGCTCATCTCTGAGACACCCAGTAATACGATCCTCTGGCTGTTTTTATATTCATAAGCCTTAATATCTCAACCCCACAACTGTTGCATCCCACCACCTTCTTGCTGGACACAAATTGCCCAAAGGCTGATCGGTTCAGAAAAATTTCCTCCTTCTTTTGAGAACATCTTTGACCACCTATTCCAGAAACTACCTAACCTTAGCCTGACCTACTTGTTAGGGCTCTGGACAAACTCAACTCTTCTTCCCTAAGGCAGAACATCCCTGAGAGTGGTGTCAAGCTCTGGAATTCCAATGAAAGTTTTATACTTACCCATTCTCTGTGCTCTGGTTCACCTTCCCCTGAAGGATACGTCTCCCAGATGATGCCAGTTATTTGTCAGGAAGGAAAACTGAGAGACAGGGAGTTCTAATATGGGCTGAGCAGACCTGGGGCTTCAGCTCAGGTCACCTTTGGCACATCAGAAGGAGGAATCGAGCCCCACTCAGGCACTCTTTGAGTTTCCTCCAGGAAGGCAGCACATTTACTACTAGGAGGAGGACTATTTTGAGTTTTGGCTACTAAGATTTTGTTTGGCCAGCAAGCAGACCTGCAGATATTTTGATATTCTAGAAAGAAAGTAGGCCAGAAGTATCTCCCTTCGTTTTCCCCTTGATCTTTCAGTTAATGATCAATGACTTTGTACATACAATTGTACATACAACCGTAACAAGTGCTGGACACTGGGTCCGAAATTATCCAAGCACATGCATCACTAAGAGGCCCAGATGGCTGCTTGCACAGCATTGTGTCCCCAGATTATTGGATATGGGGGATTATCGGATTATATTACCATAGGTTACATCATGTTCCTCCTCTGGATTCTTTCAGTCCAGCTTCAAGCTGACCCTCACCAGCCCATCCCTTTTGACCATCATTCAGGCAAAAAATGCAGGTGAGCAATAACCTGCCACAACTCTAGCTTATTTATCTGTAGTTGTTATTATACAAGGGAGCACTTGAGAAAGAGCTCTGTCCATGTGGCAAAGTCCTGTAGCTGTTGTAGGTCTTGTGATAGAGAGTTCACATACTTTACTTCGCAACTTCTTACAAAGAAGATACAACTTTCTCACTTCCCCTTGAAAATATGGAAGAAAAAAAATCGTAACAACCTACAGATTTGTACTGAAATAAAAGCAAAATTTAACTGCTCTTATACACAACGGAGTCACGCTCTTTTGTTAAAGTCATCCATTCGGAAAAATAGAAACATGATTTAGACCTTTTCTGAACCTGTTCCTTTACCTGTTAACCTTTGGAAAGTGAATTAAAGCTGCTGGAAGGTGCTGAGTTAACTGCTATTGAATCAAGGACCATGGAGACGGATGTCTGCTCTGGAGCCGTGTGGTGGGCTGGGCACTTGCCAGGGGAACTAAAAACACATCAGAATGACCTTGCCATACATCAAAGGCTCCTCTGAAATTCAGAGAACACCCATCCACAGAATGTTTCTCCAGGAGCAACTGTAGCAGTGACAGTAATCATAGTAAGAGTAGCAACAGTGGCAGTAACACATCCTAACCCTATTTTATTTTAATGTTTTAAAGATGGATTTATTTTTGAGAGAGAGATTGTGGGTGTGAATGGGGGGAGGGGTGGAGGGAGAGAAGAGCCCAGCTCAGGGCCTAATCTCAGGACCCTGAGATCACGACCTGAACCAAAACCAGGAGCCAGATGCGCAACTGGCTGAGCCCCCAGGCACCCCCATACTAACACCATTTGAAATGCATACTTTACTCTGACATTTCACATGTGCTAACTCAGGTGATAGGGCCACCATCAAAACTCCTAATTCACTGAGGTTAAAACTTCTCCCCAGTGGCCAATATTAGTACGGATGTTTAAATGTTCTCAAAGCTAGACAACGTGACAGAGTTTCGTCCCCAGGCTGCCAGTCAGAGTTCCTGGTCATGAGAATGGAGACCAAGAGAGGTGGGTGTACCATTCGGCTTCCACTGCCTGTTTCCCTAGAGCCTCCAGCTCAAAATGCTGTCAAGATCCTGTTCAGAGAAAAAGAACTAGAAGTGTCACTCTATCTCCACCATTCACTTTATACACATCAGTAACCACTAAAGAGATTCTGGGCAGTTGGGTCTTGTCTTGCACGGTCAGAGGGAAGGAGTGCCCTGGGGTTCTTTTGGTGTGTAGTTGGTTGGTTGGTTGTTTGTTTCAGAAAACCCATACCAAAGGCGTGGATGGTGTGGTGAGTTGAACTCGAAGACATAAAGACACCCAAAGTAGCCGGACCTTTTAAAGCCATGTTTGTCATCCGCTGTTGGAAAAGGAGGATTGCGTTTGTGGCTTGGCTTCTAGTCTAATATCTACGACAAAGATCAGCTTTGGTTACATGTTTCTGAAAATTGAAGAAGGGTTCAGACATCAGAGTGTAATTTAATATACACAGAAGTAACATTGTGCATTTTCTCTACAATTTGATGTGACTTAAAAACAAAAAGATTCTGGGCTAACTGCTTTGCTCTAATTGGATAGAGGTCGGGAGTAGTGATCACCCTTGTCACCACGGACCTTCGTATGTTGAGTCCCCCAAGCAGGCGCCAGCTCTCCCTGGCCACGCGTGGCAGGGGCTCAGGAAAAGGCAGATGTGACCGTGACCGTGAGCAGTCCTATCTTCCCCCTCGGTTTTCGTGGCTGGCAGATGGCTCCATCAGAGCTGGGGCGACCCACGTGGCCACGCAGCAAGTCAAAGGGAATGAAGCCATCCTGACCAAATTCCCCTTCATTTTCTCACCCACATACAACAACAGACTTAAAATGCCACCTCAGCAACCTTACACCCAGGCATGTGTCATTCTTCAGGCAATGTCAGATGCTAAACAATGAAAAAAGTGCACTTTTTGTCAATGACAGAAACGAAAGAAAGAACAGTCATGTGTTAGATGCTCTTTCTGTATGTTCCAAGGTCTGTATTTTAACACAGTAATGAAAACAAAGCATGTGCAGAAAATGGTAACATTTTTACGTTTTATTTTTCTTTCATTTTTTTTAAAGAAATTCTCCCTCCCACATGATAGAAAGCTCTTTCCTCAGGAAGCTGTGTTATATATTATTATGACCCACACCACTTGCTCTTCCTGAAGCCATAGTTGGGACCAGCAGTGACCTACTGAGTACATTTCACACCCCAAGTAGATCACCGTTTAGCATCACCTCCTGTATCATTTCCAGCAGTAATTCTGTTAATGAAATACATAATGATAATAATGGCAGGAAAGAAACACAGTGAAAATTCCCTTTTATTGAACTTGATCTATGTGTATATAATTGTGCCAGTTAAGCCACTAATACATTTTCTTGAAAAACAAGGGGAACTTATAGCTACATATTGGTCTAATACCTGAATGAATTACATTGCAGTGTCTAATGTTGACTCTTAATTTTGGCATATTTGTCAAAATTTACGTCTTAGCACATTCATGTTCAATGTGACATAGAACAAGATTTGCCCGATTTCTTCACCCATAGCTAATCAAAAAATACTTCCTAATTTTAATTACGAATTTTTTTTTCACACGAGCGAACAGATTTAAGAATTGTTAGGAAAAGTCTTACATACAAGCATGAACTTGTCAGAGATTTCTGAAAATCACATTTCACAATAAATTCCAGAAGTTGAAATAGAGTTGGTATCTTTGTTTTTCAGGATTGAGTCTAAAGGCTTCAAATGTCTCTGCAGTTGAAGTATTTTCCTGAAGATATCTGCCCCAGAAACTTCACGATCAACTTCTGTGAAGGGAAAGATATCCAAAGGAATCTGAGAACATGACTGAATGTTAACAAACATTGAGAATATTTAAGCCATGGCTTTTGGAGAAGTGTCCAGTTCTTGGTGAAATTAATAAAAACCATTCAAACAAGCCCTGCTGTTCCTTCTGGCAACACGAAGACAGTATCTTTTGTCCTTTCCCCTGACATTCTGCCTTGAAATTTGATTCTTTTTTTTTTTCTGTGTAAATTTCCATTTGCTTGTATTTTATGGTTACAGAGTTAATGGCTTTCTCCATTGCGTCTGTGCACTGATCTTCAAGAAGTGATTTTAAAGCTTGAGTTTACTATATGATTTTTAGTGTTGGTTCAGGATGTTTGTAAATATTTTTTACTGATTTACTTGATTTAAAATTTCACATCAGAAAAAAAAGATGGCTCAGAGAAAACATTGCGTACAGCAGAGAACAAAAATCTAAGAAGCACCTCTGGTGGCCGCGCTGATGTTCAGATTGCAATGCACTTCAAAGGTTTAGGTAGACTTTTCAACATTTGCCTTTGCTCCATGCAGAGCTTCATAATGAGCATATCATTTCAGCAGGGAGAGCCTTTTCATGGTTAGACTTCTATTTTAGAGCATTTTTCACCTATAAAAAGAGATGGAAAGGAATAAATTATTGTTTTCCAAATGTTAAAAAAGCCACCAGGAAAGAAAACTTCAAGGGGTCACACAATAACAGAACTTAAGGAACTCAAGTTCTGTTTCTTTGTGTTCATAGTATCTATTGCTACCACGTTAAGTTTTGTATTTCCTGCTTAAATGCAGCAATATATAATTCTGAGGCTGGAGGCATGGAGTGAACCCAAAGCAAGCTCTAACAATGCTGAACTACAAATTTGCTCTCAAAATAAATGCAGGAACTTTCACTCATCACTGGTGGGAATGCAAAATGAGACAGCCACTTGGGAAGACAGTTTGGCAGTTTCCTAGAAGTTACTTTTTTTGAAAAAGAAAAAAGGAAAATAAATACTTAGTATTTGACCCTGAAATCCCACTCCTACGTGTTTATTCAAGTGAATTGAAATCTTATGTCTACACAGAAGACTCCCTTCGATAGGTGAATGAGTAAGCAGCCATATATTCATACAACAGAATACTGCTTGGTGATAAAAGGAAACCTGATACCAATTCATACAACCACATGGAGGAATCTTAAAGACATTTTGATAAATCAAAGTAGACTTACCCAAAAAGCCACCTGTTGTATCGTTCTAATCATATCTCAGTCTGGAAAAGACAAACTTACAGGTATTGAAAAGATCAGTGGTTTGTCAGGGGTTTTCTAAGAAAAGGAATCAAGGCTGAAGTCTTTAGGAGAATTGCCATAGTGCATCAGGGTTAAGAAATGAAAATCTAAATTTAAAAAAAAAAAATGAAGAAAAAACGAAAATCTAAGGGCAACCAATCACAATCACAAATAGTCAACTAGGCTATCCCAAATAATTCCACCACTTACACCATAGCCAACCAAAGAATTTCCTCACTTTGCTTCCCTCTCTTTTCTAGAAAAGTCCTTCTCCTAGTTCCTGCCAGGGGAGTGGTCCTAACAGCTTCTGTTTTGATGCTGTTCCATTTGAATTGATTTTTGTTCAAATAAAATCTTAAAATTTTTCACTATGCCTCAGTTTATCTTTACCAATGTATACAATGGAATACTATTCAGCCATGAGAAAGAAGGAAATTCTGCCATTTGCAATGACATGAATGAACATAGAGGACCTTTTGCTAAGTAAAATAAGCCAGAGAGAGAAAGACAAATAATGTATGATCTCTCTTATACAAGGAGCCTTAAAAAAAAAAAAACAAACTCAAAGGGTCAGAGCCATAGAAATAGAGAGTAGAATGGTGGTTGCCAGGGAGGGGCTGGAGGGTGATGAAATGGGAGACACTGGTCAAAGGTTAAAAGTCTCCAGTTACCGGGTACCTGGGTGTCTCAGTCCGTGAAGCATTTGCTTTTGGCTCAGGTCACGATCCCAGGGTCCGTGACCGAGCCCCACAATGGGCTCTGTGCTCAATAGGGAGCCGGTTTCTCCCTCACCCTGCCTCTCCACCTGCTTGTGTTCTCTCTCTCTCTCACTCTGTCAAAGCAATCAATCAATCAACCAATCTCTAAAAAATAAAGTCTCCAGTTACAAGATGAATAAGGTCTGGAGAATCTCACGTGCTGTATAGCGACGACAGATGATAACATTGGTAGTATGTATCTGAAAGTTGCTAAGAGGAAATCAAGCATTCTCATTGCCACACACAAATGGTAACCATGTGAGGTGATAAATGTGTTAACCTGATTGTGATAATCACTTCACAGAATATATGTATATCAAATCATCACACTGTACATTTTAAATACATACAATTTTATTTGTTAATTATACCTCAGTAAAGCTGGGAACATTTTGAACAATTCCTGTGGCTTTCTGATTTCTTCCACTGCACATTTTAAAAAGAATTATTCCATTCTTCTCTCACCTTCAATATATCCTTCCATACTCTTGGTGTTTCATTGACTGGCTATATTCTAACTTCCCAACATATGAGCTTAAATCATTGACTTTTAAGCTTTTTTAAAAAAGAATTTAGATCCATGCATGGAGACCCAGAGAGCAGTGACGAAGCCGCATACATCAAATTTTGGTATGTCCCTTTTTTTCTTCTTCAAAATATTTTCTAATTTCCTTTGTGATTTTTCTATGATTCATGGGCTATTTTGTGTGTTGCTTATTTTTTAAATATTGGGGGGGGAGCTTCTAGTTTCATTTAGGTACTGACTTTGGATTCTTAGAAAACCTGTCACATGGTCTCCACCTTTTTGAAAGTTGATCTACTCTGGCAGACACTTAGTGTAAACTAGAACTGTTTACAGAACCCTGTACTGAAGGGGCTGGTGTCAGGATGCTCTGTATGTCTATCAATCCCATTGGTTTTGTTGCTAAAAATCTTCTAAATGTTTACTGTTTTGTCTGCTTGTTCCTTCTGCTAAGAATGTTGTATTACATTTTCCAATCGGAATTTTAGATTTGGCTTTTCCTTTTAGCTTTTCTGACAAATGTATGTATTTTGGAGCTATGTTAGTGCATACATAGGATTTTCAGGTCTTCCTTATTAGCTCTAGTCACCATGAAAATATTTCTACTAGTATTTCTTTAAGTTTCCTGTTTATGTTAAGTGCATCTGCTTTCTTGTGTGCATGGCATGTCCTTTCTCAAACTTTCGAACTTAAAGTATGTCTTGGATCTTCTCAACAGCATATGGATGGGTTTGCTTAACATTCTTTCTTTGACTTGGGATTGTTTCATACCCTTAATACAACTACTGAATACTTTGGACAGGGGGTACTTGGTTTGTTCAGCACACGCTCTGTAAATAAACCCAGGATAGGAAGATTTATGAAATTCAGCTTTCCAGGAAATGTTCCAGTAATTATGATTTTTGTCATGTAAAATGAAGCCATTCCCTGATCTAACTAGCTCCTCTTGTATAAGTGATGCCCCCCTATGTAACATAGGCATATGTTAAATCTCAGCCAGGGCTTAAGTACTGGGGGAAGAATGAGGAGTGGTGGAGGCAGTCCTGGGTTTCTCCAGGCATTATCTGTGTCTTAAATTACCTGCACACATGACTTAAGTAAACGTAGATACTGGTTAAGATTTCTGACTCTTGTGAGACTGATCTGATGATCTGACCCTTTGTACATTGTCAGCTCTCTAAGAGGTTTTGTGGCTCTGATTTCTGGCTCACCCACAACAGAGTAAGCCCTCAGGAGTGTAAAGCTAGATCTTGCGGGTCCTCCAAAAAAATGGCTCTCCAGGCACTTGGTAAACGCTATAAGCTATGACGGTCTCCATATGTGCACCATCAGACCTCCTTCCACCGTTCCCCCCTCCGCCCCCCATTGACCAAACACTGTTCTACCCTCAGAGCCTTTGTCCTGTTCCCCTGAACCTGACGAAATCCAAGGTGGCTGGCTCTGATGTAGGAAAGACATTAGGGTTCAAAGTCTATGGCCAAGAAAGAATTCTTGAGATGTCTTTGGTGCAAAAAGGTTTTATTAAAGCACCGGGACAGGACCTGTGGGCAGAAAGAGCTGCACTGGGGTCATGAGGAGTGGCCCATTATAGACTTGGGAGGCAGTAAGGGATAGAGTAGATTTCTACAGGATTTTAGAAGCAAGGTTTCCCCTTGAGGGGGCTAGCTGCTGTTAGGAAGAAGTCATGTATTACCATCTAATAAAACCTGAGTCACGAGACCCTTCAGATGTGTGTCAGTGGGTCATATGCTTGGATGATTGCCAACATATACCTTGGAGGGTAGAGAGAGAAGTTTCCAAAGGAATGTTTATATGTTAAAGTGGACTCACAGGATCCTGAGGGTTGGGCTAAGATTGCCTTTGCCCTCAGCAAAGTATTAACATCAAGGCAGCTGAGTCCCTAGGGAAGGAAGGTCGCTCTGCCTGTTTTCAAGGACACATCATCAATGGGCTGTAGGTGGTAAGGAAATTTTCCTTTTGCCTTTCCCACATCAGCTCCCTTGTCCCTTTCAGGTTTTCCCTTTCCCAGTGAAACTGTCCCTGACCACCCCAAGACTGCCTCAGCCCTGGAATACTGTAGAGCAGACCTCCTTCAGACCACAGCCTATTCCCCTTTCTCACACATACACACTGGTACATCAATTTATTCACTGATACATCTCTCAACATACAGACGCATAAGCTCCTGAGAACAGAGGGGCTTCATGGTTTGTCCACTGCCATCCCCACCGTACTGAGCAGTACCTGACAAAGCAGGCTCTTCAGCACCTGTGAAATGGTTTGGGCTCTACCCCACATCTACATTTAGCCTAAAAGAAATCAGCCCCAAATATTCTGTAATCCACTTTTATTTCCTTCTATGCCATGGATCATTTGCATGTTTTTTTTATTACGGGCTTTGTGAATTGCTCTGTATAGTTCATTTTTAACTCCGTTAGGGTCAGAGAACAATGCCTTATTTTATGCAACTGTTTTCTGTATGGCCTAGTTCATAATCAACTGCAATCAAGTACACTGGAAAGCAAGGAGGGTGGCCAGTTTGTTGGATGTGGCATATACATCTAGTTTTCTAATTGCCAAGTTCAAATTCTCATATTTTATCTGATTCAGTGTAGAATACTTCGGCACAGATAGTTGTGTTATGCCAAGTAAAGAACCCTCTGGGTGCAGTTAACATTCTAGTGAAAGGCCCCATTGCAGACAGCGAGCTCTTCGTTACCCTTAAGGCTGATGAACATTGTTCCTGAAAACAACGGGTCCAACAGTGGCTTAAGAGTGACTGAGGTTAGAAAGGTCTCTCATTCATAAAACTAGTGTTGTTCAAGGTATGATGGAGTTCAGATAGAGTATTCAGGGGTGCTCCCACCCCCATGTACAGGTCAGGTTACCTGGTGACGCCCCTGGGGTGTGCCTGAGGCTCATCCCTACAGCAGCACTGTGTCTGGCCCCTGACAAGAGGGACACAATACTGTCCCTGGAACTCTCCCTTCAGAGGTCCCGGAACGTACAGAGACCTAGAAGTCCACCACGCTTCCCTAACAGGCTGCAGGAGCTGTCTCTCGCTGTTTTCACTGCCATCCACTGTGAGGCTGACAGGGTTGACAGTTGGCGCTAACTCCGCCTGAGAGAAAAAACCTGCATGCTGTAGAGACGAGACGGCTCAGGGCAGGTGCCAGCACCCACTGTATGGCGCGTCCGTTTCTCTTCACAGGTCAGCTTGGGGTCACATTAATAGACGTTTTTCGTAGGTGAACACCAATTCTTGTTCCATCCTGTTAGTTACCAGTAAAGCACATTGTTTTTTAACGTTCTCATCTTGTCTGTTTCTGCTGATACAGCACATGCATATATAATTAAGTCTATAACTAGATGTACTTGGTATGTTCTGCTTTTTAGATTTGTTTCCATTACAAAGTACATGAAATAAGACTAGAGATTAAACAGCCATAAAGCTTTATCAAGTCTTAACATGGTTTATTTTTCAAGATGACCAGAAACCTTGGACAGGAAGATGTTTTTCAAATGCCAATCTCTTGAATAAAAAACCAATATACACCAGAGCCTAGAAAAATTAATCATTGTTCTGTTCTGACAAATTTTCAGAGGATTTGTCACCGGGAATTGTCGTCATCCATTTGGGCGGCTCATGAACAAGGATTTATCTGTCTCAGTTCAGGATGCTGGAAGTCCAAGCACAGGGTTCAGAGGTGGTCAGGTTCTGGCGAGAGCCCTCTTGTGGCTGCAGCCTGCAAATGCTGTGTCTTCACCAGGCAGAAGGAGCCAGGGAGCTCGGTGGGGCCTCTCTTCAGGGCACTGACCCCATTCCCAAGGGCTCCACCCTCCTGACCTAAGCACCTCCCGAGGCCCCCCCTCTTACTGTTATCATAACGGAGGTCAGCATTGGAACACATAAGTTTGGAGAGACATAAATATTCAGAATGCAGTAGGAATTTTAAAAATACAAGAATGTTCATTTAAGCAGGCATTTTAAGCCTAGGATACAATTTGAATGATATCATGGGGTTAAGACAATGTAGAAAAACTAAAAATATGCTAAAAGGAGCACAAGGAAGAGGAGGGGTGTTTTACTAAACTATGTACTTGCTCGCACCTATAAACTGAATGCAGATTTCCCTAAATTCTAGAACTGTTATATTAAGAAGTAATCGTGATAAAAGTCCTATATAATAGAATTTTAAAATATAATACACATCTCTAAAATCATTTTAAAAATATCTAAGTATTACTTTGATTTTTTTTATCAGAAATATAGTTTCGGTAATAAATAAACATTTGATGAAGTTATACAGATCTTCCTGAACTTATAGTGAAATAATGGATAAATCCATTGTAAGTTGAAAACAGGTCAAAAAGCATTTAATACCCCGGACTTCACAGCTTGGCCTCAAACGTGCTCAGAGCAGTTATATGAGTGGACAGTCACATAATAGTATCTCATGTAATTTACTCAATACCACACCGAAAGTGACAAGACGGTTGTGTGGGTACAGAAGGTTGTTGACACTGGGACCCTGCCCTTGCCCAGCACCAGGACAGAGTATGTTATCATCTGCCACAAGCCTGGGAAAACACTCAAAATCTGAACTACAGTTCTTACTGAATGTGTTTGGCTTTCATACACATTCAGCGTAAATCCTAAGTCAGGGACTGCCTGTATAAACAAGGTATCAGATACACTTTGCATAGTTAATTTTAATACAATAGGAATAATCTTTACAGTAGAGTTCATGTCAGAATAAATTATTTTTACCTTATTTTTAAAAACTGGCAACAGTAAGTTCAGAAGCTTTAACCATCTGCGTGGTTGGCTAATGTCCATGTCTGTGCTGGGAAGCCTCATCACAGACATGCAGACGTACTTCCTGTGATTCTCCAGGATGCAGTGGCCATGGTGGGTGGGGATGGGGGTGCTGGTGCAGAAGGGCTGCCCCTCAGTGTGGAGAGCACAGAGGCACTGATGGAAAACCCATGGGAAGTCTGCTATAATGGTAAGTGGTCCACTCCCACTGTACTTCTTCCAAAGTTAAATTGTTTTTAATTTTAAAAATTAAAAGTCTCCATTTCAGTAAAACTGTCTTTTAGTACTTTAAGCCAAAAAAGCATCATTCTCTTCCTTCATTTTCTGATTTTATGACCAAATATCCTGAAGGTATCGTTTTTCCTCTTTTAAAGTAGCCAATCTTTTCATTGCTTCTAGTTTTTCAACTCCAGCCTGTTTGCTTATTATTTCCACAAGGGTATCATTGACATCTTTGGCCATATTCTTAGCATCTCTAGAAAAAATAATAGCACTGATGTTTAGGAAACAAGAATTTTTACCAAAGCCTTCATAATTCACAAATCTAATTCCCACTGACTCCACCACCCCCACACCCTGGCACTCTACTTCTCTGGGAAGCGTCCCAACAGGTGTCCCAGCCCGCCACCCATCAGGCCTCCACCCAGTGACGTATCCAATTTGCAAAGCTGACCACATCATTCATAGCTGAAAACCCCTCAGAGGCATCCATGCTTCAGGAACAGCCGAGTCTCCAGTAAGCATCTAAGGACCTTATAAACCTGGCTCCTCCTCATCTCTCTCATCCCCTCCCTTCAGTCTACTGGCACACAGCGAAACTTGCATTCCCAAGGGCAACAATGTTTTACACGTATAAGCCTTCAAATACACACACAAACACACACGCACACACACGTGTGTGTACACGTGCACACAAGACACAATTACTGAAAACTCAACTATGGGCCTGACTAGTTTGAAGTGCTTTGACATGCTTTAGCTTATTCATTTACAAGACAGGGTTAGGAGCCCTCTGGTGTGCCCCTGCAGGCCGCGATGTGCACCTGCTATAAGTGACCACCCGCTATATGTGAGCACCTGCTAATGTGGCTTCCCCACCAGGGAGAGTAAGCTGTCTACGGGCAGCGAATGTGTCTCACTTCACCTCACATCTCTCAACATCTGAACTGTGCCAAAGCACTCAGGAAGCACCAAATGCTGTTGAATGAGTGAAAGCATAGGACAGGACACTAATGTCAACAGAACTTGTTCTACCCCTATAGTAATATTTCTTGAAAAAGGTATCTCTGGTGGCCACCCTGACTTCCACGTCATGCTCTCCCCTCAGCCACTGCAACAGAGCTTCCATCCCCACAGCCCTTTCCCCACAGCACAGTGCTGCTAACTGCCAAACCTACTGGTCTCCTCTGGACAGCAGAAGGCTCCCCAGCTTGGGACAGTGTCCCCTGGGCTTAGAGACAAGTTCACTCCTGCTGAGGGACTGGTCCTGGTGAGGGCACCATGAGGTCTTTCTTGTTCTGAGCCCCCATCACTGACCATTGTCATGAACACTACCAACTCCACTGTGCAGACAGACGGAAGAAGTGAAGCATCAGTGATTGAAAAGAGAAATTTCTGGGTTAACATGTTAAGAATTTGGACACTTAAGATATCCTCCAAGTTCTCATTTACCAGGTATTCACATATTTGTACAAGTGATTTTGCCTCTATTAGTTGGAGGTGCATTTTCAACGTTGAGAGCTCTACCCTCTACAAAGTGAAGGTCAAATACTTCTTTAAAAGGTAAATGAAAACATAAACCAGCACAATGTCCAGAATCTATGCCCTTTATCAACATAAAGCAGGGTTTCTCAAGTAAGAGTAAAAAAATCCATTAATAGGTCGTAAAATCAACTTAGGAGGCAAAATCAGCTTTTTAAAACAAACAAAAAACAGTAAGAAGTTATCACAAAATGTCATGAGAAATAAATAGAAAAAGTTCTGTTTTGGGGCATCTGGGTGGCTCAGTGGTTGAGTGTCTGCCTTTGGCTCAGGTCCTGATCCTGGGGTCCTGGGATCGGGCTCTCTGCAGGGAACCTGCCTCTCTCTGTGTGTCTCTCATGAATAAATAAAATCTTAAAAAAAAAAAAAAAAGTTCTGTTTTATAAAACTTATTTCTATTATACCTATTCTATGTCACTGTAACAGTATTCCCTCTGGTATCACAGTTAAAAACAAAAAACAAGAAAAAGCCATCTGATTTGGTGATGTACAAAGTATTTTAAATGCCTGAGATGCATCAGAATTAAAAAGAGCTATTTCTTACTCGAAAGTCCTTTTTAGTTAGCATAATTTTTTTGAATTCCATTAAAACAAGTTGGTAAGTTTCTATAATTTTTCTTTTTATGGCAATTTTGGCTTTCTATAACAAATTTTGCCTCAGAAAGTATATAAAAGAACATAAAAATGATTCCTGGTTTATGACAACTTTGACATTACAAATTATGTCTTAAAAAAAAAAAAAAGGATCTTTAGATCCACATTCTCAGAGTAAAAACAATGGTTTTCCTGAGCCAGGTTAACTGCACAAATCATGTATATTTGGATACAAGAAAATCAATCCTGAGAGTTCAAGTTAAATGATTAGCATCCTAACACCAAATATAAAACAAATAAAACTTTCAGAGGCTCTTCGATATGGCACAATGCATTCTGAAATGCAAAGAACTGATTTCATTTGTATTTCCCTGATAATGACAACTAAATGTATGTTAGAAGCATTTTAGAACTTGTATTTCTATTCCTGTACTTAACCTGCTTAACAGATTATTAACAGTCCCTAGTTCATTTAACAAATATTATCAACAGCCTTCTCCTACCTGGCATTTGAGTGATGGTCACTTACCCACACACGTAAATATAGCCGCTTTCATTAAGAAGGACCCTTGCCACCTGTTCACTGTGAAGCTGGATGTTATCTTGCACATACTTCACTGGGGCTGCTTCTTCCCCAACAGGAGCATCTCTTGAGAAGGAAACCTTCAAGTGAGTTAGGATTCCACGCTTGTGGAAATGTCTGAGTTCTTCTCTGAAATTTAATGTATAATGGGTTAGTGTACTGAAAGGTTTATCATTTAAAGTTAAAAGCTCTGAAATTAGACTGTATACCCACTGTAGAGTCTCACAATACTAGAAGTGTACACTACCTGAATAAATAATCCCTATCTTTATGTCGACAGCCAAAAAACAACCACGTTGCTCCAAAGTGTCCCTCTGGATGCTGTTCTTGGAGTTTCTCTCTATGTGGAAAAGAAAGTTGAGATGTTTGATACAAAGAATACATAAAACCAATCTATTTGATCAGAAATACCACCAACAAACTCGCCATCACTGCAAGTCCTGCCCACAGGGCTCCTCAGTCCCTCCAGCAGACACTCTGACAACCACCCACATCTGTGAGCTACAGACACCTGCAAGCTCTGCATAGCATCTATGAGGGTAATTCAAATATCAAATATCACAGTGTGAAAACTACTCTAATTTCTACATTAAATATTAATTTTATTCACAAAGTTGCTATTAACTCTCAATTAATGTTATAGAAACGTGGCCCAGGGCTTCAAATGGTAGAATGATCTGCTGTGAAGTGTTTCAGAAACAACACGCCAAGGAGACATGCCAAGTATGTCTGCCATTACTCTATGCTTCTTTAAAGAAAAAAAACTAAAAACAAAATAAAAACAACAAAAAGATTCTGTCCAAAGGATATTACACCACTATCTGGGGACCAGCACACAAAGAATTGTTCATTATTTCACAAGCAGGGAGAGAAGTACAATTTATATCAAATAGTTCTATAGGATATGAAGATGCATCTGGTAATACCAATCTACTGAAAATTACTGATGTTTGGGTTTAACTCTGGAACTTTTGCTATAATTGGATCTGTTAGTAGCAATGTTATCTCGTTAAGGGAGAGATGGAACAGTATGTACATCATCACAGCATAAAGGTATGCCTGAAATTTGTCCCCAACTATGTATGTTATAAACTATACTGCAGCTGGGGGAAAAAAAGAAAAATAAAGTGCTACAGTAAAAAGGGAAATTCTGACACAAAACAAAACCTCTGGAAGATATCACATTTACTTTTCCCATGGTGACAAATTATGCTATGCTATCACACATTTGATAATAATTTTTTAAAATAAAAATTTTACAACCAAAGTCCAATATCCAAAAAAATCACTGAAGAAACAAAAAAAGCTATTATATTTCCACCCAGGATCATAAGGGATACATTTTCTCACTAGTCAAAGGAAGCACACACCTGTGTTGCAGAAAACCAATGAAGGGCGCTATGCCAGTTCCCGGACCCACCATTATGATGGGGGCTGAGGGGTCACTTGGTAAATGGAAGAAATTGGTTGTTCGAGGACAGATGGATATCTGGAATGTTAAACCAATATTCATAAGTCTGAAAGAAAACCTAGACAAAGGCATACAACCAAGATGATTTTTGCTGAAGAAATTAAATAGCATTAAATCTTACTGAAACCATGAATGCACCTGTCACTACTGAGAAAAAAAAACAAGTTTGTCTTGCAAATTTTTCTTTCCCAACGAAATCAAAGGTCGTTAAAAAATGACAGGCATATTTCTAAGGTAGAACACTGAATAGATACAATCAAATTCTTTCCCTAGGCCTATGAATAAGGTCTGCTTTCTAGTAGGCAACCCATTATCTGTATTATGGAGAAATGCAAGAAAACTAAAGCTAAGATTCTCTGTTGGAAAAAAAAAAAAAAAAGATTCTCTGTTTGCATGTAAGGGGCAATGAAGATCAGCATCAAGATGGAGTGAGAGTTTCAGGGGCAAATTGACACCTGAAGGAAAAATGAGGGGAGTCACTCCCAGGATGCTGAGGAGCTGTGCTGTGTTTGCTAATCTGGGTTCAATGTTATGTGTTTGTGCAAAACTAGAAGAATAAATAGTATACACAGATAAGCACAATCTTTTTGCTAAAATTTCAAAAGATTTCCCTTCTAAATTATGTGCCAGGGATACGTACATACAAGGAATCCATTTCTAAATGTATTTCAGTTCCAGTGTCACTTCACCAAGTGCATGAGTTCTACTGAGTGGCAGGAATCTATTCTCTGTGTAACTGTATACATTTTAATCTTCAATGTAAGGAAAACCTGTTCATTAACAGGATGAACACCAGACCTTGTAAAGGAAGAATTGGCAGAGTGGTATCAGATGAGGGTTTGCATTCTGGAACAAGACTGTAATTCATCTCACACTCGTCTCATTTGACCCACTCACTCACCAGTCTTATTGACGGTACTCAACACAACCACTACAGATAGAGAAATGAACAAAATCGCTGTCCTCATGGACTTATGCTCTAGTGGAGGAAGAGACAATAATCAAACATTTATCTGTAAAATGACTGGTAATGATAAGACTCGTGAAGTAAAGTCAGATAGTTTACACTGGGTGTGACAGGGGTGTGCTAGTGAGAACACATGGCCTGTGTACTAGGGACTGCAAGGAGAGCAGGATTAGTCCACTCTTGCTGCAGTAAATCTCAGACGGTTTATATTACCAAACACTTCTCCCTGGTTCTCCTTAAATGCTACAGGTGGGCTACAGTTCTGCACCAAAGACCTCCTCTGCTTGCATCCACGCCCAAGGAGCATCCCTGACCTGCAACATCCCATCCTTAGTCAAAGAGGAGAAAGAGGCAAGCCACATCAGTGAGTTCAATGCTCCTGCCTAGATGGAGCATATATCCTGTCTGCTCACATCTCTCCAGCAGAATACGGTCACACAGTCAGACTACACATTGATGGGCAGGGCGTCTATGCCTCCCAAGGACAGGGCATATCTGTCAGCAGTTGTCCCATCTGCCAGTTGGGGTTGGATTTGGGTGGGTTGTGTGAATATTAACATTCCCTACACGTCCTAATAAAATGCATATGGCACTAAACACCATTCAATTTAAATTGTATCCTTATTCCTATATTTCTAATCTTTGAATACTAGAAAGTCTATAATAAAGATCTGGTAAAATGGAGAAAGGAGAAAGAAAAAGGTAGAAGGGAGGAAATGTGTGAGTGGCATCCATGATGGGTGTTTGTGATGTTATATATATTTAACTTTCTGGAGATCATCCATTTTTATAGGATCATAAAATGACATAATACTCTTATGTCAGTACTGTAATATTCTTTCCTTTTCAGAAAAGGAACAGCGTCTCAGGTTCTTAATATTTTGTTGATGCATCGTGACCTAGGAATATGGTGGAGGGAGTGGTGGGGGTCTCTCTCTCTCTCTCTCTCAGGCACCTGTGTGAGGCTGCTGCCTGGGAAAATACCACGGTAAAGGGCAATTTCAAGCAGCAGCTTCCCATGAGCCCTCTCAAGTATATACTGAAGTCTTACCTTCCCCTTAGGGCATGAACTTTTCAACTCCAATAACTTACAGCAACCAAACTAGTCCTAAGATAATGCTATAAATGACATGTTCATTTTTTCAATACCACAGAGGACTTCATGATAAAGCCTGAATTTTTTTTTTTTTAATTTCAACCATCTTTATTATGGGCAAGGAAGGACTTGAAATTGTTCCTTATGCTGTGGCCTTGAGTAAGATTTGCCAAGTGCAGTATCAAAACATGAAGGATGGCACTAAGTCCAGATACAAATTTGTCCATAGTCTGCTCACAGAATCAAGTCACATTTCATCCTCCCTGTTTTAAAAGTGCTTTCCCTCTCATCAGGCCTTCATACTATAGTACTAACTTGGATTTTATACTACGTCTAAGACAAAAGGGAAGAAATGGGGCAAAACCCTAATACCCAAACTAAAGGATATAAAATTAATCTTTGGTTGTCAACTGATCGCCAAGCAAGGACTCTAAGGAGGCAAACCGCATAATTTTAATAATGCCCAACTGCACACTCCCAGTACCTCAGGAGCCGGGGCTTTCCCGTCTTCTGCAGGGGACACTCGTGTGTTTGGATGAAGAATTGGCGCAACCACCATGGCCAGCCAGCCTGTGCACACGCCCTTCCGCAGAACCTCCACGGTGGTGTTAGACAGAAACTCCACAATGTTAAAAATGAAATGAAGCTTCCCTGGGTGAGACAGGTTTGAGCTGAAGAGACACAGGTCAGGTTTAAACTCTGTATCAGGACTAACGCATTCAAGCCAGACACAGTCTTTCTTCCTGAATTGATGGATATTTCCCATGGGCTCTAATCTACCTTCTAAATCTTCAGGGAAAAGAGCTCTGCTGCTACTGAAAAGCTCCTCCTCTCTTGCCCCCTGTTTTGTGATATTCAAAAAAAATTTCCAATCACATGTTGTAGTTTAGGACTCTTAAGATTTATACAACCTTCCATCTCTGCACTGCCCACCTCTGCTGTCCAGTGGAGATGGTCTGGCACAATAGTCAAGGCAGCAGGTAGAGGACCAGGGCACTCAGCAGCCCTATGTGGGGAAACGTGGTTGTGGACTAGGGCTGCCGCTGGAGATTCCACGCTCTCTGAACTTCTGCAGAACAGGAGTCCCAGGACCGGTCCCCTTCATTCCTTACCACACCTGCTACTGTCTTCCACTAATTAGGTACGTTTTTACCAGGTGAATTCAGAACTAATAAGGATTTGGAAGCCAAAGATTCACAACATTTTGGGAGAAAGATTCTATGTGCTAAAAAATATCAGTACCTTGCGCATGAATATGGTCTGGGCTGAAGCTTAGGAAGATGTTCTAGAAAAAAAAATAAAGATAAGCAATTAATTCACCACTACTGAAAATAAATTAGATGTAAGGTTTTGTAAAAATTCAAGTCTGAGTTGCATTTCGTTTTCTTGTTTAGAACACCCAAAATAACATTTTAATTTAAATGTTTTAGAGCAAGCTGTAAATTCACTGTAACTAAGTAAGTCATTACTATTTTTTTTCCCCAATTCCTCACATTAAAAACCAGACATACTGCATTTCTTTACCTGAAATCAGCGTCCTTCTCAAGGCTGGTCTTAAACAGAAGGATAATAAAAGCATCCATGAGTAGGCTTCAGAATCAAGAAACCCATTAAATTTTCTGTGTGTACACAGTTTTCTGAAGTGTCTGGAGTTTTCATGTTTGAAATAAGATCATGACCTCCAAAAGATCACTATTTTACGGATTATGGGAAATACCTAGGCTTGAAATCTTTTTCCTCCTTAATAAAAGAAAGGAAATATTTTTCCTTCTTATATTTCTATAACAACAGAAAATGGGAGGGTAGAGGTAAAGCCTTTAAGTTATCCAGAACCCAGTGGTTTCTAGATACACTGGAGCTCTTGTAAAAGGTCAAAGAATCAATCTGACAAAAATTTGGAAAGACCGGGATCCCTGGGTGGCGCAGCGGTTTGGCGCCTGCCTTTGGCCCAGGGCGCGATCCTGGAGACCCGGGATGGAGTCCCACATCGGACTCCCGGTGCATGGAGCCTGTTTCTCCCTCTGCCTGTGTCTCTGCCTCTCTCTCTCTCTCTGTGTGTGTGACTATCATAAATAAAAATTTAAAAAAAATTTGGAAAGACCTTTCTAACAGAGGGCTCAACATAATACTAAGTGTTAGATACATTAAGTTTTCTTAAAAAAGTACACAATAAATTTTAAGTTTGAATGCCTTCATTAGTTTTTTATAGACTACACAATAAATGCTGTATAAAAGCTAAGAAAACAGCAAATCCATGAAAGGAACTAAAACATATTCTCACATGTTGGATAGCTATACAAGAGTTCTTACAACTTCCCTACAGATGTTCTGATTATTCTCCCAACCCTGTATTCACTCTAAAGACTCAACTGAGACAGAGAGGAGTATGTGTGTTTGAAGAGCCACCTTACTTAGTAACTTCACCTTTTTGAGAAGGAATTGTAAAAGTGAGAGAAAGCAGAATCTGTCTTAATAAAGGAGAGCACCCCTAACTGTACTGGACATTGGGAGACCCTGTGGCCTAAAAATAAAAAACATGATACACATTTTCCTATCACCAAAGATAAATGCAAATCTTTTTTTTTTCTTAAAATTTTATTTATTCATGAGAGACACACATACAGAGAGAGAGAGAGAGAGGAACAGACACAGGCAGAGGGAGAAGCAGGCTCCATGTAGGGAGCCCGATGTGGGACTCGAGCCCGGGTCTTCAGGATCAGACTGTGGGTTGAAGGCAGCACTAAACCACTAAGCCACCTGGGCTGCCCGATAAATGCAAATCTTAAAGATTTTATTACTTATCACTACAGGAAAAGAGAGAGGAAAGGAGAAAAGTACCAGCACAGGAAAGTTCTCAAGGTTTAATAATCCTGTCGAATTCTCAGTCATTGCCCTCTGTCAGTGTCTCCAATTCCTACAGAGGCTGCCATTGAAAGCCCTCCCCTGGCCAGCACTGCAGAGAGGATCTTCTCTCTTCTGTTGGAATGAAGACCCCACGAGACAATGAGGACAAAAACTAGAATCATCTTATATTGGACTATTTGATGACAAGTCTCCCGCAAGCTTCAAGCCTGGAGCCATCCTGAAAAGGCCACCTGCACTGGTACAACATGAAGGGTCCCCGTCGCCCTTGGAGAACACGGAGCTAGACTTGCCCAGAGGGCGACATTTTTGTATTCTGCATAGACAATATACTTCATTATCCTTTGTCAGTTACATTTAGGGTTCATCAGCTTTGAAAAAAAACAAAAACTTTTTTTTCCTTGGGACACTCACTTTTAGGTAATATTTGACTAAAAAAAATTCTTTCTGAAAATATCTAAGTTAATAGAAAAGATGCTAAATGCTGATCCAAAGAAAGATAATTAAGACTGGCTGTAGTAAGAGAGCAAATGCTAGTGACAATGGGAGAGGGAAGACATAAAGAGATAATGCTGGCAGAAGGATTCTTTCCAACTTCTTGGAGGCCCTGAGGACAAACCAATGTTTCCTCCCAGAGACACATTCTCACAAGCCAGACAGACTCCAGAGTGCTCTGTACAAAAAGGCTCCTTGGGTGCAGGGGCCGGGAGCATGGCCACTCACCAAGCAGGAGACTGAGCGGCGGCTGGCAGGACGGGAAAGCGAGGAGGAGGTCTAACACACTGGCATGGGCATCTCGCACAAAACGGCTATAATCGGCTGCACCCTGCCGACTGCACAGCTCCTGCAGCCTTCGCTTCTCTATCCCGTCGCTGGTGTAGTCCACGAGGGCTCTCAACAATGCCTGTGGCCATGGCAAAGCAAGCAGACAAAGTACCATGTGTGGTTAGGCTGCTACAATCTCTGGTTAGTGTTGACCTGGGGACATGCCAAATTATCCAAGAAAAAGTGACACCACTCTTCTGAGTGGATCAGGAAAAGAGAATTTAACTTACTATTTGCTTTAATGTCAATCTGTTAAGGAAAACCACCCTCCATGTTCTTCTACTTTAGGTTACCTTTCCTGTTTCCTAAACCAATCTAATCAGTCCCAAACATGATCTCAAATTACATGTCTACTCTGAGTAGCAAGAATCAGAAATCTCAAACTCGTTTTAACTCAAGACAAATATTTGCTCGTCTTAGCTGATGATTACAAGCTAGACTTCTATATTCATTTGACAGCTGTTAAGTCCTCTTTATACAACAGGCAGTGGGCACAACACTTCTTTTGCTGGTTAGTGACAGTGTGCAATAGGCTAACGACCCAAACAGGAACACACGCAGAATGCCAGGGACTTCTGCACCCCAGATGCAAGCCTGAGATGAAGGCTGGCCACAGGAGAGGAACAAAAGTGAAGAGGAACTAAGCAGATGGCCCAGTTCCATGAAAGCATGGGCTCCTGGGGCTACGTGCAGTTCAATATGGGTACAGGGCAATGCGGACATGGAACAAAGGCTGAAAAGACAGGCAGGGCCAGAACATCAAGAAGCCTCCTGCACGTGGACTCTCTCTGTCACCTAAGACACACTGTAGAAAGAGAAGAATATAAACAAAGAAAGCAAAGCAATAATATCCTGAATCCCAAGCTCCAAAGACAGAGGCAAGTCCAAACTCCTGGACAAAAGACCAAATTTGTTAATAACGACTTTTGGTTTCAACATATTCCAAATAGGACATATAGAGCTCTTACCCCTCCAGGCTTCTTAAAGAACAAAGCAACGAAGTTATGTACACCAAATGCTAAGTGAAATGCTAACAGGTACTTTTTATTCCAAGGCTTAAGCATCTTCGTGTACTGGACTCCCTTCACAGGGTGGACGAGATCACTCCTCCTGTGAGGGTCACAGGTTTCCAGTGGCTCAGCTTGGAAGCCCTGTCTAAACTATCCTGAGACCAACAAATTGCACGCCTTCTTCAAAATGCTGGGCCTGGAACCAAACACGAGACAAGACTGGGAAACCATGTGAGATGAGCAAGCACTCCATGTCTTTGCGCAGACCCCTGGTAAGGTACAGTTTCCACGCGGGGGCATACAAACTCTCAACTTCTATTTAGGTAAAGATGGCATGTCACAGAACAGCACATATGCTAGAGGACCTCATTTTTTGTTTAGCAAAACACAATTCAAGTGTTAACCCTAAGGATTTGATTATAAAAGACTGTGGCTTCCCATGTTACTTATTTTGTGTCCACCAGAATTTTTATGATGATATAGAAAAACACGTTTACATATACATGCTTCATTAAATAGTAGAGCTGAACTAAAATTGTGAAACTTGCTGTATTTAATCAAGAAGTTCTCATGACAGTGAAGTCTAAATTTATTCAAATTATATCTAGGACTGAGTTTCTCTCCAAAGGAGTTTGCTTCCCAATGACTGCATGGAACAAACACATTAGTAAGACAGACCATAAAAAAGGCCTTGAGGAGGGCAGCTATTCAGCTATTCAGCTATTTATTCAGCACTATTTATGAGCTTCGGCAAAGCACAGTTGGGAAGTCACCCCCATTCATGCCCATTCGAGGGACCGGGTTAGAAGGAATCATTTACAACCATCTTTTAAAATACAGTTCCCAGCATCCTACTGACATCTAGTGGATCATTCTCCCTCCACATTCATCTAAACATCAATATAATCCATGAGAACTTTTCATTTTTCCTGAAGAGTCTGATTTAACATACTTTCATATGGAAGAGATCTCAATATTAAATGGGTGGCAAGTAGGGGAAAGCCTGCCCTCTCAAAAGCTTTCTGTCATCAATTAGAAAAAGGGTCAAGTGCAGCTGGATAACATAACATCATCTGAGGTCACTTTAATCACTAATTAATGCAGCACATCTAGTTAATATCTAGTAAAAATAGGATGAGCACTGGGTGTTATTCTGTATGTTGGCAAATTGAACACCAATAAAAAATAAATTTATTATAAAAAATATCTAGTAAAACTTTAAAAAAAATCTCATTTCAACAAAAAACAAAATTTCAATATAAACACAACATAAAAATATCTGTCTATGACAGCTGCAAAGATATCATATACCTTGGGGAACTACTTTGAAAACATGCTATAAAAGCCATACTTGGAAGCCTTCAAAGGGCAAACACCAGATTTAATAAATCCTACACAGAGCTAAGTATACTTTTAGTTACCCAAAGGAAAGTACCTTTTTAGGAACTGCTCGTATTTCAAGGCACCAGGTCAGAATGAACTGGAGAGAACGTCCCTCAGGTATGTGCTGGGGTAAGGCCGCTCCTTTTCAGGTAGACAGGAGAGAGTCCGTTACAAAGAAAGTAAAGGATTAAGATGTTTTTGCATTCTTAAAAACACAACTGTATACTTTACATTACTGTGCTACCAAGGTACACAATATGATTTGTGGCAATGTTTATGCAGTCAAAAAAATTTCCAAAATGAACATAAGGGGAAAAAAACCTTACAAAAAAAAATAGAAGAATTATAAATTCAATAGTATTATTAGCCACACCTTAATTTACCAAAGATAGATCTTTAGTATCTTTGGTAAGGATACCAAATCTAGGTATACCAAATTAAGAGGGAAATTATCCGAAGCCAAGGAACAAAAAGCCAAGAGATGGCACCTGTCCATTAACACTGTGTATTATTCTCAAAAAGAATTTTAGAACTGATGGAACTCCAATTCAAGGTTGTATGCAAATATATACATATATATATATATATAAACTTATATATATATAAACTATATATATATAAAACTTCCTTTAATCACGAAAATAAAATTTTAAGTAAGCAATAAATATGCTATGAGAAATACACATGATAAGAAAACTTAAAATTCACATAATAAGTTTACTGTAGGACTACTCTTATGTAACTCAAAAACAAAATAAAGCTAACTGCAAAAAGTTAACAAACCAGCCCAACAACTTACCAGCTTCTTCGAGACTACAGCTACATGCATTTTTACTGTCTAACACTGTCCAAATAAGCATAAAATCTATTATCATCCTACTCACCATACCTCATGTGAAAGTTAAAAAACCCACAAGCCAGCGAGTGCCTGTGTTCTGCCCACTGACCCATGGCAAGTGCTCGGACCACCTGTGTAGCTGTCACCTAGGGTGCAGGGAGGGGGTCCCCTGCACTTGTGACCTCCAACCTGTAGCCCAATGACATCCTAAGAAGAGATCAGGGCTGTACCTTTCTTTTTTGTGTCTGCCTTAATTTTCAAGAGGACACAGTACTCTCTTCTGTCTGTGAGCTGCAGTCTTTCCAGTAGGTTTTGTACCTCAGAATCACTGTTGGGACAGATCACGTTGAAGGCATCTCCAGGTTGATAGGAAAAATCTGTTTTCTAAAGAAGAAACATGAAAAAAAAAAAAAAAGCCCATATTAAACAGTTTTCGTTGTGGGGAAACAAAAGAATGTTTTTTATTATATGATCCTTTTATGAATTAGAAACAAATGATTCTAACTGCAAAAAAACAAGCTCAACTGAACAAATTTACTTTCATTACGAGTTACTTTTTTCTCTTTTTAAGTAATCTGTATGCCCAACGTGGGACTCAAATTTACAACCCCAAGATCAAGAGTCACATGCCCATCTGATGCCCCAGGAGTTACTTTATTTTTTTATTTTTTTAAAGATTTTATTTATTTATATATTCATGAGAGACACAGAGAGAAAGAGAGGCAGAGACACAGGCAGAGGAGCAGGAGAAGCAGGCTCCATGCTGGGAGCACGACAAGCCTGACGTGGGACTCAATCCCAGGTCTCCAGGATCACGCCCTGGGCTAAAGGTGGCACTAAACCACTGAGCCACCGGAGCTGCCCCAGGAGTTACTTTAAAAAAAAAAAAAAAAATCAAAGTCATCCAATGTTTTGCTTTATATCACTTCAGTATTTTTTACATTAGTTAAAATCTTTCTCATTTAAGATGCCTAGGTGGGATCCCTGGGTGGCGCAGCAGTTTGGCGCCTGCCTTTGGCCCAGGGTGCGATCCTGGAGACCCGGGATCGAATCCCACGTCGGGCTCCCGGTGCATGGAGCCTGCTTCTCTCTCTGCCTGTGTCTCTGCCTCTCTCTCTCTGGGTGTGACTATCATAAATAAATAAAGAAAAAAATATTAAAAAAAAAAAGATGCCTAGGTAATATTTTAACAATCAATGTAAAAATCCCTCTTATGAAAACATACGTTATGAAGGAGAGAAACTATTGAAGGCAGTCTGCATTTGTTCTGTTTCCTTTCTTTAGGGGAAGAGGAGGGGTGAGAGATGACACGTTATTTTTCCTTACGAAACATAAAAGTTACAGCACCTGGTTGGTACTGTGATGAAGATGGGCTGGAGGAGCCACCTTCCACCTCATGGCTATTTATAACATGATGCAGAACAAGGGCAGGATCCGGAGAGACCTCTGACCCCACATGCTCACAGCCCTGGCCTGTGAGGGGCAAAGACTAAACCACCTACTGGCCAACCTTCACCGTTTTATGACAAAAGTATAGAACAGAATAAAAAGCAAAATGCTTTGGTGTACAACGAATATTTAACAATATGGATTATTAAAATGTTCCAAAGGAATGCAAAACTACTCAATGATACACAAGCAAAACTACTCAATGATACACAAGCAAACCATGTAGTTTTGATGCCTGTCATTTTTTTCCCCTATTAGAAGTTCAATGACATCTACATGGACAGCCCTGACACAACCTTTTCTGAAAGTACAACCCACTTCTCAGGCCTTCCATTGAAATACAGCTGAGTAACTTTGAAGATGTACTTAAGCACTGAGGTTACAGGATTAGCAATTAGCTTCTTAACTGAGGCTAGTGGTTTGGGGCAGGGGTTGGGCTCATGGATGGAGTTGAGAGAGTCAGCATGTAAGGCCCTGTATATACAAAATGTTTATGCATAAGGCATGGGTGTGGGGAGCAGGGGTGGACCATGACTCTTTCCAGATTCTCAAAGCAATGAGGACCACCACTATGAGAAATGAAGCGTTCTAGGCCTGTCTGGTCTGAGCTCTATTTCTAACTGCTGGCTGACTTCAGGCGAGCAGGTGCCTTTCTCAGGCCTCTTCTCCCGTGGAAAATCCTGCTCTGATTCCAGAACTCTTTCGTGGCTTCCTGAGTAAGGGAGCAACACCATTTTTTCAAGCTGAGTCACCTCCAGGGTCACTCCTCATGTTAGCCCCTTCCTGAAGTGAAAAGAGAACAGGTGGGAGGTGGGGAGGACAGACAGATCAGATATCCTACCAGAGGCTCTCCTCCCTGAGTGTGCAGACTACAACAACACACAAGGCTCCACACTTCTTGACAACGTAACGGTACTGAGACATAAATTCTCTAACTTACTGAAATGTCCAATTCCACCAGAAGAGTGGTTTTTATGGCATCATTTGTAGTCAGTTGAACTGCTTTTGAAATTGGAACTTGAAAAATTGGATCCACTGAAGTCACAGATGCTTGGCTTTCCTCCTTGAGAAACAAATGTGATAAAGTATTACTAAATGCAGTTTCAATTTTACTTACCATTGCTTCACTTAGTGTCTAGGTAAGATCTACATGATCTTATAAAATATCCTAGATATTTAAGTATTCTTTTCTAAGGCAAATGACTGCAAACAATGGTCTTTCAATCTTTCAGAAAAGACACCTCATCCATACCTTAAACTCCTTGGCTATTAGACAAATTTCTGGGATATTTACTGGAAATATCAGATATTAGCATTTTCACATAAAGGTCTAATAATCTTCCAAATAAACCATGCAAAAGGAGACTATATGCATGTATGATTTTAGGAAGGAGATTCTAAAGGAAAGGACATGTTTGAAGTTGGGAGACCCCTGCACAGGTGTTCATAAGAACCCAGAGTGGCGGCCACTGCACTGATCAATACATTGCACTGATCAACACAGAGGCCACTAGCCACATGTGCCTGAGGAACTAAACTCTTTTATTTTTATTTATTTGGATTTAAATGATCATGTATGGCTAGTGGCTCCTGTATTAGATAGCACAGGCCTTGGGAAACTGCAAAGAAGCCAAATTCATTGTACTATTTCTGCTCCTTTTCTAACTTGATGTTCCTAAGTTCTGTTGCAGATAGAAACTTACAAAATGCTAATCAGTCAATATTGGATAAATGGCTATGTGGAAAAAATGGGAAAAGGGTTAGAGCCTGACAATCATCACATATGGGGCACTAGCAATGCCCCCCACCTAAGACAGCCTTCAGCAAGGCTGCTGGGAATGCTGTCAACAGAGGGCCCTCGGCCAGCTCATGGTCACCTCTGAGAGGGACTTCAGCATTTCCAGGTCACACCTCCTTTCAAAGGTAGCCCATATCCAATGATTAATCCATGACTATAAAGGCCCAGCCCCTTTGCCCCAAATCAAGACAATGTTGAAGGGCCATCCCAGCTCCAGAGAACCCCGTGAGGGTGGCTGGGGCCTTTGTTGGGACGTATCACAGCCCACTTCTCACTGTGTCCTCTCCGGTTTCTGTCCCCTCCATTCCCCAAGGTGAGGATCCCAAGGGGATAACCTAAAAAATAATCATAAAGTTTGATTCAAAGGAACCCAGTCTGTAACAGCCGGTGCTAGAGTGGTTTCAAGAAAAAAGGCTAAAATGGGAGTTTGGAGCTGGATTACCCACCTGGCTGACAGTGAGCACGCAACACCGGTGAGATCACAAGGTGACGGTGCAAGAGCAAAGCGGGATGGTGCACTGTAAAGGGAATGAATTAGCCAGTACACTACAGCTAGTGCGTGAGATCTATGGGGAAATGGCACTGATAAGACCAGCAGAACTGTGGGTTTTGCCAAACCTCATTGACACTTCTGGAAATTATGCAAAAAACTGAGAAAAATTAATCAACAATTAAACACTAAGTGTGAAGCCAGAGAACATCCTCTGTAGCACACAAAGAAGCTGCTCATCTCTTGTAGCCTGACAGAATGCTAAAGGCCTAACGGGCAAAGAATGGCTTCCTGGCAGCGGAGGGAGGACACGTGGGTTGATAATCTTGAATCCTTAGATTCCCTTGAACCTGCTCAGCCTGCAGAAATGACTTCCTCCTATGAAGAGCAAGACTTCCTTCTTGCATTAAGACCTCTACCTACAGGATGCGCCCATGCCCCACTCTTGCATCCCATCTCTTCCGACTGCCAGGCCAATGAGGGTTGAGTCACGACACAGCAGGCCACAGATGTGCTGGGCCAGCTAACACAGGCGAGGGGCTACGCTCTGAAGAAAGTGTTGGGCGCAGCCACACACACAGCAGCAGAAGCCAGCAAAGTATGCATGGGACAGAATGTTAAGGTCCTGGACCAAGGAGAGTAGAACATCAACTTGGACAGAAGGGATGTGCTAACTGGGAACACTATCCTAGGACACTGGCTTTAACACCCTGGCCGCAGCCTTCAGAGATGGCTACGAGGACAAGGAGAAAGCAAAAGTCCACACTAAATGAGGCAGAACTGCTGGGACTTCCATGGCCAACATTAGAAGACAGGATTAAAAGGCTCAGAAGTAGACACAGTAGAGTGGATGAAACTACGAAGAGCCAAAATCTATCAGATGATGATGTTCCCAGGTGCACCCAGAGCATATACCACTGCCAAGGCCAACAGGACAATGCTGGTGAGGGGCACCACAAAGCTGCTCAGGGCTGGCCACTCTGCTGGCCAGAGCTAACAGGCTGGGCCAACACTGGGAAAGCCCAAACCACCAAAGAAGAGAGGGAGGTAGGAGCATTTAGCCAGCAAGGCCCTGCGGGAGTTGGAGGGAGGCATAATTATCAGTGAGCAGGAAAGGTGGGAGACTTGGCAACACCCCAAAAATTGTACTCAATAAGGCTTCCCAGTCCTTCTCTCAGAGGGTAAAAGTACACTAGGCCAAGGGGAACACCAAGTAACCCAGGAAGCTCTAGAAGAGGGTCCAAGTTATGTGTTACTCAGGAACTCCCAGTGTCATCATGGGTCATGCACCGGAGTGGGGCCTACAGGGCCAGGCAGTAAACAGGAGCCCTGGACCAGGTCCGGTGCCCTGGGTCCACTCAGTTCTTGGCCTATGGTTAAGGGCTATATAGTGGGGAGGCCAAAAGGAAGTCTCTGAATATGACACTTCCTCTCCCCTCACCAAGGCAGAAAGTAAAAAATACAGCATCCTGAGGAATGGCAGGTATCAATAGCATCCCTAAAAATGTATAGAACAAGGTATGGTCTCCATCTAATTGACCAACCTGGTCCCTGCAACACCCAAGCGGATCCTGGGGGAGGACAATGAACCACAAGGAACACAAGCCAGCAGTAGCCCCAACTGCAGCCTCCGTGCAGGATGGTTTCCTGGGCTGGAGCAGATTAATATAGCCTCAGGCACATGGCAGCTGGAAAGACTGAGCCATTGTGCTCTTTCCCATCTCTATCCCTAAAAAGGACCACACACTTTCACTTGGAACAATTTCCACTTACAATTTTGCTACAAGACTGTGTTAATGCTCCTGCCAGCTGTTTTAACAGTCTGAATCAACACAGAACATCTGGACATTCAGCAAAACATCACACCAGCCCACTACATCAGAGACATTTTGCTAATCAGACTAAAGGTGCAAGCAGTGGCTTGTGTATGAGAGTTTCTGGTAAGGCCCATGCCCTGTGCAGACCGAGGGGCCAGTGCTCTAAATATAATGTCCAGGAGTCCAACATCCTGGGGTGTAACAGGACACCCATTCCAGTAACGGACTAGGCATCTTGTACCTCACTTCACCTGGAGAGTTTATCAGCTGGAAGGCCCTGTAGGATCTAGAGCAATGCCTTCCACTAACTGGGACGACTGCTCCGACCCAGACATCAGGTGACACAACAGACAGCCAGCTGTGAGAGGGGTGCAGAGCAGGAAAGGGCTGTGCGGCAAATCCAAGGGATGGTATGGTAAGAGGCCCTGCTGCTTATAACCACATGATCCAGAGACCCCACAGGAGACCCCACAGGCAAAGAGACACCAGGAATGGGGACCAGATGCTGTATGAAGCGGAACTGGCTGAGCCAACACTAAAGCCCAACTGCCCACTCTGTCCAGTGTTGCTCCCCCTTCCCCTTCTTGGTTCCCTAATGTGAGGATCCCAAGAGGATGCTCTCCCCAAAAAAGTATACATATATGTTTTTCCAACCCCTTTTCCAAGTGTATCCCTTGAGCAAACATACCCAAATAGGCCTTAACTAGCTGAGATTTTTAAAATCTTTCAACCACATTACCAGCAACTGAAGCCTGTTTAATGACACCTGCCATAACAGAAAAGTTCTCAGAGCCTCCTCCTGCTGAACTGCCCTGGCAGGTAAATCGCTTTCCACATCCCTCTGCCACACACATCCATACATGCTACATGGGGCTCTCCACCCTGCCTGTGCACTCCATGCCCACCATCGCCCCACACCCACCATCCAACCCTATGTTTACTAGGGCACTCAGGTCTAGTCCCAAACCTGTAATTACCTCACTTAACGTTTAAATTTGCACAACAATGAGGCATAAGTGGGAAACAATACCTGATAATTGTTTCTATAAACACGTTTATCTGAATCCTTTAGAAGACACTATAAAGAAATGTTAAAAAAAAAAAAAAACACTATCCTAACAAGTGTTGGCAAACAGCTCTAATGTACTAGAAAGTTATATTTAAATTGCCTCTCAGATGTCTAAGCCTTGCTTCATTAAAAGTGAATCAAGAAACAAATAGGGATCCTGCACTGAGGGGGTGCGGTTTATGAGAGAAAGCCCACGTGAAACCCCACAATCAGCCACTCTAAAGAAAGAGGGCGTGGCTCTTCATGGAAAGATTGGCTGCAATGGAAATTTATTCTAGGCACGCTGGAAGGAGTTTCAGGATGCCAGATACTGACACAGTAGCCAGACATCAGCTGTTATTCAACCCGATGCTCAAAATTTGCAGACTACTTTAAAGGCACTTCTTTTTTATTTAAATTAAATTTGCCAACATATAGTACATACTTAGTTTCAGATGTAGTTCTTTATTGGTAGAAGAAATACACTTGACAAAAGAAAACTATTTCATACAGGCAAAAACTAGCCTATAAGGTATTACCAAGATAAAAAATAATCCACAAAGTGAAGCATCCCAGGATATCAAAAGTCCATGCTGGAAAAGAGATCTGACTGTAAATTAGTGCTTCAAGTTTAGCTAAAGTAATCTCCCGAGTGCCCACAGCAACTTGCCACCACCTGACTCACACCTAAAATGAGAAACAATTGTCCAAAATAACAGAGAAACTGAGTTCTTAAGTATCTGCTGCTTCAAAGACAGATGTAATACAAGCACTTCTGCAAGGCACAGGCAAACATTCTGTAAGGGGCCAGACAGCAACCATCTCAGGCTCTGACAGCCTCCTGGTAACCACTGAACTCCACCAGTTTAGTGGAGCAGCAGCCACAGACAACATGTGAATGGGCAGGCAGGCTTGTGTTCCTATAAATCTTTACTTCCAAGACACGGGGTGAACCACATCTGACCAGCAAGCCAGTTTGTTGACCTCTGTTGTAATGTAATAAACAACAACAAAGCAGCACCCTTGATAAGTTAATATTCTATAGCATGCGGCATAAAGTAAAACCACTTACCTGGCCGACAGACTCCTGCAGATGCACCTGCAAATATTCT
The DNA here is from genome assembly GCF_003254725.2 of Canis lupus dingo. NCBI lineage: Eukaryota > Metazoa > Chordata > Mammalia > Carnivora > Canidae > Canis > Canis lupus. The sequence goes on from NC_064276.1 coordinate 6,068,399, forward strand.
GGTGGTAAGGCAGGAATACTCAGAGAGGCTTGTGAGAGTGGGGGTATCGAGTGGGTAAGTGAGGACTGAGATTCCGCTGTCGGAGCACTCGACTGATCTCTATTCACTGCATTCTGTTCCTGAACCTCAGAATCCTTTCTCCCCGGATCATCTAATCTCAGAAGTTCAACTTGTGATTCAATATATAATAATTCTGGTTTCACAGGTTCCATCCTTTGGGAGGCATTAGATGCCATCTTGAGAGCTTCATTCCTCTCTTTTTCTCTACTGGACATAAAGTGCTTCGTGAGAGCAGCCCAAAGTCCGTTAATCCATGGCTCAACCACAAGTTCTAAACTGATGGTTATAACAAAAAAGGAAAAAAAAAAACAACAAATGCCTAAGTTCTCCATTTAAATATATAATAGGAAAATGGCAGTCTATTTGGCAGAATGCTATGCAAATGTCAAAAACACCAAAAATAATGACTATCAGAAAACATAATATACTCATAATTAAGTTAAAAACATTATTCTGTGTTCATTAGCATTTTAGCTGTAAATAAAATGAGCATAACGGTCAGAAAAGAAATGAAATCATTTTAGTAATAGTAACAGGAATAGGATTGTTCTTAGCTTCTTAAAATGTAGTTGGTAATCTTTATTTCAAAAGTCGTAATTTTAAGTAAGCATGTAAAATTCTCATGAGGCTAAGACACTTAACCCAAATCCAAGTCTACTCTAATATCACATATTTACATATGTCAAATGTACCATTTATTTTGCTTAGCTCATTTACTAATTTTTTTTCCCCTATTGATTAAAGTATCACCAGGATATCACTCTGGATTAATACTAAGTATTTTGACTAAGTAAACAGTTCAAACCTTCAACTAGTCCTGAACATTTGGTAGTATTTCCAGGGAGTCTAAAGGAAGAAAAAAAAAACCACACTAATTTTCCTTTAGAAAAGCTGAAAGAATCATAGGTATGTTTTATAATATGGTAGCATATTTACTAATAAACAAAGTAGGATAAGCCAGCAACAACATTCCCTACATTCCCTGAACAGTGAAACTTTAAGTACAATAAAAAGAAACCATCCATCAGAATCTTGGAAAGACCAACCTTCTCATTTTTCATCACAATTCAAAGGACATATCAATTAAATTCTAATTCATAAAGTTAAATAACAGGAAAAGGCATATTTTAGACCTCGGTCTTGTTATGATTCTGGCTATAATCTCATTAGTACACATCCCTCCCTCAGAGCCTTTGGAAAAGCAAGTACATAAAATTCTGGGTTCCACAATGACAGCTACGTTTAAAATGCCATTCTTGCAGCTCAGACATATTAAGACGGTAACCCTCCCAGCAAGAGAGCTAACATCCACAAAATACTTAGTAGAGGGTAGACATTATTCTAAGAGGACAACGTGTATCAATTCATCTGTTCCTCCCCAAAACTTTCCAGAACACACACTATTTCCCCCTATTTCACAGAGTTGTAAAGGTGAAGCACACAAAAGGTAAGTAATATGACCAAGATTTCACAGTCAGTGAAGGGGAGGTGGGGGGTAATCAAGGATCTGCAAGCAGGTAACTAGACTCCACTCTGTGTTCTTAACCCCATCAATGTGCTGGCTGGTACAATAAGCCAGGATATCTCCTTAAAAATAATTTTAGAAGAGGGAAAATTCAAGTGAGGTGGTTAGGTTGAGGAAAACACAGTCCAGAATCTTAAAACTGGATCCAGTGAATAAACAGGAAAACTGAAAGCCTCTGTAGGAAGAAAAATATGGACTCAGTGATAGGCCCAACGGGTTCTGTAAGAAGTTAGCAAGTAAATGGCTCATATGAGACAAAAAACACTTAATGGCAACAGGATTCTGGCAAAAACCAAAAACACAAAAAAACATCAATATAGACAGACAAAACATGCAAGGCAATGTAGTAGAGCTTTGTCACAATTCAGAACACGTGTGCTGGGGATGTGGAAAAAATCCAGCTCATTCCTACCAATGATGGAGAAAGTGGATGTGGACAGTGGGCTGAGTGAAGAGAAGCATCCCCAGCACACCCACGCAAGGTGGTACTGTGCAGAAAAGCAAGCACTTGCTGAATTTGTCATCATTCATAAACAAAGGTCAAGTGAGTGAGAAGTTAATATATGCACCAAGAAGGAAAAAAAAAATCAAGTGGGTGTGCTGTTATTTGCTGAAATAGCAGAAGGCTAAATGATAAACTATGTTGGACAACATCTATTATAAGATCTTTTAATAAACACATAAAGAGGATTTGAAAGATGGCACACAGGGTATAATACTGAACTATAAAAACAAGAGTAAACTAATGGAAACGGGGACTGTATTTCTACCTAGCACCGTGGCAAGTGCTCATTAAGATGTTAAGGGAGAGAGCCAAAGCACGTAGCATCCCTAAAGGCCCCTGGTCTGTGTCCTCTGTCAGTGAAGCACGGCCTGCTGGGCACCTTCCCTGTGAAGACCCACAGTCACTCTGTGCACATGGCAGAGAAACAAACATAAAGGCTATTAACGTTCCTAAAGAAAATGTGGACCCCTACAAATGCCTACACATTTCAAGATAGAGAACTGTCCTGTGGCATCCTTTCAAAATTCTTCCATTAGCAGGTATGGAGATGGGTGAGGCGCTTAAAAAAGTCAACGGAATACAAATGTAAATCAAGCTCAGGTTGATCTGTGGTCCTAGGGCTAAAAAAGCTAACAAAATGAAAATATCACTTTCAAAATAAAATCTTCAGTGCCAAGTCAAAAATCACATTTCATAAACTCACAAACTTTCATCTAGTACAAATAAAGGCTGACTGGAAGTGGCAGAGGAGAAGCACGTTGTTCTTACCCTACACAGTCATCCGCGTGTCCGGTGTCATAGAAATGCTGGGCACCAAGCTCCTGAAGTCGCTTATCAATGATCTTCCCACCGTTACAGAAGTATGTATATTCTGAATCACCCAGCCCTAAAGAGCCCAGATAGACTATTAGTGCACACATAGTAACATATAAATTTAAAGATTACAGAGGAGATAAATACTTGAAACAATATCATCCCATGCTCTGATTAATAATACACACCTTCACTTTTTCTGAAGTAATACTAAGTATGCAAGTAACTGTCTTCTATTTCACAATGTTGAAGTATCAAATGCATCCAAACAAAAAAAAACACTTTTTGGCCATTGTTAAGAGAAGTATTTTCACATTTTTGTAACCTTGAATCTAAGAATATGGAAACCTTTGGCAGCCCGTGTGGCTCAGCGGTTTAGCACTGTCTTCAACCCAGGGCCTGATCCTGGAGACCAGGGATTGAGTCCCACGTCAGGCTCCCTGCATGGAGCCTACTTCCTCTGCCTGTGTCTCTGCCTCTCTCTTTCTCTGTCTCTCATGAATAAATAAATAAAATCTTTAAAAAAGAATGGAAACCTTAAAACAAGAATTAGGTGAGTTTAAAAAAATGTAACATCTGTATTTGCAGATTTTTCTGATCTGGTGCAAAGGTCTGCAAACTACAGCTAGTGGGTCAAATACCACTATAAATAGTTTCTCTTCTATAAATAAAGTATAGTATCTCTTCTGTAAATAAAGATGTGTTGGAACACAGCCAAGTCCATTTGTTCACATACAGTTTATGGCAGCTGCAACAGCAAAGTGGTTGTTGTAAAGAACACATGGTCTGCAAAACTTAAAATGTTTACCACCTGGCCTCTACTGAATTACTGACCCCTAATCAAGAGCATAGAGAGGTGCATCTGCAACATAATCATTTCCTGTATTTCTGTGTTAGGTGAATGAGGAACTACTTCTGTTTCCTGGTCAGAAAATGGACTAATGCTTTCATGCTTCCTCAAAAATGTTGAAGTGTCAATATCTTCCTTAAAAATTAAAAGTGTCAATATCTCAGTTGTTTAATCATCTCCATGTACTTTCCCAACAAGAACAGAGTGAGCAATGTGAGGCCATAAATGGCATAACAGTGACTAGAATGGTTGGATACTTTTTTTCAAGATTTTTATTTAAGACAGAGAGAGAGAGCATGCATGCACACATGAACAGGGGGTGGGGCAGAAGCTGGCTCCTCACTGAGCAGGGAGCCTGAAATAAGGCTCAATCCCACGACCCGGGGATCATGACCTGAGCTGAACACAGACAGTTAACCAAATGAGCCACTCAGGTACCTCCAGTTGGATTCTTTTTTTGAGGAATTTTTTTAAAGCAATACATACATGTTCATTCTAGAAAATAAAGAAATTTAAAAACTTGAATAAAAAATATACTCTAAAATACTTTTTTAAAAGCTTTTTTATTTATTCGTTTCAGAAAGACAGAAAGAACACAAGCAGGAGGAGCAGCAAAGGGAGAAACAGACTCCCAAATGAGCTGGGAGCCCAACTTGGGACTCGATCCTAGGACCTAGAGATCATGACCTGAGCCAAAAGCTCAACCATGCTTTTGATGGATGATGGCTGATGGATGCTCAACCATCTGAGCCACCCAGATGCCCCTCTAAAATACCCTCTTGAGTAAGTTATACAAAGACAGATCTTAGCCAGGGTCATAACCTCAATTTTCTAATCAGTTACTTATCACAGCATAATTCATCTTTACCAGATACTTTCCCCCCAAATAATTCTCAAAGAAGATTCAAAGAACATAGATCACGAGCTAGTAATATAGGCTCTGAATTCTCTCTCTAGTGTCCTATCTTGCTGAGCTAGTCCTTCTGATCTTTATCATAGTTTTCTAACCTATACTTTACAGAGCTCCAAGCCAGTGTTTCCTAACCTGGGATACACACTAAAATTACTAAAATGACGAGGGAGCTTCTAAAACCACTGATGCCAGGGCCCCACCTCCAAACAATTATGTAAGGATCACTGGAGGTGCCCCCCACCACTGATCTTGACATGTGGCTAGGATTAGAAATCATCCTAGGGCACTGGTTCTTAGGGAGATCAGATCTACATGGGAGTTTTGTTTTGTTTTGTTTTTAAACAAAACAAGAAAACAATAAAACAGCATTCACAGTTGTTCCTTCAGGGCTTTTTTTAGGGTGGAGGGTGGTAGGGAAACAGCAGCTGATATTCTGAAAACTTTCCTGGTTGAATCTGATGGTTAAGAATGCTACTCTAGGGGCTTCACAGAGGTGCTGCTGTGGGATGGAGATAGGGGAGGCATTCACAGAACACAGCACATTATAGAAATGCATACAACGTGTAGGTGTAAATAAAAAACTAAGAACAAAACCTATACAACTATATACATTCAGATACCAGAATTAAAACCAGTAATAGCTGAACATAGGCAGAGGGCAAACACAGTCCATACCCAGTAATCCATACCGCAGGTGAGCAAAGAAATCTATGGGCAGAGCCTTGTCCTGTATTTCTTTCACGAACTTGCGTGCAGTGTCGGGTGGGTCTCCGGTACCCGTGGTGGAAACCACCACTACAAGAGGTGCTGTTTCGGTTTTCAGATCATACTACAAAACAAGGGTGGCATGTCAGGGATCTATGGCTGCACATAGTTTTGACTTAACACATCAGCAAGGCAACCAGCTCAGTCTTCTATACCCAGAGCCAGTCATCTGTGCTGCACGTGGCTTCACAGCACAGAGGGCACAGAGCGTTTCCAAGTTGGGAAAGGGCAAATGTTACCCTCATTCCCTCAGGGTCCAGGGAGCTTGGAATACCGAGGGAATAAACAGAGATCAAGCTTCTTTATTCTAATCCTCACTTAAATTTAAATATTCCAAAAAGAGTACTTCACTATCTCTATCTCTAATGATCCCACGAGCTCCACTGCTCATAACTCTGAGGAATTCACTTATCTTTCACGCAGATACAAGGATCTGAGCTACCATATTACCAGGTGATTCAATGCTTACAGGCTACAGCACAAGCTGTATACCAAAATGACACAGTTTGTTAAAGTACCTTCATCTGGAAAGGACTACCATGACCTAGGAAGTAGAGAGCCATCTGTTTAGACCTGGGTCAGGAACTGGAGAAATCAATCAGCTGGGGAGAGCAAACATGTACTACTCACTAATTTTCAAATAGCTGCTGGCCTAGGTGGTGATGTGACCCCACAGGGCCAAATCAGGGCTAGTTAAATGATGCTGACAACTTTGTTTGTAGTAACAGATTCAGATTATATTCTAGCATGTGGTACCTGCAATGCCAACACTGAAGTTACTGCAGAATGACAGGACCTGCTGAGGGTGGTGTTGGGTGAGTGGCTACATCTGAGGTCATCTTGACCCTGACACATAAAGGTTTTCCTATGAACTGAGTTTATAATTCACTTGTGCTGCTGACATCTAGTCTTTTGGACTAGAGACCAGAGGAGGTTATGAACTTGAGTGAGTGTACCAGCAGGGTAACTGTTAAAGTACTGAGCTAAATTTGACGTATATGTGGCTGGCACATTACCTGTGCTTATATAGAAGCTCCTGCCAACGGCTATGGACTGAATTGTAGAAAGCAGTAGAATCTAGAGAACTCAATCAGACAACTGAGAGAAGAATACAGATCTGTTATGACCTTATGTAACCTAAGGCAGGAATTTCTGCAGAGACTGAGCATAAAAATAAGCAGTCCCTGACCTAAAGAAGCTGACTCTTCTCTAGATCCTTACGCTTTTACTTTAAGTTCTACTCCACAAAAGCACTGCATGGTCCTTCACTTGGAGGCATTCTGACATGAAGGGCAAGGTTTCTATGTGGGGAAATACAAACAGGGCACTGGGATTCGTGAGGAGGAAGGCACATACGTGCGCGCGCACACACACACCACCTCATTAGGTCTCACAGCCACCCTGTGAGATAAGGCAAGCACTACTACTTCCCCATGATTGAGGAGTAGTTACTGGTCTGTTTTTGACACCGTTCTAACTCAAACCTACACTTCTATGTGTTAAAAAAAAAAAAAAGACAAAAATCTTACAACACAGTTAACAAAATTTCTGTCTTAAAAAAAAGGGGGGGGAGCATGGAGGTTTTCAGTAGCCTACTTTGCTGTTTAACATCGCCTCTCAACCAAACTACTTCGCGTATAAAATACAGTAAAAATGAGTAACCGCTTACCTTATCCGACTCGCTAATACAGTGAAGATCTGCAGAAAATCCATGTGCAAATGCTTTTTCACATATTTCTTCTGCTATGGCCTTTGCCTGTCCTTTCTGTGTAGCATAGAGTAACAAAAACCTCCTCATCACCTCACAGCATAGGCTATAAATTAACAATTACCTGAAAAACAGGAGAGAAAAAGGGATTTTCTTTTTCACTAAGGAGTACACCTCAGGTATTAATCCTGCCTCACAATCTTTTTTAAAAGGTTCCAACAATATCCACATATAATATGAAATAGACTTCTCGGTGTTACAGTAACTGTCAGTGAGTCTAAGAAAGACAGAATTCATCAAACCAGGGAAAATACCGCAGTGAAGCTCTAAGCCCATGGCTCAGAAATCCAACGCTGGGGTCAGACTACCTGCACTTGAATCCAGCATCCGTCACGTGCAACTGCAGAACCTCAGGCAAGCTTTTCAAATAATCTGTGCTGCAGCTCCCCTACCCTTAAAATGGGGAAAGCAGTACCCACCAGACAAGGACGTGCCAGCTGCAAAGACCTGAAGCAGAGCTGAGACACAGTGGCGCTCAATACACCTCAGACATTTTTATTTTAAAAAACATAAGAGGAGTCTGCACAGTTTAGTCAATTAAGCGTCTGCCTGCGGCTCCGGTCATGAGCCAGGAGTCCTGCGATGCGGCTGACTTCGGGCTCCCTGCTCAGCAAGGAGGAAGTCTGCTTCTCCCTCTCCCTCTCCCCACCTTCCCTTGGCTCTTGGGCATGCTCTCTCTCAAATAAATAAAACCTTAACAAAGAAAAAGTAAAAATTCCATTGAAAGTGTAGGATTCTGTTCCTACATGGTCGTAATACCACATAAAGGAATCACAGCGTTGAAGTCAATCAAACTACGTACCCTATTGTTTAATTCCCTATCAAATACACAAGTGAGTGCACGGGTGTATATAAGCACAGTCAAGCTCAGAATATGTTTTTTTCCTGAAGGGAAAAGCAGCCATGGGACACAGACTTGTTTCCATACTCATCCAGTCTCTAAAGCTGGGGGACTGGTGGGTGCCCGACTGGCTCAGTCCCAGAGGGTGAGACTCTTCATCTGGGGTGGGGAGCTCGAGCCCCGACGTTGGTGGAGGGATCACTTAAATAAATAAAATCTTAGAAAGAATAAAATAAAACTTGGAGACTGTCGTCAACTCGCAGGGGCAGATTTCGACAAACCAGGATCAAATCCTAGCTTTTCTGGAACCGGCCCTCAGTAATTTTATGCTCCCCTGACCTGACCACGCGAAGGGACAAACGAAGCCATAAAGAAATTAAACGAATCGTGCCCGATAACATGTTTAAGACCATGGAACGCGCTTAGGGAAGAGAACAGCGCCTGGCACGGAGCACGTGCTCAAGAAATCCGCGGATTGAACCAACGACCCGGTAAACGGAGGCTACGAAGACGGCACACGAGGAGCGCGGAGGCAGCGAGGCAAAGGTCGCCGCCCCGGGTCACTACAGCTACGGACCTCGAGCTCTTCCCGGGCTCCGGGCACGGCCCCCAGTGCCCCCCGCCCCCCGGCCCCCCGGGGCAGGACGCCCGCAGCCCACCACCTCCAGCTCCCCCCCCGCAGCCAGCAGGTGTGCGGCCCCCCGGCCCCCGCAGGGCCCGCGCACGGGAGAGGCCGGGAGCAGCTCCCCCTCCCGGCGGCCCGGGGGCCCCTCGCCTCGCCCCCCGCCCCCCCCAGTCTAGGGAAGTGTCCGGGACGGAGACGCCCACGGGGGCCCACAGCGACTCGCGGGGTCGGCGCCCCGGGGCCCAGGCTCCCGGCACACCCGCGAGCGCCCCGCCAGGCCGCCGGAGGTGGGACGCGGGGGGCACGGAGGCCGGTGCCCTGGTCCGGGCCCCGAGGGCTCGAGGGAGGCGGGCCGCCGCCCCGGGAACGGCAGCCACCGGGTCCCACCTGAGGGGCCACCGCAGGGGACGCTCCCGGAGAGCGCGGGACACAGCCTGCCCGGCTCCGGCGCCTGCGCACTCCGTCGCGGCGCGCGCCCCGCCCTCGCCCGGGACCGCGGAGGCGCCGGGGAAGGACCGGGCCAATCACAGCGCTCCGGGCGTGGGCGTGGGCGTGGGCGTGGGCGTGGCCTCCTCCCTACGCCTGCGCCGGGCTGCGGGGGGCGGGGCTGCGGGGGGCGGGGCTGCGGGGCGCGCGTACGGAGGCCCGCGAGGCCCTGCTCGGCGCGGCGGCCGTCGGCGCGGGAGGCCCCCGGCGCGGTAGGTGTCCCCGCGCGGCGCCCGTGGGTCCTCGGCGTGGCGGCGCCCGTGGTTGAGCGCAGGTCCCGCGTGGGGTCCTTCCAGCGCGGGGAGGACGCGGTTCCCAGGGCGCCCGGTCGTGCCCGCCAGCCCGCCCAGGGCGCCGCCTCCCTTCTCTGGGGCCTGCTCCCCTCGGCCGAGCTGGCCCCGTGTCTCGCTCAGCCCCGGCCGGGCCTCGACCCGCTGGCGCGCGTGTCTGCTGACCCTGGTGTGCGGGGACCCGTCGCTGTGCGGCGTCTGTTGCTGGCGGCGGGCCGCGCGCTCCGGCAGCCCCGGAGGGAGCGTGGGTCCCGGCGCCGCCCCTCGGCTGACCCGGGGCGCCCGTGCCCTCGTCCTGCCTCCTGGGTGCCGCGGGGCGGGGGAGCGGGGCCAGCCGCTCTCCCGAGCTGGGCCCTTGCGCTCCGGCGCGAGGCCTTCATGGATCCCGCCCTAGGAGGACGCAGCGTGTGTTGGACACCGTGTTTTCTATTTCCTTTAGTCACAGATCAAGAAAAGCGGGGAGTCCGATGGCATGGCTCTAATCACCTTGCGGAGGAACCTTTGCCATTTATCCGACTTTCGCATACACGGAGCTCTGGCTGCCCTGAGAAACCATCCTGTAAGCCGTGTTCACAAGATCGCCGAGGAGCGCCGGCCTCCGTGGTTCTGTCCGCTACCGTCGGAGCCTGTCAGGGTCAGGTTCCATCACGCCTGCGGCCAGAAGTTCCATTCAGAGAATGGGAACGACCTCCTCCATCCAGCTGGTGAGCTGGTGTTCCCTCCAGCCCACGACTGGGATACGCCCGAACAAAACCCTAGCCGGGTGGATGAGCAGACGTTTTACGAGAGACTAAACCACCTCACCTCATCAGAAGAAGTGTTAAGCTTTGTAAGTACGCTGCAGGCTTTGCCTGATACTCTGGCAGCAGGGGCCTTACAGCGGATTTGTGACATGGAAAGAAAAGATGGTGATCAAAAGCTGCCCAAAGAGATACTGAAGAATAGTGTCTTTCAAGCCTTATGCGTTCAGCTTGAACGGGAATCCTCGAGTCTGCCAGACCCTGTTTTGGTGACGGCTTTGCAAGCTCTGACTCTGTTGCACGCGGATCCCCAGAGTAGCTTGTTACTGAACCTGGTGGCGGAATGCCAGCGTCGTCTCCAAAGGGGTGGCCTGGAAGTTCACAGTCTTTGTATTCTTGGGGAAAGTCTGATTAAACTTCAAGGTCCAGGCTGTGCGACGCTAGAACTGATTATATGTCAACTGCAAGGTGAAAAATTGGAAGAATTTACCCCTGAGGATATTGTGACCCTTTATAGAATACTGCAGGCTTGTACTGTAAAAGTAAACCAACACCAGGCATTTCTAAATAGGATCAACACCTTTTCTCTGTCAGTAGTTTACAGTTTGAGTCCTGCATTGATGAGCCAGATGCTCGGTGCCCTCGTGGTTCTTGATCAAACTCAAGCACTTCCTCTGTTTATAAAATTGGGAAAATCTGTTGTGAAGCATATTCCTCATTTTACTAATGAGGAGCTCAGAAAAGTCTTAGAGGCTTTCATATACTTTGGGCACAACGACAGGTTTTTTACAAAAGCCCTGGAGCAGCACGTAGCTTCTGCGTGTCTCACTTTGGGTCCTGACGTTGTCAGCAAAGTCATGGAGTACTGTAGTAGGAAACGGATCCTTTCAAAACCCATCCTCGATGCAGTGGCGGAAACTTTCATTTGCCAGTCAGAAAAATTTTCACCTCACCAGATTTCTGAGCTAATAGAACCATTTGGAAAACTCAATTACTTGCCCCCAAATGCCTCTACTTTATTTAGAAAGCTGGAAAATATGTTGCTCACCCATTTCCATTATTTCCCACCCAAGACACTATTGAAAATTCTCCATTCGTGTTCGCTAATTGAGTGCCATCCAGTCAATTTCATGGCAAAAATATTCAGCCCTCATTTTCTTCAAAAGCTGCAAGGTGAGTTGGTTATAACTTCTGAGGGTGGGAAAAGTAGCCCTGGAACGTGTGAGGTTTTCAAGTCGTGTATCTACTTGTGTACTGAGCAATACGCTGCCTTTGTTTTCACTTCCGTAATAACCGAAGGAGGAGGTCTGAAGTGTCAGGTGCTAGTGTGAGCACAGAGTTCCAGAATGATGGAACACCACACAGAGAAAACAGTTTCAGGTAAACAGACTGCCAGCCAGGAGTTGTGTAGGGATGTGACCTGGCACTGGGAGAACAACATGTCAGAAGCCACAAGAGCAACTGTAGACTTCTTGGTTTTGGAAAGGATAGTGTTGGTCATCTTCACTGATGGCCACCCAGATGTGTTAGGTGTCCCTATCTCCATAGTTAAAGGAAATTCTCAAAAAAAAAATAAATAAATAAAAAATAAAAAAAAATAAAAAAAATAAATAAATAAAGGAAATTCTCATGGATTTTAACATACCTCTAACTTTTCATTATGTTCTGCAGTTTAGAGCCTGAGTTCTTTGGAAGTTAAAATGAGATCTCACTGATGGCAAGCAAGAAGGCATGATTAATTCTGACAAGTTCTTCATCCAGGGTCCTGTACAAGTACATGGCTGCCGAAGTCATTAGTGTTCATTGTGCATTCCTGGATGTTCCTTTGTTGGGTCACACATACCAAAATCCAAACCTAACTACAACTGGAATGCTTTTTATTTCAGGTGAAGAATTGTATTTGGACCGACTGAGCCTCGCACAGCTGACCCAACTATTCTTAACCTCAGTCCTAGAATGCCCTTTCTATAAGGTAAGAGCGTGAGTGTGTTGCCTTATTTCCCTGTGGGGACAGCTTTCTTTTGTCCTCCACCCCCCAATTTTTTAAGTTTTCTCCTCTTTGGATCTGTCTCAGTAACCTCACCAGAGGGCAGAACTTGCATCCACTTGGAGTTACTTGCCACCAGGTAGCCTTTTCTTAGATTAACTGGCCCCAATCCTGTTGGCTTGTCCTTGAAGGACCCATTTCCTGCTGTCCTGGAATATTTTGTCAAGTGCCGCAGTCAGAGTGCCCTGGATGCATGCTGAGGGCCATGCAGGGCTTTAGCACTTCCATAGCTGTTAGATACAAAAGTATGAATCCCTGGACTGAGCAAATCCTAAATTATTTTGAGAACATTTTTAAGCCAAGCCAGAAGTTTCATTCATCTCTGATAGGGTTTAGGTTAGGTACAATTTGTCTTTCCCCATCTAGTGCTCTACAGATTCGTTCTCCTGCCTTAACTCAGGCACCTTGTATAGGATAACAGACGGCACCTCCAGACTTGCTCACTCCTGCCTGGTCCCTGGGCTAGACTGAATCACCTTTAAGCATAGCTCATTTCAGAGTAGTGTGTAAGAATGGAAAGATACCCCTGTTTGCTATAAAGCCCCTTAAATAGTGCTAAGGTACATAGAAGCCAGTGCTACTTACCCCCAGCCTTCCATCCCTGAAGGAGCAGCGTTGGCAGCAGTTTTTTGTGCACACAGGCACGAACACTATCCTGTTTCTCTCATGCCTAGGCTTGGGGCTATTGCAAGGACAGTGTGCTTTTATACACCTGGCACATCATGTACACTCCCAGGGGCAATACATAAAGTATTCTTCTTAAGAAGGGCATGCTATTTCCAGGTATTTATTCCATTCCATCATTGTTGGACTTCCAGGTTTCTCCCAGCATTTCTCTCTGTTAACGGGCTGTAGTAAACATTGTTACATGTCCTTCCCTACTGGAGCCTTTTTGTTTTTCAATCTAGAGACTAGATTCCTGAAAGTGAGATAACTGCGTTACCTACACACTTTTGCCCCTAATGGTTGTACATGTCCCTTGTCCTGCAGGAAATGAAGATGGCTGTGGCTTTGCCTCTTCTCTTGCTGCGTGTTATCGGTCCTTTAATTGTTGTCATTTGACTCCGTGGAAAAGACAACCATGTCACTTGTTTAATGAAAAATAATGAGTCAAACATACTTTCATCACAGTGCTTATTGGTTCATGCATGTTTGCTACAAATCCTCTTGTGACCTCCTGACTCCGGTTCCTATTGGGTAGTTTGTCTTTTTTTTTTTTTTTTTTTTGAGGGAGAGCACATGTGCACATATATGCAGAGGGAGAGGGGAGCAGAGTGTGAGTGAGAAACTTAAGCAGATCCCATGCTGAACACGGAGCCCAACAAGGGGCGCTTGATCTCAGGACCCCAAGGTCATGACCTGAGCTGAAACCGAGAGTCAAATGTTTAACTGACTGAGCTACCCAGGTGCCCCTGTAGTTCTTATTTTTTCATTTGTTTTAATTTAATACTGTTTATATCTTTTTGCTATACAAAAACCTTTTAGTTTTCTGTAGTGAAATCTTTCTATCTTTTATGATTTCTGGATTTGCTCTCTCCAGAATATCTTACCACTCCTAAAATAATATGAATATTTTACTAAATTTTTAAAAGTATCATTTCCCTTCCTGTATTTAGCTCTTTAACTCACTTGGAATTTGTGGTAATCCATGGTGTATGCTAGAACTTTCACATGGTTCTCCAGTTGGATTACCAGTTGCACCATTTACTACATAGCTATCCTTTTCTCCCTAAGGTGAAACATCACCTGTATCATTTTGTCCTTTACTAAAAACGTGAGTGTCCTCAAGGCCCTTAACACAATTCTAAGAGTTCCAGGGACGTTTCTTGAGCTGTAATAGCATCGTTGTTCCCTTCCTTCGTTTCTTTCTATGACCACTGACTACTTTTAAAACACTTTAAAAGATAACATTGATGTATTGGATTTGAACTACCATAAGAATATTTTTTGTTGTCACTTCAAGGAAGATATTTGTTCCTAACCCTGGAAAAGTATCCTGCCTATAAGTAGTTCTGATCAGACTTATGCTCAGGTGGTAACCTGTTTTATTTTCTGTTTTTTTATCTTATCTTTCTTTCTCATCCAATTTTTAAACATCCAATTTTTAGGGCCAGAAACTTCTTTCTAAATATCAAGTGAGGTCATTTCTTACTCCGTGCTGTTCTCTGGAAACACCTGTGGATTTTCAGCTTTTCAGATCTGTGAAGACTGGACTAATTGACCTTTTGGGAGCAAGATTGTATTTTGCCTCAAAAGTGTTAACACCCTATTGTTACACAATAGGTAAGTAGGAGGGAGTTTTGTCCTTGCTTACCAGCCTTGGCATGCCGTCCTCTTTGGGAACATGTGGGTTTCTGTGGGTCTCAGTAGCCACTGGAAGATCTGGAAATGTGAAGTGGAGGTGGCCCTCTCCTGAAGGCTGTTGGAACAGTGGGTGAACAATAAGGCTGTAGAGTCCAGACTGTTGGGAGTAGTGGGATGTCTTAGGGCAGAGTAACCTTTTCCTGCTTGCTTTTTTTCCTATAAAATTAGAGTAAGAAGTATAGTGACCCAGACTTGTGTCAGGACCAAGTGAGTGTTGCAGAGCGATACCTGGAGTGTAGTAAGCACTGGATCATTGTTAGCTGCTGTGGTACTCTAGCTCCGTGCTGTCCAACACACGGAGCTAGTACCTCAAGCTGCTAAAGTTTACATTAGCTAAAATGTAAAATCCATCTAGAGTTCAGTTCCTGGGTTGCACTAGTCTTGTGTCCAACACTCAATCACAGGGGGCTGGTGGCTGTCGCACTGGACAGCAGGGGTGAAAACACGTGCTTCCCAGCAGAAAGTGCTGTTGGACAGGGCTGACTGGAGACTTTGAGGCCCTCTGCCCCTTCACTGGTTTTTAAAATTAACAAGTAAAAGAAAATCAGCTTAAAGGAGACAGCGTCATATAGGCTTCAGGTGGTCCTAGCTCACCTCCTCCTTTAGGAACTCTTTTTACAAAAGGAATGGCAGGAGGACACGGAGGGAAGGGGTGGGGGCCTACTGTGCCCAGAGACTACGTGTTGGGGTCAGGAGGCACTGCCAACGCTGGTGGCTCTGGGAGCCCCAGTGATGAAACTTTTGACTTGTGGAGGTTATACCCTTGTTTCAGTTAAAGGATTTTCTTCACCCTGGGTGAAGAAAATTTTCTTCATCTTTCAGTTTCCCACCACTTACTACAAGGAGAAGGAGAAAGCAGGTGAGGTTCTCATCATGCCCACTACCTTGAGGACCCACTTCTGATTTACATGTGGTTGAGCCTCCTTAATTTAAGGCTGACTTAGTTGATCATAGAGCTGGTTACAGCGAAATCCTCACCATGGTCTGCTGTGGCCATTACTTTGCAGCCTCCAGTGCAGCTGGTACACTGCATTGTGGAAGAATTCAAAACAGAAGGAGGAGGAGGACAGGCGCGTAGTGTTTGTGAGGGTATCACACGTAGAATGTGTCCTTCCTTCTCTCACCAGATGTTGAAATTAAATTAGATGAAGAAGGATTAGTACTACCATCTGCAGTCCATGAAGATGTGCATAAAAGGTAAAGAAAATTTTATAAGACTCAGCGGGCTTGATAATCAATGCTATTTCCTCAAGGGGGGAAAGTGGACATGGTTCTGGAAGTAAAGACACTAGAGTGCAGCACCCCATTTTTGGAAATTCCATGTAACATAAACAATATTTAAAAACTTGAGTGCTCTTTCAGCACAGGAAAAGGTAGCACACCCATGAGTTCCATGAAAATAATGCTGACACACAGGAATAGCCAAATCCCAAGTAAAGCCTTGCCACTAAAAATGTATAAATATTTTGGATTGTCTTAAAAATTAAGTTTCTCCCTCTTACCAGATAAAGGGCTAGTATCCAAAATCTATAAAGAACTTCTCAAACTTAATATCCAAAAAAACAAATAATCCAGTCAAGGAATAAACAGAAGACATGAACAGACGTATCTCCAAAGAAGACATACACATGGCCAACAGGCACATGAAAAACTGCTCCACATCATCGGCCTCGGGGAAATACATGTCAAAACCACGATGAGATACCACTCACCTGTCAGAATGAGTAAAAATAACAAGTCAGGAAACAACAAATGAGGATGTGGAGGATGTGGAGAAAGGCTAACCCTTTTATACTATTGGTGGGAATGTAAGCTGTTGCAGCTACTCCGGAAAACAGTATGGAGGTTCCTCAAAAAGTTGTAAATAGAGCTACCGTACAACCCAACAATTGCACTATTGGGTATTTGTCTGAAGGATACAAACAGTGATTTGAAGGGGCACCTGCACCGCAATGTTTATAGCAGCAATGTCCACAAAAGCCAATATATGGTAAGAGCCCAGAGGTCCATCAGTAGATGAATGGATAAAGACGTGGTGTATACAGTGGAATATTGACTCAGCCATCAAAAAGGATGAAATCTTGCCGTTTGCAATGACATGGATGAAACTAGAGTGTATAATGCTAAGCGAAATAAGTCAGACAAAAACAAATACCATATGATTTCACTTATATGTGGAACTTAAGAAACAAAACAGGATCATAGGGGAAAGGAAGGAAGAAATAAGAAAAACAGAGAGGGAGGCAAACTGTAAGAGACTCTTAACTCTGGGAAACAAACAGGGTTGCTGGAGGGGAGGTTGGGGGAGATGGGGTAACTGGGTGATGGGCATTGAGGAGGCCACGTGGTGATATGAGCACCGGGTGTTGTATGCAACTGATGAACCACTAAATTATCTCTGAAACCAGTAATACACTATATGTTAACTAAATTGAAGTTAAGTAAAGAATTGGAAAAAAAATGAAAAATGAAAATTTTGAGTTTCCCTCTCTGATTTTTCAGGGTAGCACTGTGCATTGATGATCCAAAACGATTTTCTCTGAATAGCAAACACTTATTGGGAAAGGAAGCTATTAAACAGAGACACCTGCGCTTGCTTGGTTATCAGGTTGTTCAGGTACGAGTTCTGTTTCCTTTGCTTCAAAAGCAATTTCTACTTTAGACTTGCTTCTCCTAGGGTACTAGGTAGGATGTCAGCCCAGTGGACCAAGAATCTTATATCAAGTTTAAATCCTAACTTCATTCATTAGGCTTGGTCTCTAAATTCATATACAGAATATTCAAATCTTCCTTTTTCCAAAAGTGAAGCATCTCTGCATTCTCTATAAACTACGTTATTAATCTCTACCTCTAGAATTACTAAATTATTAGAATATCTGTTTTGCTTTTATTTCCTTCAATTTAATGAATAGAAATAGAAAAGATGACCCATTAAAACCAGGATCCTCACCAACACTTTAAATGCTTCAGCCCTGATTTCTGTTTGCATTATCCATCACTTACCAAAGCTCCTGTGGGGAGTCCGCGGTGATGCTACATGGAGCCCCCCGGCTGTCTAGCTGTCTGCCAGTGTGCTCTCTGCTGTCCTGTCTGGTTACTTTTTCCATGGCATATTTTACCTACATCTCCAGACTAATTTTCCTAAAATTAACGCACCAGTGCATGTTCAGAAACCTTTATTTTTCCTTCTCTGCTTACAGGATAAAGCAAAAACCCCTCTACATCTCTGCACACAACACCCTCCCCCAGGTCTGAGCTCAGCTGTCTCTTTCCTGCCCCCCGTCCCTCTCCACACTCTCTTGCCTTTCTCCCTTTGCCCATGCTGCTGCCACCGTCTGACTGGTCTCCACCACTCTGAATCCAAATTCCAGCTCAGCACCGGCTCCTGGCTCAGGCTCCCCTTCCACCCTAATCTGAAATGTGAGCCTCCCTCTGTGCTAGAGCGCCAGTTTGCTCTGCATGTTCTGTGGCTTATTTACTGAGCCCTACTTTGTGCCAAGCACTGTTGGAGGTACTGGGGGCACATGATGACTAGCTGTGAGCTTTGCCCTCCAGGAGCTCCCATTCTACCAAGGGGGGAGGGTCTGAGAAACAGAACACCAGGTGATTTCAGAACATGGCAGATGATGATGTCTGGTATTTCCCTCCCTTTACAGATCCCCTATTATGAGATCGAGGTGCTAAAATCAAGAGGTGAACTCGTGGAATATTTGCAAAGAAAACTCTTTCCTCAAAGCACGGGCGTTTGTTGGTAACAAGAAGGAATACCACCTTTGGGACGCAAATAGTGAAGAATTTGCGTTTTGTGGGACTCAGGACAAAAAAAAGAATGTACATTTGCTCATGGCCTGGGGTGAGCTGGAAAGGGTCTAGTTTTCCTTATACCATGTATACACTTGCCAGGGGTCAGTTTATTTTTATTTTTTTTTCAGGGGTCAGTTTAAAATAAATTTTTATTTTTATTTAATAAGTGCTATTACAGGGACTTTTATACAGGAAGCAATTGACCAAGGACAATAAAGGAACATAATGAGTGTCGTCATTTTTAAGTGTCTATCACTATCACATTTTTAAGTGATAGTCATTTGCTGCTGAGAATATTTTCTTTCGAGACCTGTGTTTCCTCTTGTAACAAATATAAAAAGAAACCTGTAAAGTGTAAAGACGTGGAGGTTAACTTATTTGGGTGGGGTTTTGGGAGGGGCATTTGATGGAGAGAGAAGCTTCTGAATTTTGAAACCAGAATGAATCAAATTGTCTTCCATTGAGTACAGATGCATCCTCGTCCCATGGGGGTCAGGTCAAAGTTCCAGGGAGAAGAGGACGAGGAGGCTGGCTGGTAGAGGGTCGAGAGTGCTTTGGACTTGGGCACTCGGGCTCTTCCACCAGGGACTTCTGTGACCTGGGACAGGGAGACAGGTTGCTCTTAGCCCTGCCCAGCCCCCACTGAGCTGTGCAGCCTGACACTCCTGCGAGACCGGCCTCATTTGGGTTTTGTTCCCACTCTTCAGGGTCATGGATCAACTCAGTGAGCTCGAGTGTCCTACCCATCTCATTCATCACGAAAGATGAATGAGGATTTGAATCTAGTCTTGAGTAGAGCATGGTGGCTAAAACTAGCCTGGGTTTGAGTTCCAGCCATTCCCCTTCTAACTGATGACCTTGGGCCTACATTGCCACAGGGATAATCATAAGTAATAACAGGGCTGCAGATAGTTTTCTGGGACTGCTACCACAGAGTACCACAAACTGGGCGGCCTAAAACAATAGAAATGTATTTTCTCACGGTTCTGGGGGCAGGAAGTCTGAAATCAAAGTGTCAGCAGGGCCATACTCCCTCCACAGGCTCTGGGGGAAGATCTCTTGCTTCTTCCAGCTTCTGGTGGCCCCAGCTCTTCCTTGGTGTGTGGCTGTATCACTCCAGTGCCAGTCTCCCGCTCACACGGCTGTTGTCCCAGGATGGGGGGTATGTCCATTTGGGCAGCATTTCTGTGCCCAAATTCCCATGTTTTTAAACGACTCAAGCCATATTGGATTGGGGCCCACCCCAATGACCTCATCTTAACTTGATTGATCTGCGAAAACCTTATGTCCAAATAAGGTCATAGTCACAGGTATTGGGGATTAGCTTTTTGGTGGGGGGGACACCATTCAACCCATAACAGGTTGAAATGAGAATTAGTTAAAATACATAAAACACTTGGGAAAGCACCCAGAGCAGAGTAAGCTGACAGCCTGTTAGCTAGTGAAGGGCATGGCTCTGATTGCAGAGGATAGATGACAGGCAAACTGGGGTGGGGTAGGGAGAGGTGCCCAGAGGCTGTGGGCCCTGTGCCCCTGTGACCTTGCCGCTCCCTCCCTTGCCTCCAGGGATGTGACTCGCTCATCCCTGGGCAGGTGGGGGAACAGCCTGAGGCGTGAGAAAAGCAAGGAAAGACCTGACAAACAGCCACACACACAGGCGATGACTGCTCCAAATGCTACAAGAAGAAAGTACGGCCCAGAGTGCTCTCCCTCCACCTTTCCTGTTTCTGTGAATTCTCCCCCTGTCGGGACCTTTTCTCCCTCATCACTCTCATGGGAATCAGACCCCCGCCCCCGTATTCAGACCATCATCTGGTGGGCCTCTGTCTCCTTGGCTCTCCCCTACCCGTCGTCGGCTTGGCAGACTTTAAAACACTCTGATGACACCAATGCCTGGGCGGGGGCCTGAATGCTGCAACTGCAGAGGGCAGCAGGAAAGGGCCCAGCCTGGAGGGGCTAGGATCAAATGAGGCAGATCCAGGAGCAGATGATGACAGTGACAACCCAGCCGGCTCCCGGAGGGTGTGCAAGACTCAGAATGCAGGACCCTCCAGGCCTGCCGGAGAGGGAGAGCAGCGTTCCTGGAAAGCCTTGTGAGCCCAAGGTTAGACGAAGGCCGGTGAGTGTGCGGTGAGAGCATTTCAGGCACGGCCTGACCAAAGAGCATGCAGCACAAAACAGGGCAGCCTCACCATAGGATGCCAGTCTGACTGCCACTTCTGTTTTAAGCAAATTTTAATCCTGAAAATGAGCAAGTATGCCATAAGGATCATTTGGCCTAATACATACAAGGTCTCTGGCTTCACCAATTGGAGTGAATTTGATGAACGCTGTAAAATGATAAAGCTCAGTCCTCATCAACTCAGCCCTCGGGCCTCTGACTTGAAATGTTGACCCATACAAGCCAAAGAGATGCTATTCTTGGAAGGACATATCCAGTCTCCTAGCTCTTGTTAACCATACATCGATGATCTCTTTAAATACCTTGCTGTAGCTTTCCAAAAGTAAAAGCAAAGAAAATTTTAAAAGAAAGGAAAAAGGAAAGGAAGGAGACAGAAAGAAAAAATGGGGAAAATGAGTTGGACTTGCAGACAGGACGCCAGCCGCACACGATGACATTCCTCAGGCCGGCCTCCAGGGGGCAGCAGAGCTCCGGACGCGCCCAGGGTTGCCGCCTGCAGAGGGAAGAGTTCCGGAGGCCAGAGGATGGGCCGGGCGCCCGGGGGGGGGGCGGGGGGCAGGAGCTGCGGGAGCACCGCTGACTGTTCTGCCAGAAGCAAACGGGCGCCTTCCCTTCGTCCAAAGAAGGAAGGCATTTTGCCTGAACAAGGCCCGCCCAGGCATGAAGGGTAAACAGGCCGCTGGGGCAGGAGGCGCCTGCCGGGGGGGGGGGGGGGGGGGGGGGGGGGGGGGGGGTACTTCTGGGAGACCAGGGCCCGACCTGCCCGTGCCGTGCGGCCAGGTGTGTCTGGACAGCTGGTGAACGTCCGCTGGGTGGAAGCAGCAGAACTCAGCGTGTCTGACAGGATTCTGGGAAGGCAGGGAGCCCCTCCGTTCCTCTCTGGGCGTTGCACCCACCTGAAGACTGTGTCCAAGGGCAGCGAGGGCCTCCGGGCTCCGTGCCGGCGAGCCCGGTGAATTAGCCCCCCAACGCTGAGATGTCCCCAAACTGGGAGCATGCACGCGCCCTTGGGAGTCTAACTGCTTCGCGCAGGATAATGAAATGGGCACCTTGGATACTGTTTGGCCAGGATGCTTGGAAAGTAGTAAATGCTCGGAGAGACCCGTGGGCTCTGGGTGGTGGTGCCCGTGTCACCTGGCGGCAAGGGCGCACTTGGGGAAGCCTCCTGGGCCTTCACCTGGTGAACCTGTGGCAGCTGCTTTTGTTAATTAGCACCAAGGACATGGTGCTGAGAATCCTCCCTGTAAAATCTTTGCTATTTGAAACCGAATCAATAGGAATGGAACATTCCTCTATCGCCTGCAGGATCTGAGCCGCAGAGGTGATTCTGACACAGAAGTCGCCTCCATTTCCACCCCGACGCAGAGCTTCAGCAGGGAGGGGGTTGGACACAACACCCCACATTTACCTTACCTTCGAGGACACCAGGTCCGCTTCTCAGGCCAGGCCTGATGTTTAGCCCTTCTACACGCAACCCAGCTTCATTCAGCTTTACCCCAGCCCTCTGATCACCCTGGCCACCCTTCCTGTTTGGTTCTCCTGGGGTGCTGTCTCCCTCACCTCAACTTCGCATCATCCCAGGGTCCCCAGCATCTGGTGCATACTCTGTGATATTTTGGGTTCTGATTGCAAGAAACAGTATCTCTTAATGACTCTACTGTTTTTTGTGGGACCCAGGAAATTTAACAAAAATCCCCTACCCCTGGACAAGCAGAGCAGGACTAACTCCATTTTGTGCTACACCCGCCACCTCCTGTATCACCCCCACATGACCTGCTTATTGCTTAAGGCGCTGCCGCACCCTAGTCGAGCCGCTGGACACACCCTAATCGGAAATCGGCTCATAACAATGTAACCCCGCCTTGTGCCCGCCACAACTGCGCGCCGATTCTGACCAAAGTAATAGGCCAGCTCAAGGGGATCCTATAGGGTAAGGTGTAATTCAATCGGCCACCTGCCTGTGGACCAACATGACTGTGCAACTCTCTGCGTATCCCATGGGCCACTGGCCCCTATAAAGCTGCTACGCCTCTTAGTCTCGGGGTCCAAGTCCCTGCTCTGCTGTGTCGGGTGCACTTGGACCCAAGCCCGAGCTTGTAAATAAACCCTCGTGTGTTTGCATCGGTGTCGGCTCCTTGGTGGTTTCTTGGATTCGCAATCTTGGGCACAACATTTTTAACTTTTTTTTTATGGAAAACTTTGAACACACACAAAAAACGTCTCGAGACAGAACTGCGTAATGAATCCATGTGAGTCCTTTCATTCAGCATGAAAAATTAGCAGAATTTTCCAATTATGTTTCATCTGTTCATTCCCTTTCTTTTCCTTTTTTTATTGGAAAGTTTGTAGAGAAATCTAAGCTATCATCTACTTTTATCCTAAATACTTCAGTATTTTGTGTTCAGTTTTGCTTTTTAAAGATTTTATTTATTTATTCATGAGAGAGGCAGAGACACAGGCAGAGGGAGAAGCAGGCTCTCTGCGGGGAGCCTGATGCGGGACTTGATCCCATGACCCCAGGATCACGCCCTGAGCCGAAGGCAGACGCTCAGCCACTGAGCCACCCAGGCACCCCAACAAACATTTTTTTTTTTAATCTAACTATTCTACCATTATTACAGCAAAACTAATAATTATTCTCTACAACCACTAAATACCTGGTCTATATTCTAAATTTCCTCTGCGGTCTCAAAGAGCATTTTTAACTGTTGGCTTGTTTGAATCAGGCTCCAAAGGTCACATATTACATTTGGATGTTCTAGCACTAAGCTTTAAGTCTCACATCTATAACTGCCCCCTCGCTCATCTAGTCACATCATTATTTTATTAGAGAAGTTAGAGGACTTGCCCTGTGAAACGTCCCATACTCTCGATTTGGCGTTAGCTACCTTATTCCTCCAATTGCTGTATTTCCTATTAAATTAAAAGTTCGATCCACAGGTTTGGTTAGATTCTGCTTAAGATTTGTCGTCAAGGACGCCTGCTTCAGAAGTGGTGCATTTGCTCTGTGTCATACCATCATGTCCCGCTGTCCCCTTAGCAATAGTTACTAAAACTGATCAGGCGCTTCCTGAATTACCAGCCTGACCGAACACTACTTACATAGTTCACCATCAGCCTTTCACTCCCTGGTTTTACCCCCTCTGGGTGATGGCTGCCTAGATCCATTATCCCAGTAGGTGTTTGGGGGAAAAAAAATGATTTCCTAATTCTGTCATCACTTTTACCTTTATTAGCTTGTATTCATCTGTAAAGAAGAAATTTCTCTCATCAACTATTTACATGCCCTAAACTAAGGTTTATACAGAAAAAAAAAAAATATGAGAAGCAAAATGTTACTTCCTTGTATCAATTTTTTGAATAAAATGTTAGTGGTCTGGACAGGTGTTTTCTGTCTTAGAAAGTTACCCGCTCGTGAAATATATATATAGATAGATAGATAGATAGATAGATAGATAGATAGATAGATAAAGTTTCAGTGTATTGCAGTCACCTTTTTGATACTTAAATTGTTTCCTCGTAGACCAATGAGATACCCTTTAGGTTGGCCCCTGTGTCTTTTTGACTTGACATATTAGTTTTTGGAAATTTCTTGGCCCAACACAATGCCCCAGGCTCCTGTTACCATTTCCGGTCTCAGACCTGGGGGCAACCCTCTCTTTAGAACCTGGTTCCTGGAGGGTGGTGCTACTCATTGCTAGAGCTGTATCAGAAAATGTTCATTTTAGGCATCATATAAAATCACATCATTTTTATTTCAAAATCAACAAAGTGAAAATAAACTATTGGGACTTCATCAAGATGAAAAGCTTCTGCATGGGGAAGGAGACAATCAACAAAACAGTACACTAAAACTAAATATCTTCAGAATGGAAGAGGGTATTTTTAAATGACATATCTGATAAAGTATCCAAAATTTATAAAGAACTTATCAAACTCAACAACCCCAAAATAAATCATCTGGTTAAGAAATGGGCATAAGTCATGGACATTTCTCCAAAGAAGACATCCAGATGGCCAACAGATACATGAAAAGATGCTCAACATCATATATCATCAGAGAAAGACAAATCAAAACATGATGACATGGGACCTCACACCAATCAGAATGGTTAAAATTAACAGGACAGGAAACAACAGATGTTGATGAGGATACTGAGAAAAGGGAATTCTCTTGCATTTTTGGTGGAAAGGCAAACTGGTGCAGCCACTCTGGAGAACAATATGGAGGTTCCTCAAAATTAAAAATCAAACTACCCTATAATCCAGCAATTGCATTACTAGGTATTTACCCAAAGGATACAAAAATACTAAATCAAAGGGATACAGGCATCCCGATGTAAATACCAACATTATCTACAAGAGCCAAATTATGGGGGATCCCTGGGTGGCGCAGCGGTTTGGCGCCTGCCTTTGGCCCAGGGCGCGATCCTGGAGACCCGGGATCGAATACCACGTCGGGCTCCCGGTGCATGGAGCCTGCTTCTCCCTCTGCCTGTGTGCACCTCTGCCTCTCTCTCTCTCTGTGTGACTATCATAAATAAATAAATAAAAAAAAAAAAAAAGAGCCAAATTATGTATGGAAGGAGTCCAAACGTCCATGGATAAAGAAGATGTACACGCATGTACACACACACACAAACACACAATGAGATATTACTTGGCCATAAAAAAGAATGAAATCTTGCTATTTGCAATGATGTCAATGAGTAGAGTGTTTTATGCTAAGCGAAATATGTTAGTCTGAGAAAGACAAATACCATATGATTTCACTTATATGTAGAATTTCAGAAACAAAACAGATGAACCTGGGGGGGAAAAGAGGCAAACCATAAATCAGACTCTTAGCTATAGAGGACAAACTGAGAATTAAGGGATGTAGGTGTGCGGGGGATGGGCTAGATGGGTGATGGGCCTTAAGCAGGGTACTTGAGATGAGCATTGGCTGTTATATGGAAGTGACGAATCACTAAATTCTACTCCTGAAGCCAATATCACACTATATATTAACTAACTGGAATTTAAATAAAAACTTTAAAGAAAAACAAGGTGAACAAACCAAAATGAAATTTACATTTATATGTTGATTCATAAGTTTGATGTTGAAAGTGACCACAGGGACCCCCTTCAATTTAATGAGCCAGCCTACAGGAAAATCTTTATGACAGACATGCTCTCTAAATCCACTGACATTGATCATGTCATTTTACCAGGGAAGAGGTGTCCAGGAAGGTAAAGGCTTGTCCAGTCCCACCATGGCCCACCAGCATGCTCATGATCTGGTTACGATGGTTTGGAAGACAGCAGTGCCCCATTCCACGCCCAGAGCCACACTGCTGCTGTCACCATCAGACAGCACTGGTACGGGTTTTGGAAACCTGTGCAGGCAGCTATCTGGGCTTGTGAGAGCATCCTTTCATAGCCCTGGACGTCAAAATGCCCCCTGAAGTCTGATGCACTCTCCTCCTAGCTGGTGTCGAATGTGGTGTTTTTATGTCCCTTGTACTCTCAGCCTGCCAAATGTGGAGGAGCACTCAATCCAAGTCAGTTTTCTGATGTTTTAAAGCCTGTGAATTAAAGCCCAATTATGTAGAGCCACTTAAGTGAGTTTACATTGACATTTAAAGACAAAATAATTGTAAAAGTTTTCATATTCAAAATGGAGATATTAACCCTGTTTTATTTTATTTATATTTATTATTATTTTTTTTTACCCTTGTTTTGAAACCTCCACATGCAGTATGAGGCTTTGTGCTTAGTAGGGCCCTGGCTGCATCTCTGGATGGTCTCGAAGCCCTACAAAGAAAACCCTCCCATCAGACAGGCCCCGTCTCTCCCAAGAGCTTCCACACCCTCCTGCAGGCGCCCCCACTGGCTGTGTCCCCTGCACTGCACAGAACCCTGCCACATCGCCACTCTCTCATCAGCACAAAGACCTAGAGGCTCCTTTCTGGCCTGAAACCTTGAAGGGTTTGGTTTCTGAGAGGTCCTGATAAACATTACATACCACTGAAGCCACTGCTGCATATTATGTGACATGCTAACTGGGACACGGCGGCTTCTTCTGTGATTTCTCCTTCCCTGCCTGACGTCAATAAAGAGCACTTCCTGCTGGGCCTCCCCATGCTCACGTCTGTCCAGATGTCAGGAGAAATGGCACAGGGTTCCAGCTGCAATGTGAACTCAGGACCTCCCACACTCCCGAGAGCAGCCGTGTTTATGCAGTAGAGGCCGCCCCGCAAGTACTTGGCTCCCGTTCCTGCAGAGGTAGCAGAGGTTCTGCCGGGTGAGCACCGCAGGCTGCGTGGACCGTCACGAGACAGTGGCAGTCAGCCTGGGCCGGAGTGGGGCAACATGATCCCCCCAAAGTCAGCAACAACCCCATGCTGCTGCACTGGCCCCGCGAGACGGACTGAGGCTGAGGTTGTCACTTGCACCCTGGACGGTTAACTCACAGGCGGTGTGTGCGTGCTTGCGCGATCAATTCACTTCCTTTGAGAGTTAACTGTTCATTCTTTTCCCTTTCCTTCCTGCATAGAACTTTCTAAGTACAAGTTACAGACATGAAGGACTACACAAATTAGACTCTGACTTCGGGTTTCACTCATACCTGGAATACATAATAGGATCATACAGGAGGAAAAAAGTTTTTAAAGGAATCTGGTCCTCTAGATAACGGAAACGGGCAAAGCATGTCTTACCTATTATCTTCTCCTCCTTTAGGTCCCTGTCCTTGCAGCCTCGGGGATGGCAGCCTTCCTCGAGGCTACCACTCACCTCCTAAAACAGCAGCACCACTCAGTAGATGCCCTATGCCCTCTGCTGTGAAACCCAGAGTTTCTCTGGTCCTGAGATGTCTGCAGGGGAGCCCGTATAGCCCCGGGCAGGGGTCATACATGGTCAGGAGTAAAAGATCCAAGAGCAGGTGTCAACCCAGGAGGACTGCAGACCAGGGATAAAAAAGGCACCTCCAGGTCTGTCTGGCAGGCAATTCTGAGAGTCCACTTCATGCTGCCCAGAAAGTTCTGGGCATGGCAGCGCTCCAGCTGTCCTCTGCCATGACCTTGATAACTCATCCTTATACCTCCTCTCCTGCTCCTTTCGCTCCTCTGGTCCTTCATTCATGCTCCCTGGGATTATCTCCCAAATAAGACCAGAGCACTCAAGCCCTTGTCCTAGTTGTACCTTTAGAGGGAACCAAGCTGTGGTGACTGCATCCGTTTATTTAGTCACCAAATATTTGCTGAGGACCTACTTGAGCCATCAAAGAAGGAACAGATGTATGCGTGTCGCCTTGCCCTCCAGAGCTCCCAGTGTAGCCCATAATTAAATGTCACCTTAGCCCATAATTAAATGTCACCTACGGAGACAAGTAACAGATTCACATCCCTAGAATGTGGGACAGGATTTCATGATCAAATTATTTCAGTGTCAGTTTTAGCTGCCTTCTCAAGCTAATTGGTGTCAGCTACTTCCACTTTCCACACCGCGATACCGAAGTACCTAAGGAAGATTTTCAAAGCCTGAGGGCCGGGATCCCTGGGTGGCGCAGCGGGTTAGCGCCTGCCATTGGCCCAGGGCGCGATCCTGGAGACCCGGGATCGAATCCCACGTCGGTCTCCCGGTGCATGGAGCCTGCTTCTCCCTCTGCCTGTGTCTCTGCCCCTCTCTCTCTGTGACTATCATAAAAAGATGGAAAAAGAAAAAAAAATCAAAGCCTCAGGGCCAACTCATCACCTGTTACGCCTTTACAGGAGGTTGGAGGTTGGAGAGGCACCTCCGCTCCATGAACTTTCCGGTCAGGGGAGCAGGCCTGCTGAGCCGCTCTCCGACCTAGAGAGGATGACCCGAGGGGCGCCGGGGCCCCAGGTGGAGCCGCGGACACCCTGAGAGTTCCTGGGCGCTTTACACCTCCGCGGCCCGACCTGCCAGCCACATGCCGCCACCTGCCCTTGCACTGTGGCTACATGATAAAATGATAATGTTCCGGACAGACTGAGTAGAATGAATACCATTACCATGGGCTTCACCTGCGTCTTTTTACCTTTTCGGTGTGGTTACCGGAAAGTCAAGCTCCGTGTGTGGCTCCGCTGCGTTCCCCCGCGCGGCTGCTCCGGGCCCGCCAGGCGCCGCTCCCCTTCCCCGCGGACCGCGAGCCCCACGGACGAGCCCCGGCTGCAGGACGCACCTCCGAGCCGCGCAGGTAGGAGCGCGGTCCCGAGCGGCCGCCGCGGGGGGGTCGGCAGGGTGGGAGGTGCTCGTCCCGCCGCATCTCCGCCCGCGGGAACCTTCCGCAGCGGGGGCTCCGGGGGCCGGGAGGGAGGGAGGGAGGGGGGAGGGGGGCGAGGGGAGGTGGGGGAGGAGGGGCCGCGGGAGGGGGTCCGCCCCCAGCCCCGCCCCCCGGCCCCGCCCCGGCCCCGCCCCCCGCGGCCCAGGCGTCGCGCCCCCCGGTCTCCAGGCGACGCGGAACGCGGGCGGCGGGCGGGTGCACCGGGAGGCATGGAGGACGACGACGAGGAGATCACCGCCGACACGCTGCGGGGCCGGCCCCGGCCGCTGCCCCTCTCGGCGCTGTCCGCCTTCAGCTACGTGCCGCCGCGGCGCCTGGACCCCACGGAGCACAGCTACTACCACCGCCGGGGCCGGGTGAGCCGTGCTGGGGCGGGGCTGCGCGGGGGGGCGGGGCGCAGGGGCGGGCAGGAGGCGGGGGGCCGGGGCTGCAGGACCGGGAGGGGGTGAGTGGGCGGGGGTGGGGAGGGGGGATGGGAGCGGGGGTGCGGAGCTAAGACGGAGGCTGAGGAGAGGAGGGATAGGGTCGAGGCAGCCCTGCGCGGTTGTGGGTCTGGGTTGGAGTTCTGCTGGGGATCCATTGGAGGCCTCGCTCCCGAGGACCAAGTCTAGGGAGAAGGGCAGGGGAGGTTGGGTGAGGGGAGCTGCAGCCCAGGGCTACACTTTTGGGCATCCCAGGGACTGGTAAGCAACTCTGGGGTCGGACTCTGGAGATGGGGCTTCAAAGGGGTGGGGTGGGGACACCTGGGTGGCTCAGCAGTTAAGCATCTGCCTCCAGCTTGATCCTGGAGTCCCAGAATCGAGTCCCACATCGGGATCCCTGCATGGAGCCTGCTTCTCCTCTGCCTGAGTCTCTGCCTCTCTCTGTCTCTCATGAATGAATAAATAAAATCTTAAAAACAACAACAACAACAACAACAACAACAAACCCGAAAGGGTGGGAGTGGAGGGTGGGGACAAAAGCAGGGCTGCACAGCCTGTGAAGGCACTGGAGTAGGACCCCAGGAGACAGACTAAGGGGGCATCAGGGTCACAGGAGGAAGCAAAGTGGGTGAGCAGCCTTTCTCTGGGATGCCTGGACCCCAAAGAGTACAGTTACCAGGACCATAAGAGTAAGGTGGACCTCCTGCCTCGCTAGAGGATGGGCAGGGGCTGAGCCGTGTGTGTGTGTGTGTGTGTGTGTGTGTGTGTGTGTGTGTGTTGGGGTGGGGGGTATGCTCACCTGGGATGGGGCCCTGGGGTTAGGGCCTACAAGGTAGGGTGGGGTGAGACAATGCTCACCCCGTGTTGCGAGCTATTTGGGGGGGGGGCTAGGGTCATGTGCTCTTAGGGGAAGGTATTGGGAGCCACTGGGCTTCAAGTACCACCACCAGGAGCAGCAAGGTGAC
The DNA here is from genome assembly GCF_003254725.2 of Canis lupus dingo. Lineage (NCBI taxonomy): Eukaryota > Metazoa > Chordata > Mammalia > Carnivora > Canidae > Canis > Canis lupus. Next base: position 6,098,654 of record NC_064276.1, read on the forward strand.
CCCTCTGCCCTGGATCTGAAGGAGGGTCTCAGGAGCACCACACTGGCTAGTCCCTCACCGCAGCGACTGTGCCCAGAAAGTCCAGGGTACAGAAACCCTTGGAGAGCCCTCCTGCAAAATGAAGATAACCATGGGCAGATCTGGACAGCCGCCTGCAGGGAGAGCAGGGCAGGGAGCCTGCATTAGACAGTAACTTCTTGCAAGATACATCCACGAAGGCAAAAGAAACAAAAGCAAAAATGAACTCTTGGGACTTCATCAAGATAAGAAGCTTTTGCACAGCAAAGGATACAGTCAACAAAACTAAAAGACAACCTACAGAATGGGAGAAGATATTTGCAAATGACGTATCAGATAAAGGGCTAGATTCCAAGATCTATAAAGAACTTATTAAACTCAACACCAAAGAAACAAACAATCCAATCATGAAATGGGCAAAAGACATGAAGAGAAATCTCACAGAGGAAGACATAGACATGGCCAACACGCACATGAGAAAATGCTCCGCATCACTTGCCATCAGGGAAATACAAATCAAAACCACGATGAGATACCACCTCACACCAGTGAGAATGGGGAAAATTAACAAGGCAGGAAACCACAAATGTTGGAGAGGATGCGGAGAAAAGGGAACCCTCTTACACTGTTGGTGGGAATGTGAACTGGTGCAGCCACTCTGGAAAACTGTGTGGAGGTTCCTCAAAGAGTTAAAAATAGACCTGCCCTATGACCCAGCAATTGCACTGCTGGGGATTTACCCCAAAGATACAGATACAGTGAAACGCCGGGACACCTGCACCCCAATGTTTCTAGCAGCAATGTCCACAATAGCCAAACTGGGAAGGAGCCTTAGTGTCCATCGAAAGATGAATAGATAAAGAAGATGTGGTCTATGTATACAATGGGATATTCCTCAGCCATTAGAAACGACAAATACCCACTATTTGCTTCAACATGGATGGAACTGGAGGGTATTCTGCTGTGTGAAATAAGTCAATCGGAGAAGGACAAACATTATATGTTCTCATTCATTTGGGGAATATAAATAATAGTGAAAGGGAATAGAAGGGAAGGGAGAAGAAATGGGTAGGAAATATCAGAAAGGGAGACAGAACATAAAGACTCCTGACTCTGGGAAACGAACTAGGGGTGGTAGAAGGGGAGGAGGGCAGGGGTGGGGGGAATGGGTGACGGGCACTGAAGGGGTCACTTGACGGGATGAGCACTGGGTGTTATTCTGTATGTTGGCAAATTGAACACCAATAAAAAATAAATTTATTATTAAAAAAAAAAGATTCTGGCCTGGCCCCAGCAGGCACACAGGCCTCCTGGGGACAACCTGCTGGTCTGTGAAGGCAACCGTGCAGTGGAAGCAGGAAGAGAAGCCAAAGGAAAAGAAGCAAATTCAGAACTTGTCAGGAGTCTTCTACTCCTGTGGTCAAGCCATTTCCACTAAATGTCTCCAATGTACCTTGTGCTGTGTCTTGCTGCAGTGTGTCTTGGGGTTCAGGGTGCGGGGCATCATTATTAAAAGGATGCTCAGCCTGCAGTGAGTGGCTCAGCGAGGGTATAGGTGAGCCAAGTGCCTGGGAGGAAGGAGGGCTTTCCTTCATGATGTGTGAGGGACTCCCACAGAATGCATCCTTCTTTTCCTCTTCTCCTCCCAACCCACCACCCCCAGAGCCCAGATGGATCCCATCCAGATCAGGTCAGCACACACGGGAGGACTTGCCCCCCCGTGAAATGTAGGAGAACGTCCCGGAGCTTAGCCTTACCAACAAAAGCAGTGGTTTCTAGGTTAAGCAACTGTTACAGGTTGAATTATGTCCCCTTGAAATAATCATGTTCGAATCCTCATCCTCAGCACCTCAGAATGTGAGCATACTCGGAGACAGTCTACAGAGGCAATCAAATCAAAGTTGGGTCATTGGGTGGGGGGCCCTCATCCAGTATGACCAGTGTCCTTATGGACCCAGAGTCAGACATGCGTAGATTGAAGACGGCAGGAACACACAGGGAGAAGATGGCCTTCCCTGAGCCAAGGAGGGAGGCTGGAACGAACCTTGATCTCAGACTTCCGGCCACCAGAACTGCGAGACAGTACATTTCTGTCGTTTAAACCCCCCAGTCTGGGTGCTCTGTTTTGGCAGCCTGAGCAAGCTAACACATGAACCTTGACCAGGAGGACTTCATATCTGTTAGCACCTCTCTGTTTGGCTTTGAGCAATACAGAAGGACAGGTGGACAGAAGGAAGAAAGAACATTCGTAGCTCTCCTGTCTTTGCTGCCTGGGTGCTGTGCTCCTAAGCATGAATATCCACTCAGTATTAATACTGGAGAGATTTAGAGCAGTGGTGCCCAACCTCACTGCCACCACAGACCCCAGAGTGTTTCCTCCCATGAGCAATATGTTTCGGAAGGACTTTTCTGGAAATAATCTCATTTATTAAATGAATTTTTACAATTTAAGTAAGCAAGACCTGTATCGTTGCCAATTTGTGATTCATGCAGAACATTATTGCACAGCATGAGAGAAGCAGCCAAAAGGCCGGGAATCCCGATGTTTTAAGTTGGTCCATGCTGTTTTATTGAGAGAACATAAATTTCGTATGGCTTCCTGACAAAATGAAAAAAGAATTTCACAAATACATCATTTTATGTGTATCTTTGAGGAGTCCTGTTAAGTACACTTTGAAACTATTGTGAAATAAGATAAAAGATTAAAGCAGATGGAGGTCAGGATACATATTTATCAGAGATAAAAGCCAGGTTGCAGGTTACTGCTAAGGACTCTGGGCAAAAATGGGTTGCAGACCTACCTAGCCACTGCACCTGTGGGCCCCAGAAAAAGCAGAGCCGAACCCCTACCCCCTGTGGGCCAGATACTGCCAACAGAGAAAGAACAGTTGAACCTGGCAGGTCCAGTTTATTCTTCCTAAAGTCACCAATCTGATATATGGCTCTACTTATCTGGGACCGTGCAGAGAGACGCCTGAGGTACGAGGTGCCCACGGCTCTGTATTTGGAAGGAAATCAGGAGTGGGCAAGAAGTATGCCCCTCTAATTCAGTGATGCACATGCAAAGGCCCTTGGGCCAAATCTGGCCCATTGCCTGTTTTTATTTTTTTTAAGATTTTATTTATTTATTCATGAGATACAGAGAGACAGAGAGAGAGAGGAGAGAGAGAGAGAGAGGCAGAGACACAGGTGGAGGGAGAAGTTGGCTCCATGCAGGGAGCCCGACGTGGGACTCGACCCCGGTTCTCCAGCATCACACCCTGGGCTAAAGGCTGTGCTAAACCACTGAGCCACCCGGGCTGCCCCCCATCGCCTGTTTTAATAAAGCTTTATTACAACATGGTCCTATACTCATTCATTTAGTATTATCTATGGCTACCACGCAGAGTTATGTAGTTGAGCAGCAAACCGTGAGATGTGAAGGCCTTAAACAGTGACTATCGTTCTCTTTACAGAAAACGTTTGCCACCCCCTGCTGTGATATATTACTGTCCCTGGGAGGTAGGAATGGGCCTTAGAACAAATTAATGCAAAACAGACTTTCTGAAAAAAAAAAATACAGTATAGTGTTAATAGTTGGGGTCACAGGCAAATTCAAATCCTGGGGCCTTTAGTGTCACTCAGGAGAAATTGATGTAGCAGAAATAGTAACACCTAAATAAGAAAGCTGTAAAAGCAGCAAGAAAAACAAAAGGCATTTCAAAGTACATTTGCAACATAGCCACCAATGGTAATAAGGTGCTCCTGGGGATCCTATGAACTACTTTAACCAGCTGGGGGACTGCAGAAGCATTCTCTACCGTGCCATCATTTGGACTGAAGAGGATGAACTTTGTACGGCAAATATGCCGGAGGACTCAGCTGCCCCCGAGTTAACTGTACATACAGGCCCTACTCAAAACTGAGAAGAAGCATGGCTGGATTAGCTCTCAGGTCACTTACGGCCTGACACATTTAGTGATCGCTTAGTAACACAGGCCAGGGAGGCTTGGGTAAAAATACTGGCTCCCTATTGCTAGCTGTGCAGATTGCCCAAGTCACACACACTCCAGGTCACTTTGCCCAACTTTGGAACAGTACCAGCTTCATGGAGCAATTATGAGAATTAATCTAAGTAATGGATATAAAGCATCACATGCCGCAAGCCCCATGTAAGTAGAGCTGTTATGATCACTATTTGCTTTTGTTAGTGATTATCAGAGTTTTCTCTCACCGAGGGTTAGTTTCCGGCGGGTGACTTATATCCTGCACCCTTGTTGACTGCCCGAGATTTACAGGTGAGGCAGGTAATCTGAGTGTCATTCTGGTGCCTTCTAATCTAAGACGTCTCCTCCACCCCCAGGAGAGCCCAAAGTTAAGGCTCTCAATGCAGCACGCTTATTTAAAGCCCCAGTAATGCCTCGGATCCTGAGACAAATTTGTCATGGAAAGCTGCCAGCTAAAATGTGATCAACTCCAGCACTGCTCCCTAGGGGGCTCTAGCAGCGTGGGCTTTCCCTATAAAATTTTGTTCGAGTGTCAGTAAGGCAGATTGAGTCCAATGATGTTTTTAAATTACTTTTTTCCTTCTTCTGCCTTGTGCAACGTTTCTGCTGCTGAAATGGAAAGGCTACGTCAAAGGACAATGCCCTTTTATGAAGGATTTTATTAACTTTCTCAAAGTCTAAGAGCAATCTTAAAAAAAAATTGCTAGGTGGTTTTAGAATATGCTTCCTCTCACGGGGAGCTGGAGTGTGGGGTAGCTCTGTCTTGAGTGGAGCTCAGCTCCGAACTCCCCACCTCGCTTTAGTGAGATGAACCCGCTTCCCTTCTGGGTGTGTGGTGGAGACACAGCAGCCAGGGGCTGTTTCTTCCCACCCCCCTACCCCCCCAGCTGACCAGTGAATTGCCCTTCACCGCAGGCAGCCAAGCACTTTGGAAATAACAGGTGCATGTTGACTGCCCGGAGGTGCCGAGGGGGATCTCCGAGGGGCCTGCGCCAACTCCCGGTGTACAGGAGGTGTTCGGTAGGAGCACCCCCCCAGCCCCTCCCAGATGGAGCCTCGTAAGCCGTAGGCACTGAGCACGTCTGCCACTCACACCCAGGCCCTGCTCAGGGTGCTGGAAGAGAGGTCGGCTCCGCTTCTGGTGCTCCTTTCACTCTTTTTTTTTTTTTTTTTAAGATTTTATTTATTTATTTTATTTATTTATTCATCAGAGACAGAGAGGCAGGCTCCTGGTGGGGATCCTGATGTGGGCCTCGTTCCTGGGACCCCGGGATCATGACCTGAGCCAAAGGCAGATCCTCAACCGCTGGACCACCCAGGTGCCCCTCCTTTCCGTCTTAAAATCGAGGCTGACTCCAGCACCCACATGCCTTCCAAGAGAAATGAGCGCCAGCTGAATGACACTGTGACCACCCCCGCGGACGTTTCCTTCCCTCCCACCCCACCCATTTTTCTGTCCGTGCATGTTTTGGTGTCAACCCGCTTGATGTTTTACTTACGGGTCTTGGTGTTTGTTTCTCCCACTAAAGTATGAGCTCATGAGGACAGGGATTATTGTCATCAACAGTGCCCATCTCATCGTGGGCGCTTCACAAATCCCGGCTGCGGTGGATGACAGAGGAAGGCAGAAAAGGGATGCAAAGTTTATTCAAACCAGAATAAGTCACTGACCTGCAGAATTAGCCTCTTGGGCTACACGGAGGTTCCCTTTGGCATTATCTGCTGCCCGGGCTCTCCTTGGCCTTGCTCTGCCCCTCGGGGACTGACAGTGCGAGGGGACGGTGCTGCTCCCGAATCCGGACTGCTGCATCTTCCCTGTCCAGTGACCTGCCCCTTGGAAAACTGAAGGGCCGTGGGCGTAAGAGATGGGGGCATGCCTTCCTCCAGGGCAAGTAGAGCTCAGTAAGGGGCAGGTCACCCCGAGGGAGGGAGGAAGGGGTGAGGGGAGAGGCCATGCACCCCTCCTTCTGGCAGAAGGCCCCCATGTGGATGGCAGCAGCCGGAGTGAACATGTGGTACGTGTCCGTCCCCTGTGCGCATGTGACTGCAGTGGCATGTGTCTAACTTTGTTTACAAGAACATGTTTGTTTACACGCAGATCACACAACTACACAAATGTGTTTGCAGCTTTTTTTTCATATGACACTGTGTCCTAGACAGTTTTTTCAAAATCATGCCCTTTCCAGGGACACAGTGACACAAAGGAAGAGCGTCATCCCTGGTCTATCTGACCGAGTTTCAGCTCTGTGGCTCCCCCTTTCTCCCATGATGTGAATAACATGGGGTGGCAAGCGGTGTGTGTGGGGCTGGTGTCAGTGGAAGTGGGACTGAGTGTCTCTGAGTCTCCACTTGGTGACACGGGCTCAGAACACCCCTCCAGGATGAAGCACACGTGAGATGAAAGGCAGGTGTGTGTTCACTTCAGCTCAAGGGTAGAGGCGGCAGGTTCCAGGGCTCCGGCTTCGGGCAGCCTCTGCCAACAGCAGATCCCTTAAAAGTAGTGCAAATAATGCCTTAACAAGGCTGCTTGTGATATGATTCTTATTAAACTGATAAAATGTTCTGAGCATTGGAAAAGTTATAACAATTTCCAAAGCTTGCGATCTTAATGCACCAGGAGAAGAAATAGAAGCTTTGCCATGGAAGAACCAAAGAGAAGAGCTGAGTAATGTCCTATTAAAAGAGCTAACGTGGGATCCCTGGTGGCGCAGCGGTTTGGCGCCTGCCTTTGGCCCAGGGTGCGATCCTGGAGACCCGGGATCGAATCCCACATCGGGCTCCTGGTGCATGGAGCCTGCTTCTCGCTCTGCCTGTGTCTCTGCCTCTCTCTCTCTCTCTCTCTGTGACTATCATAAATAAATAAAAATTAAAAAAATAAAAGAGCTAACGTTATGTCCTTGACAAACTACAGTCCTTCCAAGAATGGAATGATGTTAAAATTAATGAAGATGTCCTCATTAAGCTTCGCATATCGCTGGACCCCCCGGGGGAGAAAGAAGCACTAGACTTATGGGAAGTAAAACGAAGCCCCTATGAATCAAAGGAAACCCTTTTTGGATCACCTTAAGAATTTTCATTTTTAAAAGTAGATCACACACTGGGAAGGCAAACAGTGCCTGGAAGCCTCCAGATGAGAGGTAACAGTACTGTGCCCAGGGAGAGAGGAAGTGAACGCAGCCCATGACGGGGCTTGATTATCGTTTCCGTCAAGGGGCCTGGGATGTGCTCTGGGAACAAACAGACGCTGAGCCCTGAGAGAGTCTTCACTAGTGGTGTGTCAGAGCCTGCTCATACTAACAACAAAGAGCCAAATTACAGCATTTTGTCTGAACTCTGCATTCAGTTGGAAGCCTGAAATCAGCCACGGTGAGAGTATTTCTGCTGTGGAAATGAGCAAATGCTACAAATCAGGTCTCGTTTGTCCAGAGGGCAGCTTGTGGCCAGAACCACACCCTGGCCTTATTGACATACTGGAAGTGTGTTTCTCCTGCCTGGCTTTCTTAACACAGTAACTCGGAAAATCGGGCTCCTCCTTTTTAGGGGCCCCACTATTGCCAGGACCTGTGGATCTTTGGGACCTTGCAGTCCTCTACTGGATCCTTTAAACTTGTTGGCCGAAGAGCAAGGGGAGAGAACATGCAGGACATTGAGAGCTTTTATGGACCAGGCCTAGAAGGTGATGCCTGTTGGTTTCACCCACAGTTCTTTGCCAGAGCTAGTCACTGGGCCCCCACCTAATTGTCATGGCACCTGGTGATTTCAGTCTTTTGTTCATTCTGGAAGAGAAGATGTGTTCGGTAATTATATAATATTACTCATGCCCCAGTACCATGAGAAAAACATTATTTTCCTTCTAGTTTGAACTGACAATGGACAGCACATTTATATTTGAATGATCTGAAAGAGAGGAGGAAACAAAGACCTCAGATCCCAGTTTGCTCGAGATCTTACCACCTTGTGAGAGTGTGTATAACCCCTGGGAGGGGGCTGTGGGCACAGTAGAAGCCCACAACCCGGAGACGCACCCTTGTAGGCTGGAGGCGGTAGGCCAGGGCTTCATCATGTATCTGCTTGAGTTAGGCATGAAAAATGAGGTTACGCTACAGTGACCAGCAACCTCCAAAGTCTCAATGCCCCAAATAAGGCTTATTTCTCATGTTAAATGTCTAACGGGGATCAGAGCGATGGCTCTGGCCATGAGAGTCACTCAGCAACCACCATGGCAGCTGCCAACACCTCATAGGAAGCTTCAGGAGTCCATAGGCTTCTGCCTGGAGTCCCGTGCCACCCCCTCTCATAGTTCATTGCTTAGAAATGGTCACTTGGCTTCACTCGCCCGAAGGGGCAGAGGAGATTAATCCTCCGTGGAGTCAGGAGTAGAGCAGAATTGAATATTGGTGATGTCTACCCCGGTTGTCCAGGTTGAATGGTCTACTGACTCAGTTTACCTGAAGCAGAGTGCTTTAGGTCCATTCTTACTTTCCATTGTTTAAAAGACAGAGATGGCTCCCTACCAAGTGTGTGTGTGTTAGGGCCACCATAACGAGGTACCACAGAGCAGGGGCTAAACACCAAATGTCTGTTGTCCCCTGGTTCTGGAGGCCAGAAGTCAAGGTGTCAGCAGGGTTGGTTCCCTTGGAGGCTATGAGGAGGGGCCTGCTCCAGGCTGCTGTCCTTCGGCTGTGGATGGCCATCTTCTCCCTGTGTCTCTTCACATCTCTCTCTGCATATCTGTGTCTGTTTCTGAACTTTTAAAATAAAGACACCAGTGCTATTGGATTAGGAACCCACGCTACCCTGCTCTAACCTCCTCTGAATTACATCTTCAGCATCCTTATTTCTAAATCACCTCCTGATATCCCAGGGGTTAGGACTTCAACGTATGAATTTTTTGGAGGATGCAATTCAACCTGTAGCACCCAGGGAGGTGACTTCCCTGTGCCCTCTGGCCATACTGGTGCAGTGCAGCCCCTCTTTAGCCACATGGACTTCCTGCTGGAGCCCGGATAGATGCCGATCCTTCTTTTTCCATGCCAGTGTACTTTGTGCGTACCTCTGTTGCTCCATGGGTATTACCTTGAGTGGTTAGTGAGTTTATTTCCACTCTCATGCTGTGATGTCCAAGATGGGGACTCCCTTTTCTGTCCCGGAGCCTAGCTGGGTGCTTGCCTTGTATGATAGTTAGAGCCATATGCTTTGGAGGTTGAAAAAAGTGAAGGTCTCCACTCAACTCATGGGGTCGGCCCAGGCCACCAGATGAGCTATTTTGCAGTGTTAGGAGTAACAGCTCCACCATAGGGGAGCTGAAGGCAAGGGATCCGACACTATGGCCAGAATGACCATAGTACATTTGAACGCTCAAAATGCAAGGGACAAAGGGAGATCACTGGACAGAAAATAAATGGGCTTGTTTAGCTTTGTTTATTATTTTTCATTTATTTTTACTTATTATTTTAGATATATTCATGAGAGACAGAGAGGCAGAGACATAGGCAGAGGGAGAAACAGGCTTCATGCGGGGAGCTCAATGCAGGACTCGATCCCAGGACGCCAGGATCACACCCTGAGCCAGATTTCAACCACCGAGCCACCCAAGTGCCCCTTGCTTTGTTGTTTAAAAAGCAGCATCACGTGTGAGACAGGAGATCTCTTGAGAGATTTCAATAGCAAAATACTAGTAAACCCAGAAGCTCTGTTTTGTGATAGCATCTAAATCCAGATTGGTTTTTATTAATGCAGTTTTGCTTCAAACCATGAAGGAATGAAAGACAAAAAAGAAAGAAGAAAGATTAATAATTAATATTCAGGAAAAGACAGATTTCCAGTCTGATTATGTGTTGGAAATGGATAGTCACATTGCTAAGTGAGGCTGCCAGCCTGGTGAGGGATTTTTTTTTCCCACTTATTTTTCAGTGACAGGAAAATTCGTTTTTACTCTGGGAAGTAGTAAGTATCCACCCCGCCAAGCAGAGAGATAGAGACTGTTCACACCCTGCAGGTGCAGTGAGAGCCCTCCTAAACACTGCTCTGACATACGGCAAGATAGGTAACTAACCCTGGGGCAGGGGCACCACTGCTTCTCATAGCACTGCTGCTGCTGCTGCTTCTTTTTTTAAAGATTTTATTTATTTATTTAGAGACAGAGGGAGACAGCATGAGTAGGGGGAGGAGCAGAGGGAGAGAGAATCTCCCCTGAGCTCGGGGCTCAAGCTGGGCTCGATCCCATGGCCCCGAGATCATGACCTGAGCTGAAATCAAGTCAAACGTTTCATCGGTCAAGCCCCCCAGGCGCCCCCTACTGCTGCTTTGAAGGAGTATTTAGGGGACCTGAAGAGAACCAGGCCGGGAGGAGGGGAGAGCAGTAGCCTGTAAAGCTGCGCACCGGGGTGGGCTTCTCCAGCGCAGGGACAAGAGGAGGAACCTTGCCTCCCTCATTGCTTGCTCGTTCTGTTTGGGGGCACATTCTTCCCTCCTCATATCTGTCTCCAGAACAAGCCCAGGACCCCCAGGGGCTGACTCAACTCGGGAAGTTCAGGCCGGAACGGGCACAGAGGGACGGGCACGCAGGGGGACGGCACTGTCCAGCACCCGCCACCACATGGCCTTCCTGCTGGAGCTGCTCTCTCCAAAACACACCCACTTCACCGGGTCAGCCAGGCCAGGAGGGATTCTGATGCCAATGGGACATCTAGAGGAGGACCCTGTGTGTAGGGAGCTGGCGTGGGGGTGACGGGGTAGTCAGTCAGCTGCTGGCCTCAGCTGGGCCTGGCCAGCAGCTCCACTCTGCACCCCGAAAAGAAGGGTCTGCCTGGCGGGCTTCCCCTTGCAGAGGCCAGCATCCCCTCCTTTGGAGAATTTCCGTCCCACCGTCCTGGCAGAGTGGGTGGTGCACTGAGCCTCTCTGTGTCACTGCAGGACCCTCTGGCTTGGTGTCTTCCCACAAAAGGCTTACTGCAAGGTGTGCTTAACATCCCCAGACTAGAAGCACCCAGCCAAGGCCCTCAGCCTCTGCGGACATCCTACACACTGTATGTTAAAGATGCTGCGATATCACAATCCTTCCTACAGGTTTTTTTTTTTTTTTTTTTGTAGTCTTAATTTTCTTTGATTATCAAATGTCTGATTTTTTTTTATATAACCAAAGTGATTGATATTTTCTTTGTGACATTTTCCCTGATGCTTTTATGCGTAGGAGGTCCCTTATGGATTTTCTTTTCACTTGTGTTTCTAATCTACCCAGAATTTACTTTTGACGATAATGCGACGTGAAGGCCCAGGTTTATTGGTTTTCCCAAATAACTGGTTGATTTTTACAGTACCAAAACTGAATAAGGTATTCCCACCCCACTGATTTGGGCCTTTTTGTTTTTATAACCCTGGGTGTATGAGCTGTATTCCAGTTGGCTTTCAGGACAAATGGAGGCCAAGGCCAGGCAAAACCATGCACGAGCAGATGCAGAAGCCCAGCAGGTGACAGAGGACAATGCCAACAGGGAACTTCTGCATGGTGACCTCATTAAATGGGCACTGGGGCACAGACCCTAAAGCCACAGTTCCTGCCTCTAAGTCATTTGGAGTGACTCTGAATTTAGGAAAAACAGGTGAACAAGTGCTGCAGGTGTGTTGCCATTGAAATTCTCAGGAACCTAAAATAATCCTAAAAGCTCACCTTGTTTTCCTTACTAGAGGACTAATTGCACAAGGAGAGTGGCCAGGTGTCTGAGCTATCTTCATGGCTTCCCCAGCAGGAGTGGCGTGTCTTGCATAGGACACACGACCCATGAGGGATTTGTCAGGGTGAAGCCACAGCACCCTCTGGCTTTTCCATTGCTACCAGCCACCCTGAGCCCTGCGGTCGGTGAGAACGGGCAGTCCATGTTTTCCAACAGACTAAGCCCATGCCGTGCATCCTTTTCACTGTTTACCTTCTTCCTCTGGGTCCTGCAGTTGGAGGAAATTGTTCTAGCATTATTACCCTGGAAAACAAGCAAGCAAGCAAGCACAGGCTAGACACCCTGTGCCCCCAAATGCCAGCAAGATGTCGTGTCTGCGTTTGCTGCTGGAGGACTCAAGGCAGCTGGCACTTGGCCAGAGGAACACAGAGGACAGGCCTGACCTACAGATGAAGATTAACGATGAACTAACACATGGATTTCTTTTCCTTTTATTAGGTACCAGATAAGGCAGATAAATTTTGTATCAAGAGAAATTTGGGATGAAAAAATGGAGATATTTCGGATAAAATCTGTTAATGGGATAATTTTCTAATACATCAGCTGTGTATGTGCGCATATTTTTATGTCTGATAGACATGCGTATATTATATATGTATGTATGTTATGGGTCATATATATCCATGCACTTATGAATTACATTCGTTAGGGTTACCACATCCGATTAAAGGAAGTATTTCTGTCTCCCCAGAGAGGGATTTGTACCAGGTGCCCATCTATTGGCTAGCTTCTCTTTGGTTATATTGTTTCAGTGCTCAATTATGGCTAATTTTTTTAAAGCAGTACAAGCTTATTGCAGAAAATCTGAGAACTATGAGAAAGGTGGAAATGCAGGAGGAAAACACATACACTGAGTGGATTACTAATATTGTAAGGTTGTGTGCTAGTGGTGGAGTCAGAGCACAGGAGGAGCCACCTGGGTCAAGGAGGGATCTGTGACAGGTGCAGAAAAGGAGCCATGGAGGTGCCCCCACCTCGCTGGGCCTCCCGGACACCTGCTCTGGTCGCCGAGGGTCTGCTCAGGGGTGGTCATCCCGAGCACACACTCAGTGCAGACGGATACTCACCTCTCCACTGTCCATTGGGGAGCAGCCTGGCTTCCAAGCTGCACAAGGGCTTCTGTGGCTCAGCCGTCCTGTGAACCCGCACCTTTTTCTTTTTATTCCCAGACGGGAATCATTTCCCTGTACGACTGCATTTTTAAGAGGAACCCAGGCTACAATCAGAAATTGCACCGAGATGACAGAGAGCATGCAAAAAGCCTGGGACTTCACGTGAACGAGGAGGTAATGTTAAGAGAGGCTGTTGACAAAGCGCTAACAGATTAGAGCCGTGTGTGTGCATCTACCCGACTGCGTGCTCGTGCTCTGCGCTAACTCCGGCGTGTGGCCCTCCTCTCCCTCGCTGCACCCGGGGCTGAGACCGAGAGTGTGCACATGAGCAGGACGAGGGAGAAGCAGGCTCCCCCCCTCCCCCCTTCCCCCCTTCCCCCCCCCCCAGCAGGGAGCCCGACGCGGGGCTCGATCCCAGGACCCTGAGACCATGACCTGAGCCAAAGGCAGATGCTTCACTGACTGGGCCACCCAGGCGCCCTTTTGCTTAACTTCGGAGTCCTGGCTCTCTCAGTTCTCCCAGGGTCCCCGGCAGCAGGGATGGAATCGCACTCACAAGTCTAGCCTCCCCGGACCTCCACCTACAGGGCAGCTCCTCCTTTATGTTTGCACGATTTTCTGAAAGGGAGGCCTCTGCCTGAGGTTCGCTGCATGGGTGTGTGAGGAGCCAAACTCCCAGTTCCCAGGGAGAGGAGGGCAGCATGACAGCAGGTGGCAGGTGCGAGGAAGCTGTGCATCTTCTTAGCGCTGAGACCCTCCTTGTGCCTTTGTGCACTCGGGACACTGTCTCCACAGAGTCTGATCCGAGGACAGTATGTTTAAGAGCCAGCTGATGGGTAAATATCATCTTTTCTACAAAGCACAGAAATCGGAACATAGGAGCCTCTGGTGGATTTCTTTCTTGGTCAGTGGACTCCTGCTCCTGGCTGCTACTGTTAAGAATACCACCCTGTCACTTCCAGGGAAACTTTATTTCGATGGGAAATTAGGTGGTGAACTATGAGGTGTTACTATTTAAGTCACAGACACCACGTTTTTTCTATCGTGTTAGTTTATGTGAGTCCATTCCCGGTGGGCAGTGACGCTAGTGCCTCCCTGTCATAAGAACACGCCTGCACCCTTGTATCAGCCACAGAGTTTGAGCGCCTCCTGTGTGCGCTGAGCATAGAGGGGGTGACCACAAAGCCCCTGTCCTCTTGGAGCTGACATTCCTATGAGGAAATAGCCGACTTAATGTCATATACATAGGGAACGGACTCCAGGTGGTGAGGAGTGGAATGCAGAGGAATAAAGCCTCTTAAGGGGACAGGGAAAGTGAAAGGAGATGGGGGGGGCGGTGCTGGGGAGGGAAGGGGGCCGGGGAGATGAGGGGGCTTGGGGGGACGGGGTGGTCAGGGGAGGTGGGGGTGCTAGGGATATGGGGTGCAGGGAGAGGACAAGGTGGGCGGTGGAAAGGTGTGCTTTTGGGAAAAGAGAGAAGGCAGGAGGCGTACAAGGAGAGGGAAGGGAGGGACCGAGAACACAGCCTGAAGTCAGAGGGCACCTGGCACCCAGGGTCTTCGCCTTTCCTTGGAATGACGTGAAGGACCTGGGGACGCTGAGCGGCCCTGAGGACACGGGGCAGGTGTGACACAGGTTACGAGGTCCCCCTGGCGTCAGAAGCCCGAGTGGAGCAGGTTGCAGGTGTGCAGCTGAGCCAGGTCGAGGCAGCTTCCCGGACACCAGGTAGGTGGTGTGACCACGTGGGCGTTAGCTGAGCCGGGGTCCCTGTAACCCCCACACAGGAGCGCCAGCGGCCCGTGGGAGTGCTCATGTCCTCGGTCTACGGGAGGCGCATACACCAGCCCGTGGAGCCCCTGAACCGGGACCACGGCCGTGCCAGCCACGTGAAGGCTGACTTCTACAGGAAGAACGACATCCCCAGCATCAAGGCGCCCAGCTTTGGGCACATTTCTCCAGCCTGACGCCCCCGCGGTGGCCTGGACCGTGGGGGTAGCACAGATGGGCTGCGCCTGGGCCTTCCGTCCCCCCCTCACAGCTCCCAGGGAGCAGCCCTGAAGCTGCTTGCACCTGACAGTGGGTGGGGGGATGGGCCCGGTAGCTCCTTTCCCCTCCTGGGGCTTGTGGGGAAGACCCTGGCCCAAGACCCTGTGATGAACATCTCATGTGATGCTTTCCACGTGTGATCGTGTCAGCTGAAATGATGCTAGAGACTGATCCACTGTGAGCACTTGAATAAAAAGAAAACTGTTCCCACTTGATAGCGGTCTGGTGACTTTGTTCACTGTTTCTTCAGACTCCAGGGGATGCTCCCGGGAGGGGTGTCCTCACCAGCCATTGAAACCACCACTGCCTGCTGGCAAAGCGCTGCCTGAGTCTTCCTTCCTCCAAGAGGAGATATCATGAAATCGCCTTTTAGAATAACTCCATTCTAGATACTACAACATCCCCCTCCCCACCCGAGAATAAAGAATAAAGAATAGGTCCATAGTTGAGGACCCCTAGTAGGGATGGGTGGCCTTCGTGGCCAGCAATGCCACTGTCACTCCTCGCCAGAGGTCATGGGAAGAGGCTGGGCTTTGGTGTTTAACAGACTCGGGTAAAATTCTGGCTCCTGCGTTCCCAGCAGCATGGTACAGAGCCGTTCATGTAGCTGATTTAAGCCCACATTTCTTCAGAGTGGGAATTCCGAACCGTGAGGAGTGTGTGTGGGGGGGGATCAGGGATCAGTGGTCCTAAGACAGCCACCATCGGGGCTGGGACTTTAGTCTGGATAGTTTTCATTTTGGAATCACCTGTTTCTAACCCAACGTGGAAATGTTTATTTTGGAGATAATTTGAAACTGACTCAAATATTAAGACATTGGCTATATTTTTACTGAATGGATCGCTTGGAAGAAATCATTCCTCACCTACTGCAATGAAAGTTTCCACAGCTTCGTGGTTAATGAGCAGGTGATCTAATTCATTTTTTTTCTGCTGATCCCCCCATGGCTGGTTTTGTTTGGATTCTCTAAGGACATATGACATTGACTTGTTGACAACTTCAGGGCTGAGTGACCCCTTAGTATTTCTTTATTCTTTTGAAACTTTTTTTTTTCCACTGTAGGTGCCTTTTATTATTTTTCCTCCCAAACACAGCAGTAGTTTATTTGGAATGCCTTTGAGTGCCTTAAGCTATATTTATAATAATAATAGAAAATAGGGTGGCCCAGGTGGCTCAGCGGTTTAGTGCTGCCTTCAGCCCAGGGCATGATCCTGGAGACCCAGGATCGAGTCCCACGTCAGGCTCCCTGCATGGAGATGGAGCCTGCTTCTCCCTCTGCCTGTGTCTCTGCCTCTCTCTCTCTCTCTGCCGCTCATGAATAAATAAATAAAGTTTAAAAAAAATAATAGAAAATATGCCAAGTTTGGATTGTGGAAACTTTTACAAATTACTCTTTCTTCAGTTTTGACTACCAAGAAAGACAAGGCGTCTCTAAGAAATGCCTTCATCTGAAAGTGAAGATAAATCTATGTTAAACTAAGTTATTTTTAGTTACTTTAAGTCAGATCCCACTCCCTTAACCTTCTCCTTTTAAAAGGCAGGGCCTGAATTGGACAAGGTTTCAAAAGACCTCCTGTTTTTTAGGCATCAGGGGAAAATTAAATGTATGTCTGTTGGCATCTGAACTTTTACAGCATAAAGCTCACGAGTGCCCTTATAAAAGAGAACATATTCAAAATCTTTGAATTCAAAGATTTTGAATATGTTCAATTTGTCCAATGTCCATGGTTAGTCAATCTTTCTTGGAAAGTGGAGTGCTTGCAGTCCTTAGGAAAGCACACACTGAGCCCGGGGAAGAGCAACGTGGAGGATTCACGACGATGCAGACATTTCTAAACAGATGTATGAAACGCTGCAGTTTTAAGGGGGACTACACAAGGCATTTTTATGAGAGAGGGGTTTCTGCAAGACTTGAAGGTTAAGGAGAGCTTCAAGGAGAGATGCTTGCTTGCTGCCACCGTCACTGGGCTGCTAGCCCTCCTGTCTGCATGCTCACCGGAATGTTTGTAGCTCCGGAACTTATGAAGCCTTGACTGGGAGACACACTTTTAGGAAGGAGGCAGTTTTGCATTCTAGGCTCATCTTGGTCACTGATCACTGGGAACTCTCTGCACCTGTTTTCTCTTTTGCACAGAGGGGGCGCAACTGGGGACTGGAGTCACCTGGACAACTTGTCATCTAAACACAGCACATGCCCTGGTCTCTACAGCCAGGACTTCTGCCCTGGTGGGTCCAGGTTGGGGCCTGAAAATGCGCAAGTCCCCAGGTGGCACTGCTGCCTCTGTTGGGGATAATATTTTGGAAGAACCGTGTGTGCACAGACCTTTGCAAAGTGGAGTCTGATAGCTTTAAAAAAATGTATTGTTGGTAAGCCTGGCAATACAGTTCTGGGAAAAAAAACAAGCCTCCTTTTGAGTTCTTTTCACCAAATCCACCAAATTCTTTTCACCAAATTCACATCCCTGGTTGGGGCAAAGAGCCGTGCTTAAGAGCACTTGGTGAATCCCCCAGCTATGGGTGTCCCCTAAGGGGAGGTGACATAAAGCACCCTGGGATGGGTACTGCAGACTCTAAGGGAGGAAGAACCTGTGGGACATGGCTGCTGACCATGGTTACAAATGATACAGAAGGCCAGTCCAAAGTCACTCAAACCCCAGGGCTTCCCAGGCCAGATTTCAGTTAGAGCGAAGACAGATGCCCTGACACTAACTAGTTCTCTTCCTTCGGTCACCTTTATAAGAATTAGGCAATTATTAAGGCCAAGGCTGAGAGGTAATGATAGGATCAAAAAAATTCCCGACTAGGGCAGATAATGCCACAAGTCATGCTGTATTCCCACTTGCGTGACGAAGGCCAGTTACTCGTTTTGACAAGTGCTTTTACCTGAGTCTGAGTCCAAGCCCTGGCAGCGCAGCTCTGGCAAGACAAAGTGCTGAGTACATGCCAGGCTCTCTCATGGTCATTAGCTCTTTCAGTCATAACTGATCCCATAAGCTATCAACGAGGAAACACCCATAAAAGAAATTAAAAGATACATTCAAAGTCACACAGTCAATAAACAATCAGTCGGGAATCAAACGAGGGCTGGTGCTCGGGGCCTGAGTTCCCAGAACAAGCTGTTCCTGGTAGATTGGGGTCCTTGGCCTCTTGCAGATGCCTGCCCTGAGCTGTGAAAACAGCCGGGTGTGCCCAACCAGGCTGGCACCTGCAGCTTTGCTTTTAAACATCAGATTAAACATTCTATTTTTCACCCTTTGGCAAAGTACAATTTTCTTATGTGAAGATAGAGCCCCCAAACTCTAGAGTTGGATGTACGTGAACAAAATTTCCCAAGTTTTCTCTCTTCAAAAATGCGTAACATTGGCTCTGTGCCCTCTTAAGCCTCCTCAGACATAACAGGCATCTTACGGGGCCTGGCAGCTTCTCCCGACGAGTTCAAACTATTGTGGCTGCTGATGTACACAGTCGGTGCCAAATTATTCTCCTGCAGCCCTCGGCTGATGGCAGGCCACAGTACATGGACAGGGAGGGTAGGGTGCTGGGAGAGAATCCTTTTACCATTAAACTATTTCTTCCCGGAGCACCTCATGACACATGGAGCACTTCCAGGGAGGGGCAAAATCAAGTATCTGCACCACGGACTTTGTCCTGATCTCAATTACTCACGGAGATCTCAACCTTTGCTTCTGGGGAGCTCTTTCTGAAACAACCGTCCAAGAGGAGAATGGAAAACAACCCCAATGCTGGCGCAAAAACACAGGAGAAGGAAGAGCGCGGGGCGGGTAAAGATACAGACTCTAATCCAAAGTACGTAAAACTTTTAATGAATCAACCTTACAAAAGACAATGGCATCAAAACATCGGACGTGTTTGGTACAAAACTGGTTCTAGGTTGTGAGAACTAATTCTGGTGATGGATGGCAACGTGCTGCTAGCACGAGACACAAGAGAGCGAAGCAACAGAGCCACGGATCCCGCTGGGGCCCGCGGACAGCCACTGGCGATGACACACGCGGGGAACACAGTCAAATTCCAGGTGGGGTGACAGAGTCAACTTATTCACAAATACTGTGTGTTTTAATATCAGACTAGCGGATGCGGTTGGCGAGCTACCATATTTTCCAGAAAAGAACATGCACCGGAAGATAATATACACCCCCTAGTTTTATTGCCTTAAGAATTTTTGTTTATTTCACATCTGTCATCTTTGTGAGTTCTTCAGATGCATTTCTCCTATAACACACACTCCTTTTCCTTCTGCTCAGGAGTAAGCACAGTGCAAGTGGCAGAGCGATCTTGGCACACGTCAGACACCAAACGGTATGCCACCAGGTCATAGGAACGAGTCTGAAAAGGCTCCATAGGACAGAACAGAGCACGCACATCAAAAACGAGAGACAGAACTTGCAGTCAGAAAGTGCATGGTACCTTCCTGAAAATACAGTCTTCTGGCCTGTACTGAAAACGAAGGCGACTCTTCAGGATGCCAAGTTGCTCTGGGAAAGGGACCTTGACATTTCCGTGTTTACAAAGTACGTCTTCAGCTCCCCCTTGCCTTTCACGTTGATTATCCCTCGACACGTGCATGCGTACCCCAGGGTCTGAAGGATGACGCTGGTCTCCTCGGTGACCTAGAAGCGCATGGACAGAGAAGAAGTGGTCAGTGTCTAGGCCACACAGCCTCTGGATGGTCATCTGGCCACAGAGATCAGGAGCCAAAAGACACCTTGTGTCAGGCATGTTCTTTGACCCACTCATTCCACTCCTGAGAAATGAGGAGACAGAATAATGCAGAAGAAGAGCTTTTGAAGGACAGTGTGTAGTTTCGTGCTGCGACAGTGACAGACTATAAACCACCTAAAAGTCAAGTGATCTCCAGGGTGAAGTAAAACATGAGGCTGTCATGCTCTGTGATGAGACCATGAAATAAAGTGGGATCAGTTCACCCCAAAGGAAGCATGAAGCCTGGACCCACACTGTGATTTTGCCATAGGAAGATCATGTATTCTCATACAAGAGACCTGGAAAACAAAGTAAATCAAGGTATGCTGGAGTGGTGGGATTCGGGATGGTCTTTACAACTGTCATGGGTGTCATTTCATGGAATCATAAATATGAGTAACAGATCTTAATACAGATGGGAGAAGATATCCCAAGAAGACCACTGGCTCCTGCAAATGGCCACACACTCTAGCTTGAATGCTCGAGAATAAAACTCCAAGGACACTAGGGGTCTGCCCTAGCCTTAGCATGACCACAGAGTCAGGTCTTGGAAGTTTCCTCCCCTCACTTAATTGACACGGAGTGCTAACAGGGCTGGGCCCCTCCCTTGTGGCCTGACGATGTGATGGCACTGGTGACTCCTGCCCTTGGACCATGGGGCAAGGATGCTAAGTGTAGAATCACATTCAGATCCTGCTGAGTCAGGTGGCAGTGGAACTTCCCGGGTAGGATGCCCCCCCTGTCTTAGGGGAGATGGATTGTACTGAGCCTGGCACCATCTCAGCCTGAGTGTGTGCTGTGCTCTCCTTGGGAGCCATGTCTGGGGATGGGGGGATGGCAGCCCAGACCTGCCTGGGGCCTATCTGGTTGCATGCTGGTGAAGCCTCCCGCTAAAGAACGCTCAGAGCCTCTGCTTTGAGAACGGGTGAGGTGAGAACAGATGTGACTAAGAATAGGCCTTAGCTTTGGAGGTGAGAGAAGACCCTTATGTCAGGAACATGGCCCCCAGTCAGGCCTCCCAGGAGGTATCTGGGTCTTGAGCAGAGAGGGTGGGAGCTATTTTTCCAGAAAAATAATGGTAATGCTGCTCTGGAAACATGTGAGAAAGCAGAGGAGAAGGAGGAGGAGGAGGAGGAGGGATTTCTTCCCACTTCATCAAAGGGACATGGACATGGGGCCTGTGCGGTCCGGCCACCTCAGGTGTGTGGGTGACACATGCTGGGCAGGCTTGTGGAAAGCACAGCAATGTTATCACATGATTTTGCTTCTGGAGCAGCCACTATCAGGGGACCGTGTGGTGCTGGGTCAGTGGCAGCAGCGGTGAGCCGGCCTTCTTGAGCTTGGTGGCTGAAAGAGGGTCCAGGGGCCTACAAAAATAAGAGTAAAGTATGTTGTAAAAAGCTCTCAAGGGCAGGCTATTGAAAGAAGCTAGAAAAATCACTCTCTTCCTGTAATTTGACCCAGTGGCCAGCCCCCAGCACAGGGGCCAGTGTGTGGGTCCTTGGGACCCTAATTACCAGTGCAAGAGAAGGGGGGCATGGGTGCCAGATGGTCATGTCCTCTCCTCCCCTAGGGTTGGGTCCAAGTCCTGGGGGAGGACAGGTGTAGCTAGGTGATGAAGCCAGCAGCCTGGGAAGGATTTTGGGTCCTGGGTAAGAATGGAAAGAATATGGACAAAGTCAAGAAACTCAGGTATTACAGATATATTCTCACAATCAGAGTTCTCAGCAGTAATCAGAATTAGAGAATCCTATAGGCAGTTGACTTCTGACCTTCCACAGAGAACAAGCCTGTCTTTTGGAGCCTTGGGGGTTCATTCTGTGGTTGAGGTATTTAGTGGCATGGAGTATCACCACCGGCATTTGGGAGCTATCTGGTGGAATTTGTAGCGCCAACCTCACAATCACTGTGACGGGAGAAGGAGGGAGCTGTCTCCCAAACGAGCACCAGCCAGTATTCCTGCAAGTCCGGGGGAAGCCTGGCTGGGTGACACGTGGGCTTTCTCTGCTGCTCTTTGGGCTTCCAGGCGAGAACACGCAGTGGGAGTGAAATGCTCTTTAATCAAAAGAACCTGTTCCTCAGGCCCAGGAGAAACTTTTAATGATCTCAGCACCACTTACTTTTCCTGGCATCTCACTACTTTTCTTGCACACCAGCAGAAACGCAAAGCTACTGCAGGAGGGTGAGCCACACCCACAGGAGAAGGAATCTGCTGGACACAGACCTCGCAGCTGCTGGGCTGTGTGAGCACGCACGCCTGCAGATGAGCTGTTCTCCTGACAGCCAAAACCCCTTCTCATTTCCTCCAGGCTCTGAGCAGCAGAGACCATCCAGGGGGCTGCCCAGCACTAAATCACCTGGAGTTTTATGACACCCAATATCTTCTTGGAGACACACAAGGGCTCAAGCTTATTTGAAACATTGATCTGTAGGGGATTTACGACCTCCAGGAGGGAGCGCTCTCCCTGACCAGCCTCTCTTAAATTGTTTTTGGTACTTATCCCAAGTACTTGAAAACCCCTTGGAGAGTCGTGAAGCATGCTAAGGTCACTCATCCATCTTCTGAATGTTCCAGGCATGTGGAGGGGGCCTAGCATGGCCTACAGTTGGGACGATGTGTCCTTGATAGAAGCACCCTCTCCCCACACCAAACAGAAGAGCCTGTGTGGTCCAGGATTGCCGGAGCATCCCTGGACACTGGGAGCTGCCAGTGACACACATGCAGGAAGCCTGGAGGCTGTGGTGCCAACAGGGCCTGGTTCAACGAGGCTGCCAAGGTGGGAGGCAAGTGGGACATCTCCACAGACAGTGACCACCACTCCAGCCCCATTTGTATTTCGAGCTTCGTCTGGATGGATCTCCTGGGCACAGCCAACTGGCTCTTTTCTCTGGCAACGGTGGTTTGGGTGGGAAGCCCTGGACGTTCCACTCATCCCCACATCACTTGCCATCTCTCCCTTCTCTTTGGTGCTCGGTTGCTCACTTTCAGCAACTGTTCACTAATCATCAGGCTGCAAGAAGATGAACACTTAGAAGTAATGTGGGTCCCATGCCATATAAAGATTAAGGCTATGCTATGGAAAGTTCACAGAAATGGAATCCTCTTGAATGAATGAGGTGGGGAGTGTGAAAGCCAAGTAAGCAGTTTAATGACATTGGAGCTGAGGTCTCCTACAGAAGTAAGAACTCTAAACCTCTACCATATTGTTAGGGGGCACGGTTACCTGAGGACACTGGCCAAACCAAGGCACACAGAACGGGGACTTATGGAATTCTCCACAAGCAATCAAAAAAAAAAAAAAAAAAAAGAAAAAAGAAAAGAAAAAAGAAAGAAAAAGAAAAAGAAAAAAAGAGCCTATTATTTGTGTCCATGTCCAGTGGTTTTTATACAAATTTGCCACTTGGCAGGAATGTATTTTCCAGAATATAACAAAGCTGGAGGAAAATGCAGAACCACGGCTTTCTGAGGGTGAGGCAGATAGAAGGTTCTGCATAGCCACACACGTGCACACATTCTTCTCATTAGGAGAAGACAGTCTCTCCTTTTAGGTGTCTGGCACCATGCCCAAGCATCCTCCCTTGGGTGGATTCCAACACTTTCCCATCATTCTAGATGTCCAAACCCCACGCTGGTTCGATTTGGCGTTGCCACTACATACACATCACCCAGAATCCTACCCCTTGTCTTTCCCCACTAGGCTTTTTCCTGCCTCTTCCCAATTCAGCCTCCGGGACAGGAAGTGTGGGGGTTATGTCTGGTTTGGGTTATACCATTCCCCTCCTTGGCAAAGCACCTGGGGCCAGGAGATGGAAGAGGAGACAACGGTCCAGCCTTGACTTCACGCCCAAGTGTCGATTGCCGCGTTGGTGATTGCAGTCATTGGCTTTCACAAATGCAATAATCTTTATAGTATTACATTTCTAAACAATAGTTTAGATAGTTAGCAATAGTTAACAATAGTTAACAGCGAGTGCAAAAATGAGTGAACGTTGCGCCGCAATAGAAAAAGGCTTTATGTCAATTTCAAGGTGTTTCAAGGTTTTCTCATGATTTAACTAACTTTCAAGGTTCTTTGTTTTAAATGTATTAATGTCATCATTATTATACTTATTCATAGTTCCCAAGAGGAGAGAACTGGCCGATGCTGACAGAGCAGACTGCATTACCTGTATTTTGTCCAGCACGCCGGTGCTGTCCATCCTACTGGCCACGTTCACCGTGTTACCCCAGATATCATACTGTGGCTTCTGGGCTCCAATCACACCAGCTATTACAGGCCCATGGTTAATACCTGCAACACATAAGAACTGGGTGAACAAGATTCAAGTTACAGCAAAAGTTTTACAAGGCTGTTTTTGAATCACGGTTACTAAACAAACATTAGCCCAACTCATGGAATTCTAGAGCAAAGAAAAATAATTGTTTTCCCTTGTTAATCTTGATTTGTGCTCATGTGCCCATCTACCATGATTATTCCATAATAGCATATCATTGGCTATGCTTTTAAAAAAACTTAAACGGGACAGTCTTCTATGCTGCTACGTAATCTTAGACAAGGGACGATTATTGTGTTTTCCAATAGTTTGGTAGTCAATGTTAATTTTGCAAATATACATCTTTCTATTTTATTTTTTTAAAATTTTAAAAAAGATTTTATTTATTTATTCATGAGCGAGGCAAGGACATAGGCAGAGGGAGAAGCAGGCTCCCCACAGGGAGCCCGATGTGGGACTTGATCCCCAGACCTGAGATCATGCCCTGAGCTGAACGCAGATGCTCAACCACTGAGCCACCCAGGTGCCCCATCTTTCTGTTTTAAATAGCTGAGTGGATGGACTGCCCTAGCAGCAGCTGTGCCATGCTGGACTTTTGGGTTCATGCCAACATCTTGCTGAATGCACCACTGCCACCCTACCACTGTTGTGTTTCCTACTTGCTGTGCACTGTTCCACATGCTTCACATGTATAAACTCCTGCGGTTCTCAGAAGAGCCCGATGGGGTGGGTACTGTCACCAACACTTCCAGTTTCAGGCAAGGAAGCAGGGGATGGTGCCATCAGACAGGTGGTAGGTGGCAGTTCGCTCCAAGGCCCCTGCTTGTAAGGATGCTGCCCTCCTCTTTCTTCCACAAGTGTCCCCTGCATAAGGTTTCTTCCCACCTTTAGGGTCATTGCCTTGGTAATATCTCAATGGCAAGTTTACTGAATTCCAGAGGAACATGTTTGTGCTTCATTTCCATTGCTAAACCACCTTCCAAAGGACTCCCTTAACATGCACTGTACTAGTGAGGAAGTCTACCCATGTTGGCATTAAAACAACAGTAAATCTTCTTATGGGCCACACAGATTCAGATTTCAGGAAATTCTACGACACAAGAAGGCACAACTGATAGGACTGTGGCAGATCCTGGGGTAGACAGGCTGGCCCCAGTAGGTGGGTGTGACCCACAGAGGGTCTCCAGGCAAGCGGTGGGAGGTCTCTCAGGCTTTGTCGCTTGGGTTCTTGGCCCACTTGAAGCTACCCTCTTTACAGCTCTGCATCCATATCAGACTGACAACAACCCCACCTCTGGTGTAAGCCCCCTCACCAACTGTGATTCCCCAGGGAGAGCCATCAAAAGGGTGCTGGAGAAACTCAGGAGTCGCCTCTCTTCAGCCCAGCTGGCCTTGACCTCGCTGGCCGGACGGATTTCTTGCTCTCCGGCCTGCCATGTGACTTCCCAGCTAATCAGGCACCCCAGCTCACTAACGGCAATTATAAACTCATGGTTATTACATGTGGACACCTGGGCTCTGGGTGTGCTTTCGCGCTGCCTGAGACCTGGGCATGCCATCTGCCTCCTGGAGCTGAAGCCTGAGAAGTCTGATCAACTTCTCTAAGCAGAGAGGCCTGGGCTCTTCCTCCACCTACCGTGCACCAGGTAGGAGGAGTCCCCTAGTCCCAGCATCTCACTTCAAACGGGCAGACCCTGTTATTCTGGGAGTAGTGCGGAGGAAGGCCACAGAAACAGAAATAGAAATATTGACATTGGCTAATGACGCCCTTTACGTTTCCTGGTGGATCTAGGACCCTGCCTTACTGCAGGAGTCAGCTTGTATAGACTGATAAGGGTGATGTTTCTGAGTGATCCCATTTCCCAGTCCCGAACTGCTTAGTGTGCTACGGTTTGTTACAGACTTAAGGCACAGCTTCCTCTCTGCAATGGAAGGGTAGGGAGGAAACACAATACGAACACGATTTTACAAAATCTTTGAAGGTGTGCAAGAGGTGGGAAAGAAATTCTGCTTTGCTTTTGCCGAGTAGTCAAAAGCTCACACTCTGCTGCAGACACCCCAAATAATCGATTCCAGATGCTGGCTGCTGGCTGGTGCTCTCAAGCCCCTGTGGCATCAACTTTTCTGCTGGCTGCTGAGTCCTGCTTGGTCAGCGCCTGGGGACGGCGGGTGGGGGGGCTACAGGGAGAGCCTGGGCCGATGATTCCTGGCACAGGTCAATCTCTACTTAGTGCAGGAATGTGCTCGAATTTTGACCTCTGTTAACTGACTGATTCTGCAGCTTGACACGCAGAAAAGGACATTAGGGGCGAATTCAGCTCTTATATTTATCTTTTTTTTTTTTTTAAACTATTACTCTTCCACGTTCCTACCATGAACTGCCACTGGATGGCACCGTGCACTCAGGTGCAGCAGGGAAGCCGCCCAAAGCGAGGCCCATGAGTGGGGAAAGGAAGGCAGCCCCAGAGGCTGGTGAAACATTGAGCTTAGGCTTCTTTAGAAATCTGGAAGAACTGGCGTGTGGGGTGAGTGTATAGATAGATACTATTAGTCATTCAATAATCAGTGTAAAGTAAGCACACAATAAATTCCTTTTGAAGAGGATCTATTCAATTACTCACATTAATTTGGAAAACACAGTAATGGTCTAGACCAATATGGTCCAGCCTTTTTTGGATGTAACACAGGTGACCAGCAAATGACTATCCTCATCTTACAATGAACGACAGTGTTGTTCTGGTTTGTTTGTATATGCTTGACAATGGAGCAGGTCATGCTGCTGGGTAATAGATTTTTTTTTTTTTTTTTTTTAGATGAGAGTAGTTTGATAGTTTGAGGTGCTCATTTTCTAAGCTGTCAAAACAATAAAGAGGCCCTAGGGCCAAGGGGACACCTCTGCACTTGATGTGGTCAGCAGGCTGTGGGAAGCCCCCAGCCTGCCTGGCTCTTCTCATCTCTGTAGTAGAAGGTAGTGCCGTGAAGGAGGCCCACGGAGGTGAGGACAAAGAAAAATGTGTCCAGATGCTAACAATTAACAGCAAATGGAAGCAGCAAAGAGGTCACCTTTTGCTTAAGAGATGTAAAAAATTTCTGGGTTTTATTTTTGTAAAGATTTTATTTATTCATGAGAGGCATAGAGAGAGAGAGAGGCAGAGACAGAGGCTGAGGGAGAAGCAGGCCCCATGCAGGGAGCCTGACGTGGGACTCATTCCTGGGTCTCCAGGATCACGCCCTGGGCTGAAGGTGGCACTAAACCTCTGAGCCACCCGGGCTGCCCTATTTCTGGGTTTTAAAATTCAGAAGAGAAAAGGAAGAAAATCACTCTAAATATTGTTTTTTTTTTTTAAGTTGAAATCTGTATGCAATAGAGGTGAAAAGCCTTTCCGATGGAATTTGTTAAAAGAACTACTCTTGTGTGGACTTGTTTTCAGAAGAAGCAAAATGTGTTGCCAAGAGGGACATAATATGGTCAAAGCAGCTCTTACCAGTTGTGAACGGCCATAAGTGCAAACATAGCAAGGCAGCTGTGTGCTAAGCTGAGAGCTGAAAGCACACTTTGTATTTTTATAGACATTTGTAAAAGGCCAACTAAGCATGAAGCACGCTCATGAGTCAACTTGAAGAGAAGAACTTAGTAGAAAATTTTAAATTTTAAAGAAAGTTGGCCTTTTCTCTTGGATTTGAACTTTCAATCAGAAAAGCTATGGCTATCTCAGAACCTGGGACATAGGTTTGGGGTTCTTGGAGGTTGTGACCTCAGGGGTGTGTGATGATTTCAACAAAGATGCCTTTAAGATTTTGTTTGTTTGTTTACATCTTTGGATCTCCAAAGTCTGTATGCATCTCACGACCGCTGGCAGGTGCTCATTTCACCAGCAGGAGTCCCTAAAATAATGGAGTGGTTTACAGTTGGTGGCGTAAGTGAGCTCCTCAGGATGGCTTAAGGCCATGCACATGACTGGCAGAGGGACCCCGGCTGGGTGGATGAGGCAGCGGAGCTGAAATCCAGCTCACGGTCCACTTGCTAAACACAGTGCTCTTAGCCAGGGTCCAACCAAAGGGTATTTTGTTTTCTAATTTGTGCAAAAGTGCCTCAGAGGCTCCTAACTTCCCTGAGCCTGCCCCCTCCCAGCAAATTCAGTCTTTTTGCCCTCAGGACACAAGCTGGTCCCTCACGCCACACCTTCCCCGCACCTACAGGCCACATCTCTCTACACAACATACCCACTCGCAACTTGAAGTCATTGAAGGAGTGCTTGTTGATAGCATCCAGTTTCGCCACCAGGGCAAAGGCAAACTCCACCATGGTGCCAATGTGCATGTACTGCCTCTCGGGCTCCTGGACAGAGAGAGACACACAAGCAAGGTTAGAGCTCCACGAGCAGGGAAACGGTCCCTTGAGTCACAGAACTGGGCTCCAGGCAGAAAGGATGCTCGCGGCTACTGCACTTTAGCCCTACAGCCCTGGCAGACGTTTTGTGAGGAGCCCCCCTCATCACAAGGAGGCCTGGTGCCCCAATTCATTTCTGTGGCCGTGGGGTAATCTGAGACACCAGAAGACATGGGATACCCAGGCAGAAACTGCCAAGAGAAGACCCCACGAGGAGGGCCTGGCTCCTGGTTCTCGGCTTGCCCCTCATCCCCGACTCCCCACTTTGCTGCTGACCTCTGGCTTTCTGTTGGGTTGACCGATGGTAGGGGCCAGGGAAGGTCAGGGGGCGCAGGGGAGAAGGCTGGGGTCCATTCCTCCTCTTCCCCACTCCACACCTGCCATAGCTCACCTCGGTTCTGGAAACACCACATCTTCCATTTGCCCCAATGGGGGGTGTTCTGCATCCCCCTTCCCCCGAATTCATCACCTCCAATACCTCAGAATTTGTATTTGGAGATTCTTCTCTCCATCATTAAAGACGGGATCAAGATTAAATTGGGTGATTAGTATGACTTATCCAGTATGACTAGTGTCCTTATACAAAGAGGAGAGTAAGACACAGACCCATGAAGATGACCACACGAAGACACGAGGAAGACGATGTCTACACAGCAAGGACAGAGGCCTCAGAACCCCGTCAGCACCTCGACCTCTGACTTGGTCTCCAGACCTGGGAGTCAACAGATTTCTGTTGTTTAAGGCCCCAGTCTGTGGCGCTCTGTTACGGCAGCCCTAGCCAGCTGATACAGGAGACCACGAGTCCTGGCTCTCCTGTCCCTGGGCATCCACATCATCCCTCCAGGAACAGTCACCACACATACAGAGCAGAAGGAAGGACAAGTTCAAGGTTTCCAATGAAGGTAAGTGGGGATTTCTATTCCTATTTACTATTAATTTATACTTATATTTCTGTTACTAATTTTTATTTACTATGAATTTATAACACCTACTACATTTGTAATTCCTTCTGAAGATCATCTTTCTAGAATTTCTTTTTTTGGTTATATTTTAAACACAGATTCTTTATTAGTATATGCAGATAATCCATCAGATGTATTTACATGTCCTGTAGGTTCCCTCTGCCCTGTTCATCAATGACTCGGTGCACGCGGATGTGGGGTGACATGCCCATGAGTCTGGGGCTTTGGCTCCCGGTGTCCATCTCAGCCCGAGAATCAGTGCCGTCTTTTATGTCCCTCACTGGTCTGTGAGCTCCCCAAGGGCAGAGAATGTCTTCCATTAATCTGTGTCTCCACAAGATCAAAGTGGCCGGGGAGAAGCGCCTGATACATGGTTGTTGAGAGGCTGCTCCTAGACTGCCTGTCGGGTAGCCAAGAGGAAATGTCTAGGAGGAGCAGAGAGCATCGCCAAGCTTGGCGGAGGGGTCAAAGCCAACCGATGGCTCATTTGGGGGTACATCCGCCTGGAGAGGTGGGCATTCAAGCACCTGCTAAAGTGGGACAGGGCTCCAAGGGAAGATGGTTCCTTGTCCTGGGGGTTGTCCTGGGCCCTGCAGGATGCTGAGAAGTGACCTCGGCCTCTGCCCACACAGGCCAGTGGCAGCTGCCTTCCACGAGTGACAACCCAAAACGTCCCTAGACATTGCCCAATATCCCCGAGACCACCGCACTCAGTAATATAATCATGAGCAGAGAAGAAACAGTAAATTTCCTGTTCAGAAAGTTCTTCCTCTGCTCAGATAAATTCTATCATTCTAGAGAAAGACTAATGAAATGTTACCATTGCCATAAATCCTCAACTTAAAATTGTGCGAGAAAAATCCAAACCATTTAAACAAGTGGAACTATGACAACCATCGGCTAATGTCAGTGCAAATGAAGTCATTTCTTAACAACAGTGCTGTTCTTCCAGCAGAGCTCCCTGGGGTCTCTTGTCTCATGCCCCCGGGAAGGCGTGATTTGGAGGTTCATGCAGTCCTCTGGAAACAGGAGGCGCGAACTGTTGGATCGACAGGCAGGATCCTGTGTCGCTCACATCACAACCGTCCCAGCAAGAACAGATTTGCCACGGGGGCTTTCTACTGAACCTCAGAAGAGCAAACGAGCTTCTCTCCCTGATGAATTATCCCCTGATCTGGTTTCATGCAAGTGGAAAACTCCACTTGCACTCACTGCAAGTGGGGTTTAACTCCAACATCGATAACTCACTTGGGCTTAGTAAATCCTGGAAAAAATTATGTTCAGTCTTTAGAAGAGCTCAGTTCATTGCAAAATGTCCTTCTAACTGAGCTTTTAATAAATATTTGATGACAATATAAAGCAGCTCTTTCTCCCACGATCCAAATGATTTCTGTTAGGTGCCTCCAAATATTTAACGGACTTCCAGTGACACGGTGAGCAGACACATTTGGTGTCCCTGAACACATTCTGGAAGCTGTTTGCTTTGGAAACTCCACCAGCAAGGAACGCCACTTAAAGCAAAAGTATCTTTATCAAGGTCATTTTATAACCCAAGGGACTGGTAAAAACCGAGCTAAATTTTTAGGCTGAAACATATGCTTCTTCTCTTGACCTCTCCTCTTTCCTCCTTGCCCTTCTTCCACCCATCAAATATCCACGGAGCACCTGCTGTGCTGGCAGCTGTCTGGTGTTGAAGGTTTAGGACTACTGCCTAGGCACTGTTCTCCCCCCGGACACCCCTGGGAGATCTGAAGCCCCCCCTCCCCCGCAGTGCTTCCCAAAGGGATGGTCTGCTCTGTCCCAAGTGAGCTGATCATCACAGGCCAAAGATCACGTGGTGGCTCCCAACACCTGAGTGTCAGGCACCTGTTGGAGGGCACGAATGCGACTCACAACTTCCCAGTGTTAACACAACTCCAACGCACGAAAAAATACTTATGGGAAACAGTCTGACCGCTAGGCCATCCATCGACCCATCTAGATTCACTGAACCTGGATTTAGGTGGTTCTCACGGTCTTCAGCCCATCTCATTTTATAGAGAACGCATCTTATTAAAATGCACATTAAAGGATGTTCCAGCAAGCATCCCCTCAACCCCTGCCCTCGTATTTTAAACCAATTTCCAGAAGGAAGTTAGCCACCAAGCACATGGCTCATTGCGGACCCACTGTCGTGGATATGAGGGCCTGTACCCTATGTGGCCTGGTTTTCCCATATATTAATGAATGAGTGATAGGGTCGTCCCCATGAACACGGGGGCACTGTAGTTGCTGGCTGCTGGAAATCTCCAATGAACAGCAATAGCACGCGCATGTATGTATTTAATGCTCACGGCGAGTCCCATGAAGGACTTCCTGTCTTCGTGCCCATCATGCTGATGGGGAAAGGGACACCTCGGAGGGCTAATAACTTGTGTAAGTGGCACAGCCAGGCTTTGCAGCCAGGAGTCTGACCCTGGGTCCCGTCTTAGCAGCACTGCCATCTTCCCCCCAAATGTGCATCTAGAACATGGTTGGAACTTGGCGGTGTGCATTTTATGTATCATCTTCATCTTTGCATCGCATCTTTGACTTTCCTTCCACTTTATTAGTTTTAAAACATTTGCATCGTATTCATTTTTGTGAGCTTCCTCAGCGACAGATTTACGTAAGATATGCACAGACATGTAGACAGGTAAGCAGCTTTCCTTGATCGTCTTGCTGGTAAATGGTGGCAGGTGGGTTCGACGACGATGAGTCTAAGAGATACTCAGTTGATGGGGAGCTATCACCAGGAGTCGTTCATTAATGACTCTGGAACTAGCCGCCACCTGTGTGGAAGGCTGAAATGATACTTGGATATCTTAGAGCACAAACTGTGTATCTAAAACTAATATTGTTTCACCTCCCAAAAGACAGCTCTTATTCTTGACTCTTCTGCTTTGCTAATGGCGCCATTAATTACAAATCCGTGAATCAGAAGCCTGAGGTGCTGGCAGCCTGGCCTTCTGTGCCTCGTCTCCTCTCCCGACCCCTCAGCTCCTAAGTCTGCCTCCCATGAGCACACTTCCTTCACTCACCTCTTCATTTTCCTAGGCCCATGCTTTAGACTCCGACCACTACTTGTCTGAAGGTACGAAGTTCCCCAAATAACTGCTGGTACCTTTGAGTTGGGCAGCATTGGGTTCAGCCCCAGGTCCTATAACCATCAGCTGTGTGGCCTTGGCTGAGTCACATAACTTCTCTAGGCATCAGTATCCTCATCCAAGATGGGACAGTAACCACCTACCTCACAGGGGTGTGGGCAAGGTGAAATGAAGTGGTTACATGAATTCAGCCTGTATCCCTAGGGCTCAGGATTTATTTAGGATTTTATGATGGTTTAGAGAAGCATGTTACTCTGCTTGACACGGAAAGCATCTAGGAGGAAATGCCAGTCAGAAGCTGTCTTAGGACCCAGTTTAGAACATTCTCCCTTTGCACACACTGAGCAACCTACAGGGATGTACAGCTCTGACAATGACCAAAGTGTCTGACGCTCCCTGTGTCTTTGAGATTCTCTGTATATTTAGTGCAGAGCCATAGCTTCATTTCTCTCAGTTTTCAGGTTCCTGTCAGTAGCATGAAAGCAGGAGGAGATTTCTCTCTGCTTACAACACATCATGGGAGCGCTGGAGTTTGTACAAAAGTACAATGCACCAGGGCACTGCTTTTTCATTTCAGCAGAGACCCAAACTATTTTCTCCTTTTCCAGGAAAGGAAACTATGGTTATTAGTTTCAAAATGTGCTTTAGCTACCATGAAACGGCGGCAGGTCTCAGCGTGACTCCTCACTTCCTCCCTAGTCAGTCTGGCAGGGTCCCTCAACCTTGGGCTGAATGTGCCCCTTCAAAATTCATATGGTGAAGCCTGATCCCCACTGTGTTGGATGGATTAGGAGGTGGGGGCTTTAGGGAGTGGTTAGGTCATGTGAGGGGAGCCCTCCTGAATGGTGCCCTTACAAGAAGGGGCCGGGGAGAGCTTGCTTCCACCCATGACCCACGGCAAGAACACCATCGACAAACGGACAAGAGGGTGCTCGTCAGACACCTGATCTGAGGGTGCCCTGGTCTTGGACACACCAGCCTCCAGAGCTGTGGGAAATAAAGGGTTGTTGTTGTCTGTCACCCAGTCTCTGGCAGTTTGTTAGGGCAGCCTGTGCTAAGATGTCTCCAATATTCTCAGATACTCTCCACATCACCTGAAATGTGTGCACTTTCAATGCACCTGTGTGCATTGAAAGTGTCTGCACACATGATTTTCCTGGACTGCAAACTCGGGGCTGTGGGGGGGCGGTGCTGCTACCAAGGGCAAGTCACTGGCAAGTACCTGGCACTTACCACAGTGGGGAGAGGAAACCTCTGCTGGATGTCCTACTAGCTAAGTAAAATCTAGAACAGCCAAGCCAGACACAGAACCATTAACCTGAGTCAGTGAATGCAGATGGGAAATGTTTACTGTCCACTGCTTGGTTGGCAGCTCCATTTTGCTAATACACTGGGTGAGCGAGTATAGGAATCCATCTCATGGGTGGATCACATGGGGCCTGGGATTTGATTTGGGGGAGGGAGGGAGCTGAATAAAGGAGAAACATTTATGCTAGCAGCAGCGGTGTCTCTCCAGGTCAAACTCAGCAAGAACCAGATGGGACAAAAAGTTTAGTAACTACTCTCAACCTACAGCCCTGGGTCTGCTGTTGGATTTGTTTTTTAGTAAAATTTAAAAAATAATTATTATTTTATAATGAGTAAAATAAAATACTAAACTTATTTTTAAATGTTTTTAAAATCAGGTAATTTTTACATAAAACAAATCAATAATTACATTGAGTAATTCAAAAGAGTAAGAAGACACCCGCTTTATAAAAATTTTGAAAAGCACTAGTCCTCATACCATGGTGATGAGTAAAATATTCCTGCCACCACCTGCCTCTGTCCCCCGCCCCCCTGTTTTTTTTTTTTTTTTTTTTCTGGTACAACAAATTATTTCTTCTCAAAGTGTTTCTGGCCATGGATATCAATGTACTTGAGTCTGTGAATAAGAGCCAGAGGAAGGGCTCATTACACCAATAATATAATCAAGGCATGAATCTGAATGAACGTTTTCCTTCTTGTGTTCTGGGTTCAACTTACTAAAGTTCTTAATAATATTTGTTTGAAAAAGATCAGAACCCTGTACACAACTGCCAAGACCAGAGAAACCGTGATCCTTGACTAGGGCACGAAGGATGGACTTCCTCTATGATAGGGCCCCTAGAGCCTCTCAGGGCTTGAGTGCTGAGCTTCCAGTGTGCGGTGAGGCTAGCGAGGCCAGACGGAGTGGTGAGGAGGCGCACTGCGGACAAGCCAGGTCTAAAAAAGAACCAGCTGCTTCTGTGTTCCAGCTGATGATGATTATCATCAGGGATGAAGTTCAGGTAGATAATCTACCAATTTTCAGGAGAAGCTTCTCCCTCTGCCTGTGTCTCTGCCTCTCTCTCTGGGTCTCTCATGAATAAATGAATAAAATATTAAAAAAAAAAAACTATCATTTCCAGCTTCTCTTGAAAATTGGTAGATTATCTACCTGAACTTCATCCCTGATGATAATCATGCAGGGAGCCTGACGTGGGACTCGATCCCAGGACCCCGGGATCATGACCTGAGCTGATGGCAGATGCTCAACCACTAAGCCACCCAGGTGCCCTGGAAATGATAGTTTTTTTTGTGAAATGTCCTTTGTCTAAAACTAATACTCTGTAAGTCAAGAAAAAATACTTTTAACCACAATTTGCTCTCACGGCTTCAAGTGTGAAGGCCAAGGCAAGGAACAAGCAGGAGTTGCAGCTCCGGCCTGGAAGCAGGTGGGGTCCTGGCAGTGGAGGGGAGGGCTGCTGACCAGCGGCTTCCAGCACAGCACATCTGCTTATCCTGCACGTTCATGGAAGTGTGAGTGGGGTTAGAACGCCAGCCCTTTCTCAGTCTAACATTTCACTTTTTGACAAGCGCCTGCTTCTTTGAAAAACAACAGTCAGTTGTTATGCATAATGCAACCAACCATTTAGTCATGTTGTCTGCAAGCTTAAAATTAGAACGCACTGTTTCATTTAAGAAATACAAACGAAGCAAAACAAAGGCAGACATAAAAGCCCCGCTCTGGCTAGGTGTTGACAGGCTGCTATGCGTCTGTGTTCCCGTGGGTAAGTATGCTGCTCCCACTGGGAGAAAATGGGGAGGACCTTATGAATAAGAGCTACATTTGCAAAGGCTTTTTATCCAGATACCTTTGCCTCTTCTTGGGTTTAAGAAAAACACATTAATCCTTGATAAACTCAATATATTTTGCAAATATTGAATGTCTTTTGTTGCCAAACTAAATATTTGGCAGAACAATAAACAGAAAGGTTTCTTGGCTTATAACTGGAAAAATAAGTAGGTAGGATACAGCTAGCTAGGTTACAAAAGGCAGAAGAGACACTCATCTCTTATAAAAATAAAATGTCCACATTGATATGCATCAAGGGCGTTACCATCCCCCACCCCAATCAAACATAAGGTACGTTGCTTGCAGAAGACTTGTACTGCACTTCAAAATATTTCTAGGGTGACCTTAGTAAGATCTAATTAAATGCCCTACACCAAAATGGCTCATATTGAGTAAACTCTCCACCTGGACATGACGACGTATCATATTACATTTATATCCCAAACCCTTATAGCTGTTCTACTGGAGGTAGCAATGGTATCAATATGCAAAACAGTGTACAAGTCACAACTGATTATTAGGGCTATTAGCATTTTTATTACCTGCTCAGGCCACGGAGTATTTTGCATATTAATGCAGTCTTCCCAATAGCCTTAGGAAATGGGCAGGCTCACCACTTTATGTAAGGATCTGGGGTGTAGGAAGCTTAGCTGTTACAGTAAATCATGAGTGGTCTCACTCGAAAGTCACTCCAGCATCAGGTAAATAATCACTTATGAACCGTGGTGCCTGGTAAGGAGTCAGGAAGCAGCTCAAGGGTAGCTAAGAAGGCCAGTCTGATGGCTGCAGCTGAGGAGGGCAGGAGGGATGGGGCATGCTGGACAGCAAAGGTGTGCTAAGGTCAGGCAGGAAGCAGCAGTGACTTAATTGTGCAGATCCTAACTGGGTGCAGATGTGAGCACGTGCGGGAGGGGTTGGTGATGAAGGGGCTGATGGAGCAGCACCAGAGCTCCTGGCCTCGGGGCAGCCCTGCCCTGTCGCTGCTTGTCCTCTCTGTGACCTTGGGCAAGTTACTGCACTGCTGTGCCTCAGTTTCTCCTTTTCCAGCTGTGACATGGGAATCTCTTAGGTTTGTTAAAAGCAGGCTAAGGAGGCATTTTGTCAGTGCTCACAATATCAGGGGAAAAAGAAGAGGGTTTATACCCCAAGTAGCAGGTTTGTACAACAGAAGGAAGGAAGTGAAATGCTGTTCTGGGCAGTAAGGTGGGCATGTGCTCCACTGAACAAACCCAGGTCACTTCAGTGCACACTGCCCCCTGCCGGGGATTTTGGGGAACACATCAGACATGGCACCTCCTATCATCTGGATAGTGGATGAGAAACAAGGCAAGGTTCCTCAGGTCAGGGTGTCTTCCTTGCACATCAGAACCACCCGGGAAAGCTAGTGGCAATGGGGATTTCCAGCCCCATCTTCAGAGACACGGGGATGACTGGGGCCCTGTTTTGGGGAGGAGGGAGGAAAGGAAGAAGATGAGGCTGGCCACGGAGAGCTGGACATGTAGGCTTGGCCCATGGGCAGGATGGCAGACAATGGTACTGGCCGGGGCTGACGATACAGACGGGATGGATCATGGATGGAGTCTTAGGTGAGGCCCCTGACCGAGAGGAAGTGTCAGGGGAAGAACACGAACGTGTTCCGCAGAGAGGCACCGCAGGTAGCAGGCAGCCAAGTGAAGGACCAAAGAAGGAGGAGGGACTTCTGGGTGAAGGTGACCACCAGCTGGACCAGAGGCCGAGGGCAGGACTCCGAGAATGAGCGTTCGGAGCACACAACTGGACCTGGATTCTGGAATCTGGGAGTGCTTCTTGATCTTCAAGAGTGGGGTTTCTGGTGTGGGTGTTGGTGAGGAGGCGGAGGTGCAGAGCGAAGGCGGTGGACGAGGCCTCTCAGGCCACAGGGCGTGCCCGTGGGAAGGGACAGACCCTGAGGAATGGGTCTGGAGGAGACAGAGTCTGACAGGAAGGACACACAGACACACGAGGCCTTCGGGGACAATGGGGGACAGCACAACCCATGCACTGATGCTGAATGGGTCTTCAGGCAGCGGCGCCTCTGAAAATCTCCGCTCTGGGGCTCCACCAAGGAATCTGTAGGTGGCTATGGGTGACCTGAGGTCTGGAGTGGGCGTGATCAGGTCAAGTGCCCTAAATGGCCTAGTAGGGGAGACTGGCTGGAGAGGCCTCAGAAGCAGAGCTGGGATTAGGCAAGGTGAGTAAGGGACTCCCCTTAGGCACAGAATTTCAGGAGGCAGCAAAAAAGCATGACAACCATGATACATGACATGCTAATGCAATATTTTGAAAATATAAATTAAAGCAGAAAAATCCAGAATGAACTAAAATATCAACATTTTAAATATAAGTATGTGGAATCAATCGTTCCTCCACCAAAACTCCTATCTTGAAGCCTTAAAACCCTCCCCCCACCTAGATCTTTTCTCTCTCTCCACCATGCGAGGACACAGTAAGAAGGGGGCCATGGACCAGCGAGAAGAGAGTTCACCAGCACCTGTAGTCTGCAGGAACCCCATCCGGGACTTCCAGCCTCCAGAACCATGAGACAACCAATGAGCCCTCTTTGAGCCCCTCAGCCCACAGTGTTCTGTTGTGGCGGCCCTGGCTGACTGAGACAGCAAGTGCTCAACACCTCACAGCCTGAGGCCAAAGGAGAAATGTCCCTTCCCATATGTAAGATTTTATGTTACTTCTTTAGTGACTAACTTGTCCCATAACTTTAAAGGTGCTCAAAAAGTATAGATGTGCTTTCATTAAAGCCTGGAAAATAAAATTCTCATCATTCTGTTTTTGGTATCATTATGGCACTTAAAAGGGACTTAAAATAATGTTATATACATTTTCCTACTGCTATTTTACAATTTTCCAATAGCTTTTCAAATTCTAGGATGTTCTGTTAATAAAAATCCAATCCAACCATTAAAAATACACAATACCATGTCTACAGGGCTACACGTTCTTCCTTCTACCTCTGGCAACAAGAGGACTCCTCAGGGCACGGCTCACAATCCAAGATAAGGTTCTTCTACGGTTTCTTTTATTTCTCACTTATTTTACTTTTCCTTATTACTAAAGTAATGCCTACCCATTAAAAAGTAATAATTTGGAAGCAAACACCTAAGGAGAAGAGCAAATGGAATACATATTGCCCCATTCACTTGGAAAACTGCTAGCATTAACTTTGAGTCAGATGGTTGACGTTTCAGTCTCTGCCCATGAATATTGAGGAAAAAGAGCAGAGGGAGCTCTGTTTAGCACGCTGTTTCTCTGTCCCTCTCTCACTCCATCCAGTCTGTGGGAGGTGGGTGTGGGAGAGGGAGCAGAGCATATGGGTTCAGCCCTTCTTTTCTTGGGAGGAATCGGCCTGCCTACAGCAAGCTGTGCTCTGGTAAGTTCTGTTCCTCTGAGTTGCACCCACCACCTCTGCCTTGTAGCAAACCTGTACTGGTGCCATCAGGGAGCCCACTGCCCTAAAAGGAAGTGTGTGTGTGGGGGCGGGGGGGAGCTTTTTCATTGAATCACAAGCTACACAAGCATATCTATACACCCATGCACACACACAAAAGCAAAACACAACAGAAAACCCCTTCAAAACTATAGTTAATTGAATGAAGACATTCAGTTTTGCCCAAACCACTTTTCAATCTAATTTCTAGGTGGTCAGCTTGGTTTTTGACCACACTGTTTTTAATCAAAAGGCCAGGAGCCATCTTTTAATGCGTCATCCTAAAATAAACAGCCCTAATCTTCTACTTTCTTGTATATTTATCTAGTATCAAGCAGCTACCAGATTGGTTGTTTTTTCCTACCCCTGTTGACTCGAGAAAGGAGTTCTGTGGATAGACCCTCAGAAGCCTCTGGAATTCTCCTCTTTTTTTCATAAGGTTGTGATCACTGAGGTTTTAGGTTGTACACATGGTATGAGTATATGAGGCAGTGCGTGGCCGTTTTGACTCCAGGGATGATCTATGGGTGGAGCTGAGGCTCAGAGTGCTATTGTGTGGCCGATACATCTGTACCTGGGCATGCTCCTGGCTCGGCACGGCGCTCAGACCGGTCGCTGCCATGTATGTGCTGCCAATGGTCTTGATCTTTTCAACTCCACTGAATTTTGGCTTGGACAGCAGCTGTAAAGCAATGACAACCATTCTATTACTCAACTGCGTGCACTTTCTAAAGACACTCTCAAATTCTTGTTCACAGTAATGGGAATATGACTTATTTCAACCACTGTTTATTCACATTTTGACCTTGGGCTTTGTTGAGAAAGAACACTTTATACATTCCACAAAGAGTGTGTCCTTGGAAGGCAGTGCAGTATAATGATTTATTTCCAATTAACATGAATTACCTTTTAAAATCTGCTAGTGAAGGAACTAGGATAGATTATGATGCAAGTGACAATCGCCTCAAATAAATTTCCCAATTCTGTGTTTGAAAGGCCTAAACAGAAAAGTATGATTCAGTGAGGGAGGTCTTCCTTGCATGGTGAAGGTGATTTATGACCAATTACAGTGCTAAGAACTGGCTTTTGCCTCTGAGCTCTAGATGTAAAAGGAATCATGATCTAGAATGGCTCCCCCCATCAGCTCTGACCTGAATATTTCTTGTCCCAATTACCAGTTACCAGCTTCCTACAGGCCTCTTCCCCATCAAATACATTAGGACTTGAAGTGGGATGAAGAACAGGTAAAAATAAGAGCAGACGCTGTAGGAAAGAGAAGGGGTAGAGAGAGGAGAAGAAAACTCTGGAAGGTCCTATCAGCTCAGGAGGACATTGGTACCAAGTGAAGACTGGGAACATCTTATTCCTGCTTTCTGAGGAGCTTCTTTCAAGATTCCATGCCAGAGTGTCTAAGGTAGATTAGCAAATCCCTGCACCACATATCCATGAGCCAATCCAACCCAAAAGAGCACTGCCACTCACCTGTCAGTACTGGGGAACATTTATTTGAGTGAGGAGCAGCTGTAACACTGCTCCTGTCTGCAGTTCTCACTAGGAATTTGGCAAATGGGTAGGGATCTCTAGTTGCCATTACTTCACCATAAGTTTTGAGTCAACCTCATGATGACAATGGTGGTAACAGAGAAATGCACAAGTCATACAAGACATTTAGAAGGCTGGCCTGTAACCATCATACCACATGAATAATTTCATCTCTGTATTTCAAAGTTCCATGAATCATGATAACCCATGTTCACATATGTCAATTTTGCTATATTTTGCTTCATATTTATAAGAATGATATAGCAGCAACATTCTTAAAACCATAGGTGTGTTTGTTCTCACCAGAAAACAAAACACATTATTCTCTATGTAGGCAGCATTTTGGAAATTGAAAAATGACACCCATTTCAAATTCTGAAACATATACTTTGTCCCTTCTAAAATATATTATTCTTCAGACATACTGCTTTTTAAATAATAAAACAT
This sequence comes from Canis lupus dingo, assembly GCF_003254725.2. NCBI lineage: Eukaryota > Metazoa > Chordata > Mammalia > Carnivora > Canidae > Canis > Canis lupus. The sequence goes on from NC_064276.1 coordinate 6,139,609, forward strand.
ATCATCCCCGCACAGTTCAAGCTGATATCTAACCTTGGAATACGCCAAGGTAGACATGCCAATAATCTACTATGATAAATACATTATCTCTTTTTATATCAAGAGATAAGCACATGTTTTCCTTGGAGATCAAGCTTTTTGAGAAAATTCATGAGCACACTGGAAAGCCATTTTACTGATACTGATTTTGGTACTTGTTTCTAGGGCTCATACTATCTCACAAATAAAATCTATCGTTCCAAAATTAGTCAAGTACTGTAACAGAGCAAAAGGCTTTAATTTTTAGTTGGCTACCACAAATTACACCAAAAGACTAAGACATGCCACCAGATGGGACTCACTTTAAATGCAATGGCCATAAGAACGCTGAAGCGTTGGATGGGGGCTACAAGTACCTACATCATCAAAGTCGGCGATGATCTCATTCAGGAGCCGAAGGCATTCCAAACCCTCCTTGTTCACATCTGATTCTGTGTAGAATTCTTTGAAATCCGGAATGGAGGCAAACATGACGCAGACACAGTCATAGGATTGGTGGTATAAGTCCTGCCCAGGAGGAAAAGAAGAGCTGAGCACCAGGAAACCTTTTCAGTAAATACACACTTAGGGCAAGTGTTTCTTTATGCTAGAGTCAGTGAGGAAATCCCCCAGCACCCCAATCCACCTGCTCCTAGCCAGCCCAAAGCCCATTCTAGACCCTGGCCATTGATGGCGAGTGAAGGCTTCTGAGAAGCAGGATGCAGGCTCTGAGACCTCAGCACAGTGCTTCCATGGCCACTACCAGCTAACAGAAGTGTCCTTCTGGTGAAACATCTCTGTGATCTCTACCTTAGACCATCACAAGGGATCACAGACTTCTGGCTGAGGAAAGAAGCATTCTTTAAGCAATGGAAGGCAAATAAAATGATCTCCCAAACTACTATATTGGCCTAAAATTACTTCTATGGCTACATCCTTTGCATTTATGCCATTTATTCTTTAGTGTCTCCTGAAAGGAGGAGATGAAACCCATCAAGGTACTTCATAATTACACCAGAAAGAACCAGTGCAACTCCCCAGGTAACTTATTCATACAGAATCAAACACCAACACTATCTATTCAAGATAGCCTTTTGTTTTTTAAATAGAAAGACGCTCGCAGTTCTTCATCCACAGACACGAGTAAAATTATGATGTCTTTTAAATGCAACTTTAAGGTGTTTCCATAATGTTTTCAACATACAACCTCCAAGTTTGATGATGGTTTCAGAAAGAAAGGGGCTGGTCATGGGTGTGAGGAGCTGTCCTCCCACTGGTGCTGGCTCGTCAGGGCCTTCAGGTGGCACGACATGGGCAGGATGGCCAGGTGCCATGGTGGGTGCAGTATGGTGTGGGAAACACCCCCCCACCAGGGAATGTGAGGAACATTCTGTTAGACAAGATGGCCGACCTCCAAGTGGAGGAAGAATGCGGGTGCTGGGGCTTCCTGTGTGCCTGGTAGGGTGAGGGAATCCACTCTGCATGGATGTTATAGTGAGCTCCGCTCTCCTGGGCACCCAGATGAATCCCTCGGCAGGGAGAGAGCACTTCAACAGCACTGTAACTCCAAGGATTGTGGCCTCTCAGAAGAACCATTCTCCCCCTGAGGTCTCATAACAAACACATCAGGGCAATGGTGACCCAAGGAAGGTCACATCCACTTCCTGGAAAAGCTAGACTCAGGTCGGCTTCCTGTTTTCAGGGCCAATCACCCTGTAATGCCTTCTGCTACTGCGTCACAATCTTTACAAAATACATGAACAATGGTATCAAGGTTCTTCTTTTCTACTTGGCTCTCAATACAGTTGAGCTGGCTCATTGCACAGACCTGTACTTTGTCTCTCTGAGAAGTTGTTTTTGTGAAGAACTGGGAAGACAACGTGTGGCACATGTGACCACCAAGCATATGTTCTAGTAATGCTGACTAAGCTGGAGAGTCCAGGGGAGAGAACCCCCTAGAAGCCTGTTCTAGTTAAAAATGCCAGTTTTAAAAAAGAAATATAAATTTCCCTGACTTCCCCACTCCTCAGGAAAAGAAGCACATCTGACAAGAGAAGGAAAGGTTTTCTGTACCTACGTCTCCCCACTGTCTGCTGACAGTGGCCAGGGTGACTGTCTGGGGACCAATGATGATGACAAGAGTAAGGCTGGTAATGGTCAGCACTGACTCGGCGCCTGCTGCCTGGCAGGAGGGCACCTCTGAACACTCCACAGGCATTAACTTGACCCTGACTACCAGCCTCTGACTGGTGCTATTACTCTCAATGTACAGAAGAGGAGACTAAGGCAGAGGGCAGTTACCAAGTCTGATGCAGAGTTCACTCTTATGAACACTGCACTTGACACTTCAACTTGCATCTCCAGATGACCGCAGGCCATGCCACCTGGATTCAGGGTTGGTATGGGCTTCCAATCAGGTCATGTCACATTACGTTTCTCTCCCCCCACCCCTGAGGTCTTTAAGGGTGTGAGGGAATGGGAGACAATGAAACGCAAGACTGAACCAACTGATAGTTTAGATGAGGGTCCTTTTTAACTACACTGGTTTGGAATCTAATAGAACAAAGTCTATTTATTGAAAGGAGTCTGACACATTATCTCATTCTGCTGTCCTCAAATAGGAATGCATGGGACTCTCCCCAGTGGGTCTCCTCCTGACCAAATGTCATCTGGGGTTGGCTCCAAGCATGTGCATCTTTTGGAAAAGGTCCACAGGTTATTCTGCTGTGCAGCCTTGGTTAAGAACCATAGGCTAAATGAGGAAATGGAAAGTCAGAGGATCTGGGTGACACACCAAGGTTCCCGGCTGGCCTAGGGGCCATAGGACTGTCATAGGACTGAAATCTGGAGCCCTGGTCAGGCACTCTGTAGGTGGTGAGTGCTGCTGGGGGCTGGGCTGCAAACTGCTCACTCACCCACTCGCTAGAGATCAGCCAACTGGAACCTTTGGAGAAAAAACAAGGATAAGCATGGATCTCTGGTCCCCTAGTCCCTGATTCAGGGCTCAAGGACTATTCTTGAGGAACAGGGAAACTTCACCAATGGCAAGCTTCGTAAATTCTCTGGAGCCAGTGAAAAGTGCAGGGCTTAGAGTCATACCCTAAACTCATGAAAGGTTCCCTCAGGTCTTTGGGTTGGGCTTGGGGTCAGAGAGGACCACAAGCTGATTGATTGGCTGATGACCTGAGCTTGTCTCATATTTCCACAGGATCTGGCAATGGGGGTAGGGCAAGTGGGCAGCCTTTGAGGAGATTCTGGAATTCAAAGTCTAGAATGGGTGACTCTTGTTGGGCACACTGCTGCCAGAAGGGATCATCAAGCTTTGCAGTTAGAAATGAGCTTAGAAATGAACTTTCAACACCCACTCACATGTAACCACTCTGCCAAACAAGCTCAAGTAATTAAAAAATAATCACAACACAACAGGATCTCTGTGCTCACTGTCCCTTTTAGTTTGCTGAGACCAGTGCTTCTCCTCCCCAACCCAACCTTGAACAAAGACTTGGGGCAACTCCATGACTTCCTGTCACTCTTGGATGACTTCACTGTCACTTCAAGTCCTCTTGTCAATAAAGTGTCCAGCCCAACAAGTTGTTGAAACTCGGAACCTGGCTGAATGTGTGGCTCTTCTCCCTCCACAGCACAGGCCTGCTGCAGTGGGGGAGGTCTGCAGGGTGAGGGAGGGGGCATGACTGGCTTCTATACTTGCTCTACTCATACTTCTACTTTGACCCTCCCCAACTTGCTCAGTCAGGCTTTCCAAACACCCAGGGGTGCAGGACAGGGAGAGAAAGGAGTGTCTGATAAAGCAGGAAAGTGCTCCGCTGACTGCATCATGCTCTCCTGGCACTCACACCTGGTGGATGTTGCCATAGGTTATTTGAAGACTCCCTGCTGCTGCCTCCATCCGTGAACATCCCACCTGAGGTTCCCCTGCTGTGGACAGTACACTCTGCCCTGCTCATGACCACTCTCTGCCCCAGGCTCTCTGGCTATTCTCTGCTGGGGCCTGTTCACCCCGCCAGGTGGTTCTGTAAAGCAGAATCTCAGAGAACCCTATGCCAACTGTCTTTCTCTTGCTCTGTCCCTGAGCAATGTTTAGCATCCTTTGCCCTCACATGGCCCAACAGTCCCATTACATCCCCACCTGCAGCCCTAACTCTCTCAGCCCAGACATTTCATTTTTTTAAACTTTCATTTTATTTTATTTTTTTTTAAGATTTTATTTATTTATTCATAGAATCAGAGAGAGAGGCAGAGACACAGGCAGAGGGAGAAGCAGGCATCATACAGAGAGCCCGATGTGGGACTCGATCCAGGGTCTCCAGGATCACGCCCTGGGCTGTAGGCGGCGCTAAACCGCTGCGCTACCGGGGCTGCCCTAAACTTTTTTGTTTTTAATTTATTTATTTACTCATGAGAAACAGAGAGACAGAGGCAGAGACACAGGCAGAGGGAGAAGCAGGCTCCATGCAGGGAGCCTGATGTGGGACTCAATCCCGGGTCTCCAGGATCATGCCCTGGGCTGAAGGCGGTGCTAAACCCCTGAGTCCCCCGGGCTGCCCCAGCCCAGACATTTCAATCCGCCCCTACCCTCTGCAGTTTCCACTGGTCAGGGACCTGCCTATCACCTGTGTGTCCCCCAGAGGTAGGGGTTTTCCCAGGACACCACTCAGTGCCCCAAGCGTAGACATGCTAGGTTCTGGCCCGTGGAGAAGGCCAGAGGTGAAGGGAAGATCCCCAGGGGGCTGACTTCTCACTATGCTCTGTCCAGCACCCCTCTTCTGGCCTCCAGTCTCCTCCCATTCCTATGCTTCCTAGAAGGGGAGTGCCTAGGATCATGCAACCAGTTTTCAAGCAGGACATTTGTAAATGAGCAAACGGTTTTGCATCCCTTCTGGACCATGGGAGCTCCTGTCTGTGTGTCACAGGCTGAAATTCACTTTAGCATCTGGTGTGCATACACGCAGGCACACACACACACACCCCTCCCTCCTGGGGGACTGCTAGGCTTCAGGACACATGTTAAGGACCCTCAGATGACCAACACAAGCGTGCTCTAAGGAGCTCAGAGTCTAGTTGGAGAGACAGCAAGTAAACAGAACGTGAGAACAGAGTGTGATTGGTGCTGCTCAGGCCCAGGTGTGGACATGTCTGCCTGGTATCCTAGAAAAAGTTTGGAACTGCCACGAGCACTTAGTTTCCAAACTCCCACATCAGTGCTCTCTCCTACTGATTCATTCTATAGCAGGAGGGCCTCCCATCCCCACAGCGCCCCCCCAGTTGACCTATGTGCTAACCATTTAGCACCTGTGTCCCCAACTGTCATCTAATGCCTAATTTATTCAGGGGAGTATTAGAAAGCAGCTCTGGAAAGCCGGGTGGTATTCTAGCCTGAGTCTACAAGGAACCTGGCTCAGGGGTCTGTCTGGAGGCGGCGGGGGCGGGGGCTCGCACCTGGTGAGTCCCTGCATACCTACAGTGACATCTGTGTCCTGTTTTGATCAAGTCTCAGCTCTCCCGCACCAAGGCTACCTGGCTCAGAATCACACGCCATCCTGACCACCTGGCGACTCGGCAAAGGGTCAAAACGTCGGCTTTTCAAGTGATGAAAGCTAGCTGTGATGTGTGCTCAAGAGGCCTCTTGAAACGCTCCTGCTACCACACGGCAGTTTCCAGGGCTCCGGTCCAGGCACACAGGGCCCGCTCCCTAAGCCTGAATGGCCGGATGCCCAGATCTGGTCAACACCCTAGGGCAGCTGGCGATGGAGAAGCTTGCAGAAGTGCGCAGCGACACTCAGGCCCCGAGGGAAGGAAGAGGTGCCTGCAGACCCAAGCAGGGGCTCTGCCCACATGCCGGGAACACAGGCAGAGCAAACAGGTTTTCATCAAAACCAAAGCTTTCAGGGACTGTTACTGTGATTAAATCATTTTCGACTTCTGAAGGGAAGTTCAATTCCTCCAAACATCCTCCTGGTGGGCTGGAAGGCTCTTTGTTAACGTGAGTCCTGGTCATGTTTCCAAGGACTGTTCCAGAAAATCATGCCTCGGTAATGCTTGTGGTGGATCTGAAAGGCATGCTCCTGTCCCCGCCAAATTCCAAAAGTAACCCTGGGTCTCTGCATTCCGAAGGCATGGGTGCTCGGCCCACCTCCCAGAAATGAGCTGGGAAGGAGGTGCTGCTGGATAGGAGGGCAAAGTGATTACATTGGGTTTGTTCTCCATCCCATTGGGGCCATGCAAAGGTGGGGGGGGCGGGAAAAAGGCTTCCTTGAAGCTATTAATAAATTCCAGTGGGCAGTGATTCTTCAGTTTTGCATAAATCTGAGATATTTGCTTAAACGATAACTAAAATTGAGTATTGTCTGCATGCCAGGCACTGCTCCCAGAGCTTTGCAGGAATCACTGCTTTTAAAATCAGTTGTAGCCTCTGAGAGGATGGAGGCCTGGGCCCACAGCTCAGAAGTGCCAAGGCTGGGACCGGACCTGTGCTCTGAGCCACCAAGCAGGGCCCAGCAGGTATGGGAGGCTGGCCTGGGGCCCAGAAAAGCCATGCGTGGCAGGTGGGGCAAGCATCTCTCCCCTCCTAGCAGCCTTGCTCTTGGGTGCAGGGCTCTCTTGTCCCCAGTGCCGGCCACACTCTGTCATGCCTGGTCGGGGATCCAGCAGGAAAGATCCCTCTCCAGGGACCGCACGTCTCACAAGAGCTGGAACTGCTCCTCAGGAGGCCTTAGGGAGAGAGCGAGCTCACGCAGGGGGCATCCACTTGGCTCTGACACTCGAGATCCCGGACAGTATCTGTGCTGTCACACAGCACACGTGCCCTCACTGCTGAGCTGCAGAAGCCACACGGCAGTGGCCCAGCTGGCCTGGGATGCTGAGGCCGGGATCATCCCTCGCCCAGCTGGGGAAGGGCTGCTTCTGTCTGGGGACGGTCAGGCAAGGACAGGTCTGACTGGGACAGGAAAGGTGGGCAGCCAAGGTCAGGATGTCAGAAGGACCAGGCAGGGCTTTGCTATGGCTTGTGTACTCAAACAGGTCTCCTTCTAGTAACCTTGGTAGGAGTTTTGGGGAGGGAAACCCCCCCCCAAAACATAATAGTTCCTTTACTGAGACTCACGATGGGGGTGCTCAGAACTGTTAGACGGTGGGTTAGGGATTCTCTTTCTTGTTCAGCCCTGCGCGCGAGCTCTGTTTGGCATGCAGGATTGTCCCCAGGAGGATCATAACCAGCAGACTCTCCTACACCCACCGTTTGATCTTCGGAAACTGCAGAGCAAAACCTGCCCTGCTCAGCATGCTGCCTTTGAGCAGACAGGGCCGGCTGCTCTGATGGCATGGTGTCCTATGTGGGGAAGGGGGGGGTTCCCTGAAAGTTTTTAATCCTCAAGACTTACAGTGGCTGCTTGTGTAGTTCCCCCATATTTAACCTAACTGACAAACCTTGGCAGTAAAGCACGGAAAGTTACAGCCAAGGGCAGATGTGCGTTGGCTGCCTAAATGAGAGCACCTTGCAGCCCACAGCTGCGCAGAATGAAGCGACGGTGTCATGGGCTGTCTCACTGGTCCCATGCCCCCAGTTTAAGATTCAGTGTGCATCGCTCCACCCTCCTGAGCAAAATCAGCAGCTAGAGAAAAATCAGCTAATGATGTGTGGGGATCACGGGACCCTGAGTGAAAACCAAAGACTCCCCAACGTGGGTCTGTGGCTCTTGAGCCTGGAGAGGTCTGTGGCAGGGAGTTTGAAAGGCTCCGAAATGGAGCACATGCTAATTTTCCTACAGGGCTGCCGGAGGCCTGGGTCCGGGCTCTGTCTCCTGCAGGAAGAAACGAGCTGTCCTTTAGAGCTGGGGATTACTCCAAGGGCACACAGGGATGAAGCCGCCTTGGATGAGGCCCCCCAAGGAATTCACTTTCTTTGTCTGACAAAGGAGGAAATAAAGCACAGAGCACACTTATCGAAATGATTCCTACTTTGTTCCTAAAGAGTTCTCCAAATGCCCACGCAGAGAGGGAGCACCAGAGTCAGGACCTAAGCCCACTGGGCCACCCTGCCCCCACTACAGTCCTTTCCCAGGGACCCACCTGGGTGGTGAAGCCTACAGGAGACCCTGCATGTGTTCAATTCTTAAAATGGCAGCACCAATGAGACTTGAAGAGAAAGGCCCCCCTCTCTCGGGAGCACATGGGAGTTGTAATGACCTGGCATGCAGTAGGGCCACTCAGGAAATAGATGAGTGGACGTCAGCTGCCAGCACTGCCGCTTTAGCGCTGCCTTCCCTGCCAGCTACGTCCCACCCGAGTGCACATGGGACTCTGTGTCTTGCCCTGACAAATGCCCTCCTCATCTGGAGGGACGCTCAGGGTGATGCGATGTGCCGTGTCCCACATCCCACCCAATGCAACTGCAAAGTCAGGCACAATTCTCCTTTTATGAGTGGGGGGTGTGGGCTCAGCCTGCAGATGCAGCGGGTCAAGCTCATGTGACAGAGTCCAGGTGTGGTCTAGGTTCAAGTCCACGCTACCTACCTCCGGGTATCTTCCCAGGCCCACCCTGCCGTTTCTCATACTCTCCAAAGAGGCAACTATGTTCAGACATTTGCTTAGAATAAATCCGCCCGAGAAGGAGAAACAGAGAATCCACTGATTTCCCAGGTCCGGCCCAGGGGGATGTCAGGAGACATGAGGAGGGGTCTCCGAGGTGTAGGGCTGATCCCTGGGGGCCCTTTGCAGGGCTTGAACCAGGCATGCTTCTGGCCAGAAGCAGCCTCTTGCAGCCAGAATATTCTCACTCTTTTCCTCCCCGGCCTCCGTCCCCCAGCCAGTTTCTAGTACTTTCTTTTCAGTTTCAGAAGCCACTTCCCCACAGTGGTGGCCCTCTGGGCTTCCACATTTATGCTGCTAGAGTGCCTGGAGACAGGAGGATGCCACCCCCTCCAGGCAGCAAGGCCACCTCGGTCTCTTTCACCTCTCTTCCAGGCCCAGCACCAGCCTGGCCAGAGGCCAGGGGGAACCTTAGGTACATGCTGACCTTATGAGCTGAACTGATAGCTGGGCATACCGACATAAAGATGCTTTATGTTGCTACTGCAAGCAGATGGCTCCTTCTTAATAGATGCAGTGATTTCATTATCTGTGACCAGCAGGTAGATAGGCTGCCAAATACCCTACCTCCTGCAGAGAGCAGCAGGAGAAGATACAGAGGAGCGAGCGGTCCACAGTCAGTCAGACCTGCTCTGAGACCCTGACCGGCTCACCACGTGCAGCATGCTTCCAGAAGGAAGCCAGCGATAAAGTCCAGCTTCTCACTCACTGCCTGGCGCTTTCTACCTAATGTCAAATTGAAATATGCTACAGGAAGATACTGCTCCAAGCCTCCTCACTTGAGATGGCTTCGTACTCTAGCCTCAGGGGGGTTGGGCTTATCAAGTAGCAAGTTCATGCATCTGTAAGTTCCCAGGATCCCAGCTGAAGACCTCCCCCAAACGGGGAATGCAGCTCATCTCTGAAAACCCACGGTGCCAACCACAGGCCTGTGCACACAGTGGGTGCTCAGACATGAGTTACCCACTGTAAATCCATCTGCCAACTCTTGTAAGTCAGGAACGTGAAAGAAACGTCATGACATCTGATTTCATAAGCCATTTCGACTTTAAAACGACACCCTCATCCTTCTAGTTCTAGTTAAGTATCTGTTCCCTCAGAGACTCCAAGAAATCCCCATTTCTATCCATTCAAGCGAGCAGACCCAAGTCTTTGACCCGTTCTTGTGTGGATAACTTCTAAATTCTGTCTATGCCCTTTCTTTGAAATTCTAAGGCCTTTAAAGGCTCTCAGGGAAGCTGGGAGCAATGATGCTCACTGCTGTGATTATGCCTCTTGATTTGGCCTCTATTGCATGCTGGTCAGGGACATGGCCCTCACACCATGGAGAGGCCCCTTTTGTGACTTATTGGGAACCCCAGGGCCACACGTTGCACATTGAAAACTTCATGGGATGGGTGGAAGAAAAGCCAGGAACTGTGAACAAACGCCATGCTAACAGGTGCAGGGTTGATGCTAACCCACTGTCCTCAGCTGATGCCTCTGTGATCAATCAGTATCTTCTCAAAAATGGACCAACACAGGCTGATAGTGGACATGCGGAGCACTCCGTGTTTGCAGGGCCACAGGCCTCCAGGTCATGGCCAGACCTCCCGGCCCTCCCCAGCCCACCGCCCCGTGGCGCCCCACCTCGTTCTTCAGGCTCCGGGCCAGGAAATGCTCGGCCACATGTGCGGGCAGCACGTTCTCCAGCAGCACACGGTTCAGGTTCTCCATGGTCTCTATCTCCTCCCGTTCTTTTTTGAATTTGTTCTTCCATAAGAAGTCTAACCTACAGTAATATTCATTCTGTTACAAGAGGACACAGAGGTAAAGAAACAATAGGCATCTTGTCCTGCCAGAGAGTGGAGGTTTTAAAGAGAAAACAAAAAGAATGAAACAACACTGAAAAAAAAGAACCCCCATACAGAACGGTCACCCTCCCTACAAAGCCCGCTGCTCCCCCCAAATGTCTCCCATCCAAACCCTCACCTGCATTTGCAAAAAAAGCAAGTTGGGGAAAGAACCAGCCTCAGGAACAGGACAGAGGAGGGGATTGTGATGGAAATGACATGGAAGCTTCTTGCAAAGTAGGTTAATAAAAGATGGCTTTTGAGAAGAGGCATAACAGAATATAAACAATGAATAAATGAAAAATGGGAAATAGATTAGTGGAGAGAGTGCCCTGTTGGATAATTTGCATTTAAAAATAATGGTGCTCCTTTGTGACAGTTTGCCTTACGACTGGAAAATCAGTTTTCCCCTGCCACCAAATTCTGTGATTCAGCATTCACTGAAAATTGTGTGTGTGTGTGTGTGTGTGTTTCATTTGGGATTGCACTGTACTGAGAGTATGATATTGTATTTACACTAAAGTTCATTCTGGTATCATTTAATTAAGATGGTGCCTGCTAGTAAAAACATACGTGTTCATGCTTTATAATGTAAACTTAATGTTTTTAAAAACTGTTATTAATGTTGTAGAGATAGGGGGGCCTATTTCCTGGCAGAGGGTCTCTTTGATTATGGCATCATGCTCGATCTGCTACGATATAAATAATTAAATATGGTGAAACAGCCCTCAAAGAATCTTCCTGTAACACAAGGCCTAATGGAGAGCATTTCAGCACAGATAGTGACTTCCTGAGGCAGAGGGCGGGAGGGGGGTGGAGGGTGGGGGGGACAGCAAAGAAGAAATAAATTCTGAAGGTTTGTTTTATTGGTTTGATTAATCATATCAATGCACCTACAAACACACACACACACACTTTGCCTCTCATGCACAGATGGCAATTAAAAAAATTTCACATTTTGAAACCCGAAAGAACAATGATCATTCATCATTTAGGTTTGATTCAAACCAATGCACGATATGCTAAAAAATTATTCCTCCTCCTCTGGTGTGGAATGTATTTTTACTTCATATTGAGACTTAAAAAAAAAAAGATTGCAAAAGAGGTGTCTTTAATGTTTGTTTATATTAAATTTTTACATTAATGCCAAATCTTCCACATTCTGCACTTACAGAAATCAGGCTCTGCACTGACTGGGGAAAGCCTCTCTTGGAGAATAAATTATTTGTTTGGGTTTTGGGGGGATAAACCAGTGGTGAGGCTGGTTCTAAACCAGGACAGCTTGGCAGTCTGTGATGGTGGCTTCGAGAAGACACAGATGCACACTCGAGATTAGACAAAGGAAATTGGAGAAACCCAGCAGAGGGCAGGGCAGCAGAGGGCCACGTGGGGTTTCCAAGAGCCATACTAAGGGGTGACTGCTACTGCATCACCCTAAATCCAGCACGATCTCATCCTGAGATTCTTACTTTTTTTTTTTTTTTTTGATTCTTATGTTTAATGACACCTACAGAGTCCATTTCCAGAGAAGGTCACAGTCATGGACACTGAAGATGAGGACTTAGAACTGTTTTCTGGGGGATACTGTTGAATCCATTCAACTGGTTTGGGGGAGAAACCTGTCTTCCTTTGGGGGCTTTTCCATGAGTTTCTAATGAGTTTGTCCTTCAAGGAGAGGATCCTACAGTGTCAACCTTCAGCCCAGGTCATGATCCTGCGGTCCTGGGATCGAGCCCCAAATCCGGCTCCCTGCTCCTCAGGGAGTCTGGTTCTCCCCCTCCCTCTGCCTGCCTTGCCCCCTGCTGGTGCTCTCTCTCTTTCAAGTAAATACATAAAATCTTTAAAAAATTAAAATAAAAAAATAGAACAGCAGTCCTGCCTTGTGAACCTTAATTCCCACATCTCCCTCCAACTCTCAGAGTCTATCTGGGGGCTACTTGACAGTTCTCAGGGCCCAGATTCCACTCAGAGATGTGGAATTTTCTCTTCCTTTGCTCTGGCAATGACAAGAGAGAACAGAAAGAGCCTGGAGGAGGCACCAGGCCCTCTCTGGGAGCATCACTGCTGTCTTCACACCGGACACAGCCTCGAGGGCAGTTCTTGCCTTGTCTAGTTCTGAAAACAAGCTGAGGGACTGGGGGGATTTACATCTCTCCTTTGTGGACAGAAGAGGCGGTCCTGGGCAGGGGTGCAGGCAGTGTGTGACTGCATGCATTCTTGGGTTCTGCAGCCTTGCACACAGTGACCTCGGCCTAACCGAGGCCACCAGACAGCCACCTGCCCGGATCCCTATCTTGAAGGAGCTCACCTAGAATGCAGACCCTCAATGACAGCATGTGGCCATTTAAACTCAGGAGAAACACAGAGAATCTTTCTTTTTCAAAAAAGGCCCTTGAATTCAGGCTGGCATTTCTATCACAGACATCTTGTCCGGGAGATGTGTTATAATTTCATTAAGGGGTCTCAGATACCCAGAGCAATACTTAGCACAGCTAATTTGCTCAGAAAGCAAATACATCACCACCGTTTCAAAAAAGATAGTCATGGGGCAGAGGAGTCATTAGGACAAGTGACAACAAAAGTAAGTTGCAAAATGTCCGTACTGTTGGACGGAAATAAGTGACCCTGAGGCCATGCGTATTTATGAAACTTAAAAGCCTTATTTAAGGGGTGCCTGGGTGGCTCAGTGGTTGATCATCTGCCTTCGGTTCAGGTTGTGATCCCAGGGTCCTGGGATCGAGTCTCACATAGGGCTCCCTGCAGGGAGCCTGCTTCTCCCTCTGCCTGTGTCTCTGCCTCTCTATCTCTCATGAATAAATAAATAACATCTTTAAAAAACCCTTATTTAAAATACTGGACATTTATTTGTGATGTACTTGTGTTTTCAGGAGAGTATGCAAAAGTACTACCTCACACGTTTGGATGTTCTTGTGAGCCCAGAAGACGTGGGGCCTTTGTAAAGCCCGGGCTGAATGATCCTGGCTCACCCCAGCATATCCCGGGTGCCATCTGCTGAAGAATGGTCCTTCACACCATCTCCCCCGCAGAGAGCAGTGACTCTGCAGGTCCCTAGGTGTGTATACTGCCTACTGCTAACATTAGTGACAAAAAAAAGAAAGGGGTCCCTGTAGGACGGGGATCAGAACTACTGTGTTAAATTATGCCCAACCATAATAATGAACACATTTGATTGTTTATCTGATGTCAGTCAGGGAGTCACAGGTCGGGGCAGCCCCTGGATGCAGCAGCATGTACCTAGTGGTCCTTCAGGCTTATCGTTTCAGGGATCAGTAAAAGTTGGGAGACCTTACTTTTTGATTCCAGGTCTTTTAATTTATTATATTATTATTTCTTATTGCTGTGAAGCACTCACAGTGGGAGTGATCACTCCAGTGGGAGAAAGTGCAGGACCTGGTATGAAATGGGGCAGCAGCTGACCCTGCAGAGGGGGCGGCCACATTCCCTTGTTTCTGGAAACAATCATGTAAGTGATATTCTGTGTGGGAGCCCATTTCTTTCCCATCTTTCACCTCTAATAGGGCTTCCTGAGAGTGGACATGACTTTTCTCTGTGAGCTAGAGCAGAAAGCAGGTCAGTAGTGGAGAAAGCCAGGTCTCAGGGGAAACAAATGAAACCAGGAAAAAAAGAACAGGGCATGGTTTAATGGATTAAGACAAATGCATGGAGAATGTAGAGCCAAGCACGTGCCAGGGACGGGGAGGAGACAGGGGTGTTCTAGAACTCTGCAGCAGGACAACAGCTGAGCTCCAGGGAGACTGCTGAGGCTTGCACAGTAGCTCCCCGGGAGGCGGACAGTGTTTCCAGGCTGCTGGACTGGCAGCCACAGATCTGGCCTCTGCTCTCACTGTGCAATTATTAACCACTCCCTGCTGCTTAACCATTCGGGGACATACATATAATCTAATGGGCTTTGTAACTTAGTTGGTTATTTCTATATAAATTGCTTCTTCGTGTCACATCATCCATCATCCAGGAATTCCAAGCAAACTTTGGTGAAGGCAGAGTGTGTGGTGGGGAATAAGTGTTTGTTCTCTGGGTAAATCGTCCTTGTGTGGAGCTAGAGGAAAAATACTGTCCTTGAAAATCCTGCACCCACGGCCTCTCCTTGGAGACAAGAAGTAGGGAGGAGTCCACGGAGGAACACATCCATTCAAATCACAAAAGACAATTTTCTTGCACAGAGGACTGTCTTTCTAGGAATGACTGCACGTGATGGCAAAGGTATTCATACCCTCTTCCAAGAAAAAGAAACGGGCCATGTATTCTGAAATGCATATAAACCCCCAGCGAAGGGGATATTTTTCCAAATGGTGTCAGCTACTGAGAGAACACTTTTGTTGGCTTACAAAACCCATGACATTATTTTGAGTTTTAACAGGAAATGGAATCGCATCTCTACCATCCACAAAGTTTGCCTTTTGTGGAAAAAATGAGACCTTTCCCCTTTTGTCCGTATCTACGCACACGTTTCTCTTATGCGATAAAAGCATTCTGATGTGTTTGCACAAAAGCAGCTACAATGCACATCAGCAAAGTAGTATCGTTATTATCACTGGACTCTTTTTTTTAAAAAATTGAAATAGAGTTGATGTACAAGTATTATTAACATGGCACTTGAGAGGAAGTTATGTGAAAAAGGGGTTGTCTTACCTGTCTACCCAGAACAAGCAGTGTGATGAAGAATATAAAGAGAGACACTGAGCCCATGGTCTTCAGGTCTTTCCAAATGCCTGGTCTATTAGAGAACAGACAGACAGACAGACAAAAACAATACAAAACAACATACATACAGGACTTAGAATTCATATATCAACCAATTTGAGAAACTTCCAGTGCACGTCACTCTGGCCAAACAACCTTTCAAATACATCTTCAAGCCCAGATTGCATCCAAACAAAATAATACCTAGTGGGAGGACTCAGTAATACAAGATTCTTCCAAATTGACATGATTTCTTATTTTATCTCAAGCTCTAACAAACAAAAAAGGAAATAACAGAGGAATGTGAATAGTATTTTCTTTATATTTCTGCGATCCATATGGATAATTTGACATCCCTTCAACTTTTAAAAGGTTCACCCTCAGAAAGGGACAGGAGTCTAGAAATTAACAATCATGTGAGGTATAAAAATGAAGCAGGGAACTTAATTTCTATCAGTTACTTTGACCTACCCATTATATAGTTTCTCATTACTTCCTTGGCAGACAAGTGTTCTTATGCCCTCTTTCATATGATTTTGTAACACAAAGGCAAGACGCAGATGGGAAGTCTTGGTCCACTGCCCCATTCCCCCTCGGGTTCAGCTAGACCTCAGTCACTGATCCCTGCCCGTGTCCTCACCACAACATTCTAGGCAATGGTCACCCCCATACACGGAGTCGGCATGCATGGTCGGCATGGAATGCCCAGCCATTCCTTTAAATGTCACTCTGGGTGTTCCTGTGAGAGTGTTTTCTGGAGGAGATTAACACTAGAATCAGTAAACTGAGTAAAGTAGATTGCCATCCACAATGTGGGTCAGCCTCATCCCATCAGTTGTAGGCTTTGGTAGAAGAAAAGGCCGACTTCCCCCTGAGTCAGAGAGAATTCTCTCCTGCCCAACTGCCTCTAGCTCAAACACTGGCTCTTTCTGGCTCTACAGCAGCTTCTGGCCTTCAGTCTCCAACTGGGACACTCACTGTTCAGATTTTGGGTTTGCCAACCTCCATAATCCTATGAGCCAATTCCTATGAGCCTTATCCTATGATAAACCTCCTTACTGATATATATTTATATAGGACATTTATATCCCTTTGGTTCTATTTCTCTAGAGAATGCTGATTAATACAGCATGGAAAGAGACATCTGCCATCCCTGGGGAGTCCTGTGTAGCTGACAAATGGTGATGCCCCACATATACGTGTAAATAAGACTTGAAAAAGAAAAGTTGATTATGTATGGACACATGTCACATAAGCAGCATAGATCGTATTAAATTAAATTAATACCAGGTAATTACTTTCTGCTTGTGAGATGAAGTTGCTGAGAGCTTTTCCCGTTTCTCTACAGAGGGTTCAAAGGCTGATGACGTGAGAGGAATCCATGTGGTAGTGAAAGAGGTCAGGTGGGCTTTGGTGTAAGAAAATCTGTGGAGGAACTGAGGGTCTGCTGCTCTATGGATCTGTGGGACCTGGGTTAACCCCTCCAAACCTCACTCTTGTGATCAGCCAATGGGGTTCACAGTACCCATTTTTACAGGCTGTTCTGGTCACTATGTCAAGTAGTAATACTGACACGTGGGAGACACATGGCCCTCATGAGTTTCTAGAGACTGAGGGCACCTGGGTGGCTCAGTCAGTGAAGCGTCTGCCTTCGGCTCAGGTCACGATTCCAGAGTCCTGGGATCAAGCCCCACGTTGGGCTCCCTGCTCAGCGGGAAGTCTGCTTCTCCCTCTCCCTCTGCCCCACCACCCACTTGTGCATTCTGTGTATCAAATAAATAAATAAAAACAAAACCTACAGAGTGAGAAGGGAGGGATGGAGCCAGAGAGGTAGAGAAAAAAGTATGAAAATATAGGATGGTGAATGATCGTTAACAGAGTGGAAGACCCAAGTATATAGGGAACAGAGGCAGAATGGCCAGTCTCGGTGGTTGAAGGGCTGAGGACCTCAGAGAACTCTCCTAGAAAGGCTAAGTTTGCATCAGGGGCTCTTTCCTCCCTAGTAAACCAGCTGGGCTGCAAGCATTTGAGCTCCCCAGCCACAAGGAGGTCACTGGTTCCTGAGATCGAAGTAGGCTGAGAGGTGCCACTGTCCTGTTTACTCAGAATTGATTTTAAGAAATGAAGTAGTTGGGCAGCCCCAGTGGCTCAGTGGTTTAGTGCTGCCTTCAGCCTAGGACATGATCCTGGGGTCCCGGGATCGAGTCCCATGTCCAGCTCCCTGCACGGAGCCTGCTTCTCCCCCTGCCTGTGTCTCTGCCTCCCTCCCTCTTTCTCTCTCTCTCTCCGCCCCCTCTGTCTCCCATGAATAAATAAATAAAATCTTTTTTTAAAAAAAAAGAAATGAAGTTGTTCCTTTTTGAGCTATGTCTAATAGCACAGCTGAAGGGATAGGGGGAAGCTGATGTTTATAAACCACCATGGCTCCAGTGAATTCTAAACTCATCGTCATCTATATTGACTATACTGATGCCAGCATTGCCCAGTCAGTGAAAGTGGTACAACACAGCCAACGTTCTCAGATGTGCAGGTGGAGTGTGACATTTCCATGTTACTTCATGCACCTTCTATTACTTTGTGATTCCAGGGATCTGAGAAAGCAGGTATGACATCCCTCTTCTACTCCGACCTATGTCACCCCCAAACTAATAGTAAAATGTTAACTCCCAGGTCAGGATCTTGTAGCAGCTTCATCAGTATAACCGATCAGAACTCAGGTCCTCCTTGCATTCCCAGGTAAGGGACTAGATGTCCCAAACAGGCAGAGCCAGCTCAGGCCCCCATCACTGATGGAGAGGGGGATGGAGGACCCTCTTTATGCCACTCAGGGCCTGGCCAAGTTTTCAGTTAATCACACAGAAAATACAGGCAAGCAATCCTTTTCCAGGACTCCTCAACTAATGCGTCTGAACATTGGTTTAGGGGGCAGAAAGCTATGCTCCACCTGTCTCCCAGATCTGGAGCCTTAGTGAGGAAGAGTAGTGGGAGGATGTGGGGACCTGGAGGCAGAAGGACAAGCAGTTCCTGGACTGGACCTAAATGGCTCTCAGGAATAATGAGAGACATCCAACCTGTAGAACAGACTTGTGGGCAGACACATGAACGCTTTTTTCCCTCCTGACCTGCTCTGTCAACTAAGAAGGACTGCACTATGCTTTCATGGATTTCATTTAGGTTTCTCAAAAACTTCTTTTATGCATATAGCCAAAAAGAATCGCTGATTCCCGCTGGAGCCCACCTCTCCTGTGTAGGCCATGCATGGGCAAGTGCCATCTGGCTCCTGCAGTCTGAACGAGAACTGTCCATCCACAGATGCATTCCTGGGTGACCTTGCTCTTTGTGTGCCTGTGGGAGAGGCCGGGAGGAAGAGGAGGGGGGAGTGCAGAGGAAGCATCCAGAACAGCTAGAATAAAATCCCAAGATCTAGTCTAGTCAATCGTGTTGATCATCACATTGGGTTTCTAGACCTTCTAAGACAAAGTACTACAACCTGGGTGGCTCAAAACAATCGAGATTTATCATCTCAAGGTTCTGGAAGCCAGATGTCTGACATCGAGGTGTTCCCTCTGAAACCTGTAGAGACATGCTTCCTTGCCTCGTTATGGCTCCTGGCGGTTGGCCACCAATCCTTGGTGCTCCT
The DNA here is from genome assembly GCF_003254725.2 of Canis lupus dingo. Taxonomy (NCBI): domain Eukaryota; kingdom Metazoa; phylum Chordata; class Mammalia; order Carnivora; family Canidae; genus Canis; species Canis lupus. The sequence continues at coordinate 6,158,425 of NC_064276.1, forward strand.
TGGCTTGCCATGCCAGCATTTCAATCTCTGCCTCCGTTATCAAATGTCTCTGTCTTCACATGGCCGTCTTCTAAGGGTACTAGCCACGCTGGGTTAGGGCTTATCCTTCACCATGTCTTCTTTTGGGAGGGACAGTCCAACCTTTAACAATCCTGTTGGTCATTTATATAAAAATGGCAGCTACTTGGGCATGAGGCCTCCTTCTCTCTCCCCTTTAGTTTTAAGGTTGAAATCCACTCTGGACTTTGCCTTGTCTGGTGGTGCCATCCCCGAGTGATGAAGGGATGAACACAGCACTAATATAACTGAGAAAGTTTCTAACTCACTGACAGTAGTGAGTGTCACTACTCACATTTTGGCTAGGCAAAATGTGACCGAATTTGCTTTCTTTCGTACCTGAAATTGGGCTCTGGAGACTCAGATGCCCAAACGAGCCTGTAGCCACACACTAATTTACAGTTGGCCCTCACCCTGAGGCTGTTAATGGAGCAAGCATTCTGGCCCTCAGGTTTGGAGAGTACAAAAGATCAAAGAAACCTAAAAAATTAGATGAGCAATATGGAGAAATTGCCTGGTGGACCAGGTCTCTAACCTAAAGGCAAATGATTCAGTTGAGGTAAAAAGTGACATTTTTAATTCTCAGGAGAGAAAGCAGTCCAGGCATGGAGACAAGAACATGATTTTACATTTAAGATCTTTATGTTTTCCTAGGTGAAATAGCCTCTGTTATTTTGAGGAGAAAAGTATCTAAATAAACTCAGGGTTATACAGTATTTCTATTATTTTTGTTTCAAGTTTTTATTTAAATCCCAGTTAACATATAGTGCAATATTGGTTTCAGGAGTAGAATTTAGTGATTCATCACCTACATACAACACCCAGTGCTCAACACAACAGGTGCTCTCGTTAATCCCCATCACCCATCTAGCCCATCCCCACCCACTCCCATCATTAGTTTGTTCTCTGTAGTTAAGAGTCTCTTATGGTTTGCCTCCCTCTCTTTTCCCCCCTATGTTCATCTGTTTTTTTTTTCTTAAGTTCCGCATATGAGTGAAATCATATGGTATTTGTCTTTCTATGACTTATGTCACTTAGCATAATATTCTCTATTTTCATCCACATCCTTACAAATGGCAAGATTTCATTCTTTTTTGATGGCTGAATAATATTTCATTGTATGCATATATATGTACACACACACCACTGCTTCTTTATCTATTCATCAGTTGATAGATGTTTGGGTTCCATCCATTATTAATTTCGTTATTGTTGACAATGCTGCTATAAATGTTGGATTGCATGTGCCCCTTTGAATCTGTATTTTGTATCCTTTGGGTAAACACTCAGTAGTGCAATTGCTGGGTCATACGGTAGCTTTATTTTTAACTTTTTGAGGATCCTCCATGCTGTTCTCCAGAGTGGCTGCACCAGCTTGCCCTCCCACCAACAGTGTAAGAGGGTTTCCGTTTCTCCAGATCCTCACCAACACCTGTTGTTTCCTGTGTTGTTAATTTAGCCACACTGACAGGTGTGAGGTGGTATCTCTTTGTGGTTTTGATTTGCATTTCCCTGATGATGAGTCATGTTAAGCATCTTTTCATGGGTCTGTTAGCCATCTGGATGTCTTCTTTGGAAAATGTCTATTCATGTCTTCTGTCCATTTCTCGACTGGATCATTTGTTTTTTGGGTGGTAAGTTCTTTAAAGAGTTTGGATACTACACTTTATCTGAGTCCTCATAAAGGACTTCATTTGCAAATATCTCCTCCCATTCTCTAGGCTGCCATTTGGTTTTATTGGTTGTTTCCTTTGCTGGTGCAGAAGCTTTTTATCTTGATGAAGTCTCCCAATAGTTCATTTTTGCTTTTGCTTCCCTTGCCTCTGGAGACGTGTCTAGCAAGAAGCTGCTGCAGCTGAGGTCAAAGAGATTGCTGTCTATGTTCTCCTCTAGGATACTGATGGTCTCCTGTCCCACGCTTAGGTCTTTCTTCCATTGATAATCCTATCTTTAATTTCTTTGAGACCCCTCCGGACCAGCTAGCATTCCCACCAGCATGTAAGAGGTCCCATTTCTCCACATCCTTGCCAATGTCCAGCCAGTCTTGCCTTTTGGGTGAAAAATTCAGGCCATTGAGAGTACCATGGACTGGCCAGGACTTACTCATGCTCTCTTATTGATGGTTCTCTGGCTGTTCTTTTAGTTCTTCTGTTCCTTTCTTCCTTGGGTTTTTGTGGTCCTTGAAGTGTTTCACTGCTTTCTTCAATGTGAAAGAGCAGTCGCCTCCTCGAGGGTTCACTGACTGTGTCTTGGACTGAAATACCTGGAGGCCCCCCAAGTCGGCTGCAGTCCACCTGCTCTGCGCCCCTTGTACCCTCCTGTGGTGGAGTTCTTTGGGGGCATGTGCGCCTCCTCTCCACGCCGCTGGCCCTGCACCAGGCAGGGTACCCACAGCCTCCTTTTGTTCTCACAAACAAAACTTGCTCAGGTAAGTGCTCTGTCTCTCCCTGGTCCTCAGATTCGAGCTGGTTCTCCATGTGTGCTCACGAGCCACCTGCCTGAGCCCACTGTCTTGTCCACTACTGGCAGCGGGGGTGGGGGGCCGCCCCAGGGTCAGAGTGCAGGAGGTGCAGGGGGGACCCGGGGCAGGTGAGGTCCCGATGTCTCCTGGGCGGGCTGCTCGATGGAGGCCACCATGTGGCTAGTAGGATCCGTGTCCTTGGGAGGTCCTTCCAGAGTTCCCGTGTCCCTGCAGCGGGACATGCAGCTCTGCCTCTGCAGCCTGGGTGGAGTGGCAGGGGTGGGTGGGGTTGGGGGGAAGGGGGGCTGGGGGGTAGCCCCTGCAGGCTGCAGAAGTGGATGCTCACTGCGTGGGAGAGCTCCCTGGGGCCTCGGCTGTGCCCTCCCGAGGGGAGGCGGTGGGTAGAGTGGAGCCTTTCCTCTTAACCCGCCACAGCGTGCACAGACTTGAATTTCTTCTCCCGAAGTGGGTGGAGCTTCTGCTCTGGAAACCTGGACCTGCACCCACGCTCCAGCTGTCAAGTGTTTCCCAGGGGCTCCTGGACCCTGGCTCAGAGGGGCCACTGCGGGGTGCACGGCCAGGACTGGAGGCCTATCACCTGATCCCCGAGGATGTGAGATGCCTCCCGGACCCTGTGAGTGTGTTGCTGGGTACCTCAGCTCCCGCAAGGGCGCTTCTGTCCCAAGGCAAGTGTCAGATCACTGTGACTGAGGTTGGGGCGGGGGTGGGGAGGGCAAAGGCAAGAGAGGTCTTACTCTACCTTGATGCCAAAGCCACTTGTCCCCTGCACTTTGGAATCGCCACAGTTCTTCAGGGTCTTCCCAGCATCCCTCATCTCTGGAGCCTCCTCACACATGTGGCCCCGCATCCTCATCCTTTCCAAGGGGTTCATGATGAGCTTAACCTCTACAACCCCACAGGTCTCCTGCCCACCTTCTGCTGAAACCTGACTTTCTTATAGAGGCTTCTTGTGATAATCTTTTTTTTTTTTTTAAAGATTATTTCTTTGAGAGAGAGCAAGAGGGGGCAGAGGGAGAAAGAGAAAGAATCTTAAGCAGACTCCACACCCAGCATAGAGCCCGACATGGGGTTCAATCTCACGACCCTGAGATCATGACCTGAGCTGAATGAAATCAAGGGTCAGACGCTTAACCCACTGAGCCACCCACGAGCCCGTGATCTTCTTGATGGCGCAGACTTTACTTTCTTCATCACTGTGTGCTCAGGCTCCAGCCATCAGGCCTGGCATACAAAGGGGGTTCAATAAAAGTGTTATAAAAACAAATGAGTAAGTGGACAATCCTGTTGGTTTGAAACCTCAGGGGTTTCCTTTCTAGACACTCTTTCCTCTTGTGGCTGGACACAGATTTGCTGGAATCCTATGCAGTCTTCCAGAGAGCATGGCCCGATGTCACCCAAGGACAGATGGCCCAGAGCCTCATGCTTTCGCAGAGTGTCCTTTATAAATGCCAAGCAAGACATTCTGGGGCTGGAGCAGACCACACCGAGGGAGAAGCTCATGCTGAGAACGAGCTCCACGAGCTCCACAGGCAGCCGTGGGTCAGGAGAGATGACAAATGTGGGGCTGGAGACAGTGCCGGCCTCGGCCGCAGATGTAATAATGCACCCCATGAATGTCGTTATGGTTTTGTTCTGCGAAGCTGATTTTAAGTGGGAAGCAACGAGTGTATGGGTGAGACTGAGGAAGTGCTGAGAACTATGTATCCTGTACGGTCTGTGGGCACAGGCTCTGCGAATTTCCCTTCTCCCCCCATTTTAGGATCCAACAAAACAACCTAAAAATCAAGTGTCCTCCTGCAGATGGATCCACATCACTGCAGATATTTTAGTCTGAATAATAAAGTAGCTCACGAATGGTTGATTTTTATAGAAAAAAAGAAAGCTCAGTAGAATTTGAGGAGCCCTAGGAAGACTTGCTCTTTTGTTGAATGGGCAGCTTGGATGACCCACCTCCTTTTCTGACCTCCCAGTGGGCTGCTAGTGGGTGTCAGTGTGTTCCTTACTTTCTGGAGATGGCACGAGGATGGGAAATCAGGAAAGGCAAGAGAAACTGAGATATTAAGCTTGAAAGTAATTTCAAAATTTTTCAACATTCACCTGGATATATGATGGGTGAGAAAGCCAATTTGGAATACGTTTTCAATCTAAAAGAGGAGGCTTCAGAGGAACTTTGGAGGCTTTGGAACACCCCCCGCTCCCAGACCCTCCACCCCAGGGTGGATGGGTGATGCTCTCCTGCTTCTCTGCTGATTGTGATTAATGCTGCAGTCCTTCCTCAAGACTCTCAGTGAACTCATCATCGGCTTATCCCAAGTTGGGACACTGTCAAAATGTGGTGCAAAATCTTGAATTCTGTGTCTTGAACAAGAAACAGAGAAAGCAGGACAATTCCACATCGAATGTGTGTAACTCAGAACTCTCACTGATCTATGTTCAAGTGTCTCCATCACTATCCTTGATACGGAGCTTTAGGATGTTAGAATTATGCAGTCGTTTCCACCAGCAACGATCCAGAGCTCCTGGATGAGGCTGGGCCCCAGGTATCACTGCTTACTCACCAGCCTCCGTTGTATGCTGTCCCCAGAGGACTTGTCTTACTCGGCTAAGTGCCCAAACAGAGCTGGTAGCCCGCGGGGCTCTTGGTTCAAGTTCTCCCACCCCTACACCTCTGTAGAATGAAAGACACATTTCCCACAATCAGGTGAATTAGCATAATTCTGGGTCTATATGAAATGGTAACACTCATCCCTTGAGACTTTTCAGTTTTGTAAGGCAAAAACTCACAGGAAAAATCTGATGGTGCCTTACAGACTCCGTGGCAAGCCTTTGGCAAGGGAAGGGAAAGTGTCTTTGAAACGAAAACATCTTCCAGCAATATCAACGCTCATCTCCATCACTGTGAGAAGCATCTGGCGTCCCCGACCGCGCTGGCTGAGGGCTTTGGGAGACAGTGTCACAGGTAGGAACTAGAATTGCTATTGATTGGTTCAGTAAAACATCCTGTATTCACGGAAAGATGGAGGGTGTTATAAATGCCAAAGAAGTAGGAGTTGTCTCACACTGGACCTTCTAAATGCCAGAAATGTCTCAGCTTCTTGCACCATAAGGACTTCCCAGGATTACATAAACGCAGGTAATGATAGGTACTGGGGCATCCCTGGCCTCCATTTCATGAATTGTTCAAAGTAGTTTTCTTATCTCCTTTAGGCTTTCCACATTCATGCATCTGTAAGAGTTTCTTTGATGTCATTTTCTGAATTATTCATTGATCTAGAGCTTTTCTAGTGCATTCTTCTCCTGTTTTCTTTGCTAACCCTGTTGACAAAAACTGCCCTGTTGGCTTGTACCACCTGTTGGCTGCTCCGTGTTCAATATCATGTGTGGTTCTGAAAAGGCCCCTGAAACATGGGTCACAGCGAACTCACAGATAGGACAACAGTACCTTCCAACTGTGTATTCAGAAGATGGCCTGGCACTGCCTTATGAACAGAGATGCCCTCTCCAAACTCCCCCTTGAAGTGTAAGAGTCCAAATAAAACTGAGGCTGTCCCTGGGAAGACACATCTTCAGTGAGCCTCTTCTTCAGGGAAGCAGGTGAGGAGAGACTTTTCGTTCCAGCCAGTATTGGGGCCCCTCCGATTATCCGGGAGTGCACCTGCTGGTATTCATTTTATCCAACAGATGTTTATTGAGAACCTACTTACAGGATGGCAGGCACGGTTATAGGCACTGTGGATACCAGAGTGGCACTTGGTTCAGACCTGCCCTTTTCTCAATTCAAGGGTATCTCTTATCTGCATCACAGAAAAGGAGAGAACAGACAACAGAGCCCCAGCCGATTCATTCAGGGAGATCCATTCCACGTGTGCAGGGGGAGAGGGCTGCTCGGTCTTCAGCAGGAGCTTGGGGTAGGTCTGCCAGCAGTGCAGGCTGCCGACACGGGGGCCAGTCCAGAGGCCAAGGTGGGCACTGAGGATACTCACTGCCAGAGCCAAGCGCACATTCCAGAAAGAAGACCAGGACAAGAGCCAGGAAACTGGGAGTGAAAGGGGAGGGCAAGGATGCAAAGACCAGAAATAAATCAGTAAACGAAGGGACAGGACCACACTTGTCTCCAGTGACACGGATGAGCTCAATCAGGAATGGACGTGCTGCTTGGCACTCCCATGAGCCAGCTCCCTCCTTGCAGGGCGCCTCTGGCTTTGGAATTTAGGGATGTTCCCTCTTGAGGCACTGCCCTAAGGATCCTAGCATCCTATCAGAAAGACTTGTGTCAGCATCGACACCAGGCAAGGGAGGAGGAAACCTTCCTCCAGTGCTTCATGGGAAAATCTCTTGAATCTCACAGAATAAAGAACGAACTGGCATTGATGGCTTTGGGCTCTGGCATGAGTTACAGGTTACATCAAACCTACAGAGGCTGGAGAAATCAGGAGGGAAGTGGAAACCCCTGCTCTTAACAGTCTCTCATTCGGGGTTAGTTTTTTTTTTTTTTTCTTTAGTTTTTTTAATTTTTTTTTATTGGAGTTCAATTAGCCAACATATAGCATAACACCCAGTGCTCATCCCGCCAAATGCCCCTCTCAGTGCCCATCACCCAGTCACCCCAACCCCCCCGCCCACCTCCCCTTCCACTACTCGGGGTTAGTTTTAAACTGACTTTGGGAACGTTTGTTCATATCAAGGTATTTTCAGGGGCACCTGGTGGCTCAGCGGTCGAGCGTCTGCCTTTGGCTCAGGGCGTGATCCCGGGGTCCTGGGATCGAGTCCCCTGTTGGGCTCCCTGCAGGGAGCCTGCTTCTCCCTCCTCCTGCGTCTCTGCCTCTCTCTCTGTGTCTCTCATGAATAAATAAATAAAATCCAAAGAATTTTTTTTTCAAGGTATTCTGCTGTTCTGCCAGCAATGGTCATCTTTTGGAGGAGGAATGCTTCTGGGGCTACTTTGGCAGCTCTGAGGAAGCGGGTGTGGAAGTACCAGGACCTCCTGGTGAGGAGGAGGACCGGGAGGCAGGTGCGCCCCTCCCCCTGGCAGGACGCTGCTTCTGTCAGAGGGAAAGCAGGTCCCTGAGGCTTCTAGGTCCAGCCCTAAGCTGTAAGGTTCTTACAAAGACAAAGCTAGGAGAATACCCATAAAGGATCTTGAATGAAATGAAAGGACTCTGAAAGTAAAAACTTCTTTTCTTCAACCACGTAACTACTCTCCTGTTGCTCAGTTCTAAGCCGAGATCCTGTGTGTCTCAGGTCCCCAGAAGTAATTCTCTCTCCACCAGAAACTCGCTAATCTAATTTCCTCCTTTTCTTTGGATGTTTAGCATATTCAGGAGCTTCAAATTTAATAAAGGGAAATTCAGCAGTATCATCAGCTGTGCATAAAATCAGTAACACCACTTTTATGTGGGGATTTGATACAGGCTCTCTGGATATAGGAGAGAAATATTAAAGCATGTCTACTTGGTGACTCTGAGAGTTTATTGGGAAATTAACTCCTGATTTCATTCTCGTCCTTGCTAAGGAATCATAAACTTTCCTTAATACCATTATGCATTTTTGCAACTCCACTACTCTCAATTTGATTACAGATTATTTGAGCTTCATGGTGTGGAGGCTGATGGAAATTAAATTATGTGAAGAGAATGCACTGCAGTTGTATTTCTGAAAGCGTTCTTATTGGTAAGAAACGTGCACACAGTGAGGTGCCCACCGTTCTTGTCACTGAGCCTCCAATGGAGAAGTAAGTGGCAGTGTGCTAGGAACACAAACCATCTTTCTGGAGCCACACATCTATGAAAATAGTTAAGGCATTTATTTTATGCTAAAAAAATATAGATATTTTATGGAGGATTATGCAACATGCGTATAGAAAAACCTCAAAGTCTGGTGGGTC